>NC_092183.1:1465000-1835000 GCF_043641665.1 Enoplosus armatus | reverse complement strand
ACATCATGCACAATTGTCCAATAGGAATGTAATTCCTAGAAATGTTGCACCGGCGTCCCATGTGCAGTTTAGGCTCCAAAAAAGATTACGATTTTGGTTAAATCTGGAAAAAGTCACTGTTGAAATCTTTCTTTCCTCCAAACGTACCTAATTTAACAAAGTGTTGTGAGTCGCCTGAACAGAACCATAAAAACATTTGTAACAACAGGCTTTAGTTTCCGTGAGTTGATGCTGTTGCAGGAGGCACATCAGAGGCAGACAGGGTGGATTAAACAAATGTGTCACTAGTTCATCAACAGCTGGTCAGTCAAAACAGGCAAAACAGAAACCAGGAGGGCTGATTGCTCCGGCAGCTTACACACTGATCAGAGGAACGAGGGGCAGATGTGCAGACAGGTGGTGTTCAGGTGGTGGGAGGAGCTGAGGACATCTGTTGGAGGGTGAGGGAATGTCAGGGGCTGGCAAACTGACAACAGGAAGAACAATACAGGTGGCATTAAGAGCTGGTTGTTGTCATGACAACAGTAGGGGGAAAAGTAATTTGCAGGTACGATCAGTCATTTTGCAACTTTGCAGCTACGTTCAACCATAAAAATGTTTATTATGTCAACAGAATCCAGGCAGCGTTTTGTTTCTTTCAAAACGTATTTGCAGTTTCAAATGACTAGTTTATACACTTACAGTTTAGGAGATGGGGTCGTGTGAATGATGATTGCGTACTTGTCTTCTATGACTTTTTAAGCATCTGAAATAAACTAAATCACCAGCTAAGTGGCAAACGCAGAGAGAGAGTGAGCAGTGAAACAAATCCCCAAATAGTTTCTAAATGTATTGAAATCCATCCAGAAGTCTCAACTTATGTCTCACTTTAGACATTACACAGTACAGGTTATCTTCCAGAGGAGGAATCTGGGGCCTCAGCAGTTAGTTTCCGCTGAAAGGCTATTAGCTTAGCATAAAAACTGGAAGCAGAGTAAACAGCTAGCCTGGCTCTGTCCAAAGTTCAAAAGTACACCCACCAACATGTTCGCACGTTATATTTTGTTGGTTTAATCCGTACATGAACAGAAATGTAAAAATGGCAGTTTGTGGTGGAACTATTTCTTGACGAACAGCGGTTTATCCAGCCGCCCAGCACACTGTCGTGCCCCCGCTGGTTGCGGAGACTCACTTGCAAACACGTGACTTCAGATTTGTTGTCGCGGTAACGTTGCTGTAATGCTGTTGTGTTTGCAGCCATGCTAGCAGTATGGCTGTTGGGATGGCGTTGTTGGTCGGTCGGTCGGTCCACCGCTTTGGTCCAGACTGAAATATCTCCACAACTACACGATGGACTTTCAAGGTCCCCTGAGGATGAATCCCTCGGACTTCGGTGATCCTCTGACTTCTCGTCTAGCGCCATCATCAGGTCCACATTTTAATTTATTTGTCCAAAAACGGCTCAACTAATGACATTCATTTTCAGTTTGGTGCTAATTAGCAAATGCTAGCATGCTAAAATGCTAAACTGAGATGGTGAACATTCTTAACATTATACCTGCTTAAGGCCATGTTAGCACACACGTCACACAGCTGAAGACTTTCATCTCGTCAAACTGTCTCGTCTCCGTCTCCGTCCGTGATTTTCTGTGTTGCTGGTTTCAGAATACTTCCACGTGTTGTTTCTCAGATCGTTTGGTTGCACATTTAGCTAATGATACCCTACTTTACTGACAACATTGTGTTAAGTGTGTGTTCTGCTGTGTGACAACATATTATGTTGACTGTATAATAATGTTCTTTACATTTTGTTGTTTATGTTGACGCTGAGCAGCCTCATGGTGTCACAGCCTGACCAGTGTTCTGTGGGATTATCTGTTATTTTAGCTTCTGCTCTGACCCCTGCCACACACACACACACACACACACACACACACACACACACAGCCATCGTGCACAGTAGAGGGGTGGTCTCACTGGCAATCGAGTCTCCAGGACAACAGGTGAACAAAGGGGACACGGCGGGGGGAATGTGAGGGAGGGAGGAGGTTGAGTGTGTGTGTGTGTTGGGGGGGGGGGGCTCCTGGAGAGGGCTGATGGGAGATGAGATGGTGGGGGGGCTCAGGTTGACCTTGGCCTCTGTGTGGTGGTCAGATGGGGTGCGAAGGCCACCGGCCGTGGAGGAGGAGGAGGAGGAGGAGGATGAAGAGCAGGGAAGGATAAAGGCTGTGACGCCTCTCGCTCTCTTCAAACCTGCAGTGATTAATGACAAAACACACACACACACACACACACACACACACACACACAGAGCACCCCGGCTGACCCCTCTGAGCCCGCCGGGTCTTCGGCGTGGTCACTTTCCCAACACTTCTGATTGATGAGCGATTTTCTTTCCCACCACAATTTATGGTAATAATCCCGAAAGAGACGAGGAGCTGCAACTCTGCAGCTGCTCTGCACGACTCTCATCCCACCGAGCAGGAACTACAACCTCAGCCGTGACTTTTTAAAAAGTGGATATAGTTTAAGGCAGGTTTATGTTAGTTGGTTGGCCAACAACATGCTTCTCCACGCAGGAATCACGTCTTCATTCATCATCAGATCTGTAGGACACCGAAGTCATGAGTCCAGTGTGAAGACTTAGATTTAGTTTTGCAATCTTTCTAATTTTTCTGTCTCTGTGCGTTAATAAAGTGATTTGGGATAAATGCACCGAGGTTTTCACCACATACGGACAGATTTCACCTCACCTGCCTCCGAGAGAGGATTCGTGTCCACTTTTTAATGCAGCCACGTTGTCTCTGAAATTTGGGTTCAATCTGAACGTACAAAAGCAATCTGAGGAATCTGAAAAAACTTTTCTTTTATGTCTTCTGTAAATTATATCACCCACAAAGTCTACACGCTGTCTCAAAGCCTCCTCCACTCTACTATATATGTAATTGTCCTTTATTTTATATTCATTTTTGCCTAAAATCAGTCCAATTTTAAGGTGTTTAGTCTAAGAAATATCAGAATAAACCTTACAAATGCAACATATGCATTATGTGTGTATAATCAACGAATGTAAATTCTTCTCCACGTCACTGCGATATATATATGATATGTTGTCTGCGCTGCAAAAAACCCTGTTGTATGTTATTAGATATAAAGCTTGAAACTAAGAGGTAGTTACTGTGGTAGAAATGAGAGTCAACATGTGGACTCATGACAGATCGCAGGCAGACTGCTGCACCTGTCTCCCACCTGATCCCAGACACCTGCTGACACAAGTTGATTCAGAAAAATCAGAAATAAGCTTCACCGCTGTGTTCAAAAAGTCATCATGTCCACGTAGAATAAAAGACGGAGAAGATCGGACATGACAGGACAAGATGAACTTAACGAATCTAATCCCACGCAGGGACGCTGACTGTCACAGCAGCAGAAGGACTTATAATGCGATATAATGCAAGACAGTGGAGCAGAAGGTTACAGCGGTCGATTGATTGACTCACAGGGGACGAGACGGCAGTGTGGACGTACCTTTTGGTCGTTTTGTGCAAAAGATGATAGTGGACTAAATGACACAGTAGTTTGGGACGTTCCTTCAGATTCAAAAGGTCTGTTTCCCGAAATGAACCGACGAATAGCAGAAAGTAAAAATACCAACATGTACCAGAGTCTTTGGTGTTTTAGAGAAATTAAATGAATGTTTAATGCTTAACGCTTATCCTTAATTGTGGCCTTGATGCTTTACCTTCACACTGGAGAAGCCCAGAGACGCTGGCGGTCTGAAAGAGGGACACGTTATTCTTAACGCTTCTCCCCTCAGAGAAAAAACCAGCACTGATTTATTGATAGAGTGCAGTGAACTGACCTCAGTTCAGTCGGTCGTAGCTGCTGCATTTAGACCAGATGTCATATGTGCTAGTTTATGTGCTACTGAGTCAATCAAAATGTTACCATGATGCTGCATACTGACTGTCTGAGTGGAGAGAGGTGATTTCCACATTTGCAGCCAGTTTTTTGGGGACTTTTCTGTCTTCGCTGCGAGAAAACTCTTCAACTTGTTGATATCAAAGCGTCTCTGCTGCTTGTTACAGGAAATGTGGACGACAGCGCAGAGACGGCACGTTCCGGCAAAAAGACCCAACATGTCCTCTTCTGGCCAGGCAGCCAGAAGAGGCGCGTTGCTTAAAATAAACAAAGCAGATGATTGGCCAGGAGAAGGCGGTGATGTCAGAGCGCCCCTGCTGAACCGCAGCTGTGCTCCTGCAGCTGGGGCTGAACAGTGGTGCAGTGTGGGGGGGGACCGGCTGCTGTTTGGTACCAATAAAAGGGGTGATGGGGTGGGGGGTGGGGGTGGAGGTGGTGATGGCGGCTCGGTCAGAGACGGGTGCAGACATCCCGGGCGTCTCCAGCCGGTGTCGAAAGAGAGGAACAAATGGCGGCCAAAAGAGCATGTACGCTCACACACGTTTAAGTCACGTATGAACTTCAAAATCGTGTGTGTGTGTGTGTGTGTGTGTGTGTGTGTGTGAGAGCCGTAAAGGAGCCATTTGTCAGCGTCAAACATGGCCGCCTGTTCTTCGCTGCAGAACAAACTGGCGAACAGAGCAGCGGTGACATTTTGCAGGAGGTGATGGGTCGTGATGATGATGTGATTCGTGAGGGGGGGAGGCGTGTGTTTATATGTGTGTGTGTGTGTGTGTGTGGAGGTGGGCGAGGGAGTGGGGGAGTAAGGGAAGGGGGAGTGCTACATCATATGGACATCTGCAGTCTCTCTCCCACCCCCAACCCCCCCAAAAAATTAACCCATTTCAGCCAAGCTAGCATTCAGTGGCAATTCGCCTCCAATTGTACCTGTGAACAACCGACATTGCAGACTGTGGATGATGCACATGAACGCTGTATGCAAACACACACACACACACACACACACACACACACGTAGGAATGGCCTCTTCGCTCGTTACTAAAGAAGACGTCACGTGTCTTCGTGGTGTCACAGGAGGTCATTTCCAGCAACGGACCTTCAACATTCGTGCACATTTCTCAGACGCTGCTGTGCAAGAGTGTGTGTGTGTGTGTGTGTGCGTGCGTGTGTGTGTGTGTGTGTGTGTGTGTGTGTGATGGGAAGGAGGGAAGGAGGGATGCTGGGAAGGAGGTCGTGATGTGACGTCACCCCTGTGATGCTCCCACACCTCCTCCTCCTCCTCCTCCTCCTCCCACATCCGGTCCCCTCCCTTCATCCTCTTCTCCATCCTTTTACTCTGCGGTGGTGTGTGTGTGTGTGTGTGTGTGTGTGTGACAGTGATGACACAGCCCGGGTCATGTGACTGTGGAGGTGGTGTTAGGTGGGAGGAGGAGGAGGAGGAGGAGGAGGGGAACATGAAGGAGGAAGTGAGTGACCCGGAGCAGAACACAGCAGGAGGAGAGCTGCTCGACGGCGTCCAACATGGAGGCCGAAACCGGAAGAGGAAGCGTCTCCGGACGTTTTAACGCTGCGTCAACGTCCATAATCACATTTATCTTCAGTCACCCGCCTCAACGGACACATAAAGCCCCGAGGAAACATGGAGATGAAGACAGAGAGTGTTGTGCTGAGAGGATTACGTACATAACCAGAGTTAACCCCGAATACATGTACACGGGTTCATTGGGACCATTCGTGATGCTTCAGGGGCTTTGAAAAGACTTAAATCAGAGAGAAGATTTTCTTCTCAGGAGGTGATTTCAGGAGAAAAGAAAGAAACTGACATCATGGAGACAGACCAAGCAGGAGGAGACGCTGCATCATATTTAAAATGAACACAAAACAACCAGGAGTCACACATCTGGGCTGTTAGGAGTCAGACTAACTGGAGAGAGCTCAGCGATCAGTCTATACCTCATCAGCAGGTGCCAGCGAGGTTAAATGGCTGTAATGATCTCTCTAATCATTACACTGCTCTCCTAATTGTTTCCTCAAGATATCTTTGTCATCAATATCGCTGTCGATGCTGATCAATTCCTCGTTGAGGCGCTCAGCTGCGAGTGCACCTGAAGGAACCCTCGCTGCTGAGTGAAGCTTCAGCTCCATCAGCACTTCTGCTGCCGAGCTTCTAGGTTTCCGTTCGCTGTGAAATAACCAGGAATTCGGTTTGTTGGATTGTTTCTACAAATTGATGAAATAAACAAATTTGTTCTCTTGTTGAATCTTTGATCATCAGATTCACGTAAAAGAGTTTCAGCCTTTCAAATACACATTTTTAGTTTTTAAATTAAATTAAATAATTGAAAAGTTTTCGTTTCTACAAACTGTTGAAAACTACACTGAATGTAATAAGACAGTGGCTCCCAAACTAGGGGTCAGGAAATTCTAGTTATTCCTTCAGACTTCGTTGACAGTTTTCTTGCGAGTTACTGGATCATTTTGAATCTTCAGGCCTCTAAAAAATAAAATGAAAAAAATAAAACTTTTTGGGCAAATTGGTCACAACCAGTGATGAAGGATGGAAAGTAAATATTAAAGCCACAAACATGGTAACGACCTCAATAAGAGATAAGAGCTACAAACCAAATAGAATTTAATCTTTTTGTTTGTTTTTAAAGGTTAATATTTGGTCTTAAATCCTTAAATTAAGACTTTGTAATTACATTTTGTTTCAGAAAACTTTGAAACTCTCCACGTTTGTTTTTCCTACATTTTAGGACTCACGTAAGTCTCGATACTTTTTTTTGGCAAGTACTGAAAAAAGCATTAACTTTGATCAGCTAGTTCCAGACTTCAGTCAAAATGCTGCTAATTCTATTTCTATTTCTGCTAAAGTTCTGGTTTGGCTTCTTGTGTTTAGATAACATTTAACATTTGAGAACTTTTTCTTCTTTTATTAAATGAAAAAAAGTTTTGTAAAAAAACAAGAAAAGAAAAGAAAAAAAAGATATTCTTATGTCTCAAAGTAAAAGTCACACATCTAGTGTTTTTTCAATCAATACTGATCCCAACTCAGATTTTGACATGAGAAGAGTCTCCTCTCAGATTTAACCCTCTGATCCAATCATGATGGGGCGTTCAGAGGCACTCGGTCAACAGACGACCTGTGTGTTTTTCTCCCCAACTTGGGTGGTGGTGTTTGGACTCGGCACACACACCTCCTCGAGTTTTAATCCACTGTTGTGAGGCTGAGCTGCGTCCCGGAGCTGCTGGGCTCCTCGGGCAACACGCTGAGAGCGGATTACAGCAGCAAATTAGTCTGAGGAGACCCGACGCATCCGAGCCGAGCTGATGCTGTGGTGTGAAAATCAAACAGACCCCTGCCCCAAAACCCAAGGAGGCCAAAGTCAAACTGAGCGTTTGGTTTGCCCTGCTGCTGACAGCTTTTCAGATTCCTGTCGTGGCACATGTTGACAGGAGGTTTTACTTCAAAAAACTAAAATTAAAAGACATTTAATATCTGCAGTAGTTTCCCTCAAAACTGAGACTAATAAAAAAGTGAATTTCAAAGTGACACATTATTGAAGTTTTTAATTACCACAATTTTTTTTTTCTATATTAATCGAACTGTAAATATCAGTTTTTTATCCATCCATCCGTTTTTTGGACTGAAATTCAATTTCAAAACAGACAAAAACCTAAAACGCTGCTTGTCATCCAAACGTCTCATGAATTAGAAAGAAAATAAAGCAGAAATATAATGTATTATGCATCTTTGGATGTCAGGATGACAGAAGTCACATGACTGAAACTCCATCCAAAGACACTAAACATGAGGCCTGTTAGACATTAAAAAAACCTTTAAGCAGCTTAACTTTTACACAAATAAATATAATTCAAATAAAAGAAATCTGGATGCACATGAGATAAAAAAAAAAATAATAAAACCAGGAAAGATGAACAGAGGAAGAAAAAAAAACATGGAACAATAAAACAAAATCTGATGCTTCCAATGATCATTAATTCTTTATTATTCAGCAACAGTAGAATCAGTACAAACGAATTCCGTCTTTATTGGCTTGTAATGGCATCCTTTATCAAAAGGATAAAGGGCTTGGAAAAGGTCACGGTTTGTTAAACAAAATTAAAATGATACATTCCTGAAGAATTATGCAAATTATAATCCCCAAAACGCCAACAAAAGGCGGCAACAAAAGCTCACCAGTGGAGCGACAATAAACCTTCCCTGCGAGGTTTTCAGCAGAAAAAGTGGGAATAAAGAGAGAAGCCGTGGAGCTGGGCCTGCCTGGGAAATATTAGTTTCACTCCAACAACTTAGAAAAACTGTCCCAGCTTGTAAAATACTTAATTATCACTCTTTCTGTTTTGGTTGGCCTCCTTCTCCTGCAGGCCTGCGATGAAACGAAATCTGCAGAAAGTGAGAGTTTGGGCGTTTTCTGCTTCAGTTCATCAGTTAAAGGAGCCCAAAATCACCGCTTTTGGAGAATTGAAGTTCATTAAAAAAAACTCACTGGAGTCAAATTAGAGTGGCAGGAAAAGACTGTGGCCCCGCAAAGGCCCTGAAGCAGAAAGCCCGCAACATGCATGGACTCAAAGAAACATGGGAGAGATGAGCATGTGCTGAAAATAATGGATCGAATAAACAACACGCAGGGAAGAAAAGGCAGATTGTATCCGGGTACAGAGCATCAGGAGTGCAGGAGCGGCCAGCAACAGATGTCCAGGCACAATTCTCGGGTGGGATTTGAAATTTCACAAGAATTGCGTTTGGACAATCAGCAGCTAGAGCTCAGAAATACTACAAATAAAATCACCTTTGAAGCAGACATGAAAGGAAAAGCAGCGAGATGTAACAGCAGGATGAAGGTTTTAAAAGAGTCGATTCGTGTGTTTACAAGTGGACCTTCTGCTCCATCACGCATCCATCCACATTCAGCCTGAGCTCCACCTCACACTCACACACATCAGAGGCCACATCAGCCATATTATCCAATTACAGCCGCTAATTAGCAGCTCTCCAATTTATCTGAAATAATCCCCAAATCGGCAGCCGAGAGGAAAGAAAAGATCAACTTCTATTCACAAGCATCACACAGACACAGACAAGAAGTTTGACTTCATCTGGAGGCGAAGAAGCGAAGAGGAATCCCGGGAATCAAACTCCTCTCCGCCATATCTGCACCTGTTAAGACGCATCTCTCTCCTCCATCCTTCCCTCCTTCCTTCCTTTTGTAGTCCCCCCCCACCCCACCCCCCCAAAAAAGCTCCAAAAAAACATGCAACTAGCATCTCCCCTTCTTTTCAGCTGCACAGCGTTTCACCTTTTCCTCTCACAAACCTGCAAAGAAAAAAAGAAAAGGGAAAACGACGGGGGACGTGTTGCAGGTTGCATGGTGCACCTGCTCCTCCGCGTGTACTTCCAGGAGAGACGTTGGAAGCGGTGTAGGCTCCTCCAGCGGCAGGAAAAAGAGGCTGAGGATGGAGGGAGGGAGGCGGGCAGGGAGGCTGGATGCTCCCCCGGATGGTCGCAGGGAGGACGGGGTGCGAGCAGACGGCGAACCGCCGCCACAACCGCCACCACCACCACCACGGCCGGCTCCGGTTTCTTCTGTCGCTCCTGGTCTCCTCCACCTCCTCCCCTACTGGCCGATTTGGGGGGCTTTTTCTGGGGCTCCTCCAACAATAAGCCCCGGTGCGTCCGTGTCACCGAGAGAGAGCTCGGGAGTGGGGCCGGTCCGCTCTTGGTACTGAGATTTGAATAAACACACACATTCACACACACCGCGGGGGTGATGATAAATGCCCATTGTGCCCGGAGGAGGAGGAGGAGAAGAAGAAGAAGTAATGGATCTGCACTGAGAGAGAGAGAGAGAGAGAGAGAGAGAGAGAGAGAGAGAGCAGCTGCGAATGAAGGACCAGCAAACCTCTTAAAGACACAACGGTCTGATTTTTCCTTTTTTCTCCTTTTGCTTTTTCTTCATTTCCAATTACAATCAAAACACTGTAAACCCTCCTACATAAACACTGTGTTACAACACACACACACACACACACACACACACTGAGGTGACGCTGCTGCTGCTGTAAGAGACAGCTGGAGGCTTCCCGCACTGATGATGTGATGGTGGGAAAACAACAATAACAATAACAACAATAAACAAAAAGGCACATAAAGTTCATTTCAACTCAAGCAAACGAAATTCATTTAAAAAAGATTGGAAACGTGTGCATCACAAGCAACCTCTGTTACAACAACATGCCTTTTATTCTGAAGAAAATATCCATTAAATACTTTTTGAAACCAATATTTTCGTTTATTCAGTTATTGCATAAAGTTGCTTCAACCTCAAAAGATTATTTTTCGTTTTAACATGTTAACTTTGTTAACTTAAGTTTACATTTACATTTTAGAAATATTAAGTTTGAATCTAAAGATTTAAGATAAAAAAAAACAATAATTTGCTATTCCCCTTTTAAGATACCATAGAAGAGAAAAATACATTTATACATTTATATTAAACTTATATAAATAAATATATTAAACTGGGCAAAGTTCATGTGATGTGATCGAAAGCTCCAGAAGAGCTGGAGGTGAGAAAGAATGAAATAAAATGAAAAAGGATTATTTATATTCATTTATGGAGCACGTTTCAGTTGATTTACATGTAAATTCAAATGTATACAGTCTATATATATATATGTAAAGCTTTTTTGTATATGACTATGGTTAAAAAAGATGAATTAATATCCTTCCTTAAAAGACCTTATTTCCCTTTACTCTTCGTAAACTAACCCACAGTCACAAACATAGGACAATATGTTTTTCTGTAAATAAAATGAAGAGATTATTATTTAATAGATTATCATATTATAAGTTTAACAAAGACATCATGAAAAAAACAAAACAAAATTCAGTTCAGAAGTGGAAAAATAATAAATAAACATGCAAATCAAACAGCTTTCAAGTTGTTGGAACATGTAGGTCTATTTTTTCTTTTTTTTTAATGAAGCTAGGCTAGCAGTTTCCCCCTGCTTCCAGTCTTTGTGCTAAGCTAGGCTAAACACGCCCTGGACCTCTCTCTCTGTACTGGACACACAGAGATCCAGCAGAACTTTTCTATCCATCAGACACAAACATCATCAGCCCGGTGACGAGGTGAATATCTTTTATTGATTTGCCTCATTAAATCAATACTGATCACAAAGAAGTCGATGCAGATGAAGCAGACGAGACATGAAAACTGTGAGTCAGAAGAGCGTCTCTGCATGTAGGCTACGTTACATCAACACGGAGTGCAGTGTCTCCGTGTCTCACGTTTTAGCTTCAAACTGGAAGAAGAATTTCTGTGAACCATTTTATTTTCTGCAGAAACTGGAAACAGTTTGGAGAATCTGTGTCTTTTAGGACCACAAACTGTCACACCATCTGTTCAGCCCTGTGTCATGAAGGAGGTCTGGTATGAACCTGCATGTCAAAGACCAGGCTGAGGAAGTTATTCATAAACTGCTCACGAATTAGAAAGTCATTTGGAAATAACCAAATGAACCCTGAACACCAAGACTGAAGATCCCAGCCCTTTAAACCAGCCACAGACGGTCAGAACCCCAATGAGCTGACGTCCTCCATTTCAAACCAGACGACTACTTTTTCTGTTCGTCAGTGGTGCAACTTCACGCCTCCAGTTGAATTTGACCGTGAAGATTTACTTCACTGTTCATCGACAAATCAAACAGATTGTTGTGATTTAATTCAAATAAAATAAAGGCCTCAGTTTGCTTCAAACTAAATTCTTGTCAGATCGTGTGCCGTTATCCCCATTTATAGGATTTTTTTATAGGACGTCAGACCCCCCCCCCCCCCCCCCTTCAGAAGCTCTTTAGATAT
This sequence comes from Enoplosus armatus, assembly GCF_043641665.1. Taxonomy (NCBI): domain Eukaryota; kingdom Metazoa; phylum Chordata; class Actinopteri; order Centrarchiformes; family Enoplosidae; genus Enoplosus; species Enoplosus armatus. The sequence continues at coordinate 1,823,214 of NC_092183.1, read as the reverse complement.
AGTTGATTGATATTGTTGCACACAGTAGTTCCTTTTAAGCATACAGAACCCTTGAGCCTTAAAAAGGTCTTATTCTGTCTCATTTTCCTTTTACGTGGTCGTTCTATAGTTGTAAGAAAATAATATGGACCTCTGACCTTCTGTTCTACCTGCTAACCTAATAATAATAATAATAAAGTGGACATTTTTATTGTCACGTGACGGTTCTTCACTCTGAGATATAATTATTGTACAAATAGTTCATACTTGTTATTTTGGGCCTTAAACTGGGAAACGCATCCTTATCGACAGGCGTTCTTTTACATTCAAGGCCAACATTTGTCGCATTTCTTCTTTGCAGTGGCTCACTGCCTCCTCTGTTTTGGCTTCTGAGACCTACATCGTGCATCTCAGGGTGATAATCCAGCATGTGAATCTTTTTACTGTCGCACTCCTTGTGAGCCGCTCTGTACAAAACCATCAGCTTAAAGCCAAATGTAAACAGTTAGACAAGGGGTTAAAGGATAAATTACCCAGCAGGCTTTGCCTTCAGGGCGATGGTGGACCCTTCCTTCCCCTCTCATCAGACATGTCAGTGGACTCCCTCTGCCCTGCTCCGCTCTGTACGGTGAGTTAACATTTCCGTTGCTGGGAACATCTTTGCACGTTGGATGCTCATTTGCCTCTTAAAGGGCCCCGCTGCTGCCTTTTCATGGCCCTGTAAGAATAATTTAGTGCGGGAGGCCCGAGATCACTGGAGATTATGGCTATGAAAGGGGAAAAGGACGCGTTATTAATGCTTGCTCATCGGTAAGAGACGAATGAGAAAAGGATCCCCGACGGGTGTGGATTCACTGTAACGCACGGCTCTGCCATGGGAAACCAAGACGGCTTCAGTCTATTCTGTGATGCTGGAAGACAAAAAACACAGAAGCCTCATGAAGAAAGAAACTGTAGTGATACTGAAAGACACTCAGACACACTGCAGGTCCCTACTGGAACATTACAGTAATACACCAAGAGATCAAATATATTAAGGTCACCATAAACGACTGTTCAGTCCCTACAGATGGATTATGGGAACATCATGAGGGTTAACTTAAGACCAATGGGGGAAAGAATAACACGAAGGTCACTATAGTGGGCCATAGAGACGCCACGAGTCAACGTTAGAAATATAATAGGAAATATTACAGGAACTGTATGAGATAAAGAACAACTGCACCAAATTATTTCTACTGTATGTGTTCGCAAAAGTTGACAATATATTATCGGACTGTGCGCACAGTATGCAGTAAAAGTAACATAAATATACCATGAGATCGCAATGTACTTTTAAAGAGCACTATTATAGGGGCACTTCAGCCATTTATTAAAAAGAAATATATTAAAAATGTAATTCATAAAGTTGAGGGACTTTGGGGGAGAGAACGGTTATAAAAAGAATCAAAATCAAGGCAGCAAAAGCTGAAATATTCTGACTTTTAGTCTCTTTTATGGGGGAAGCTCCAGAAATGCTGGATCCTACATTTCCCATAATACATAGCATCTTTTGTTAGGCCCTCCCTGCCTGGCAGGACTCCCGCTTTTTATTCAAAATGTAAAACTTTTGTTTGAATGTGAGAAAAATAAAATATTCCTCAGTTTGGGAACCAGAACCAACTGTTGTTGTCCCGCATGTCGACACCCCCAACACCACATGCCTCTGCAGCAGGTTGGTGGTGCAACAGGTTGCCAAGGTAACAGGGCCGGTAACTGTGGTCAGGGACTGGTCTCAAGATGCCAGTGCCATGTGGAACCAGAGAAACCAGTAACACCAGATATGTCAGCCATGATTACAGGATGACCTCCCGTGTTACAGGAAGTGCATCATGAAGCTCATCTCTTCACCAGCGAGGGACGTTATCTGTCTGCCATGCTGATGTTTAACCATTTAGCGTGTTAGCGTGCCCATTTTTGGTAATTAGCATTAAAGTATTTATTAAATTAAAGTAGCAGCTGGTGCGATTATTTGGTCATGAACCAAAGTACTGGACCAACAGAGACCTGATAATGGCGCAAGACGAAAGTTCAGGAGGATCAAAGTTACGTCAGTTGCAAATGTCAACGTCAACCTCATGGTGGCGCTAGAGGAAACGTCAGAGGATCATCAGAGTCAGTAGGATTCATCTTCTGGAGACCACGAACGTCTGAAGCAGATTTCACGGTAATCCATCGGTTAGATGTTGAGATATTTCAGTGAGGATCATCCAAAGAGCCTTCAGAGTGTAAATGCTCCATTAATGTAGCTCTTCTTAATTAGCCCCCCCCCCAGCATCAGCGGAGTCAGCGGCCTTGTTTTGTGTTTCTGCAGAGTTAGCACATATGTGGGAAGACCCCCCACCAGGCCACTGTTAGTCCAGCTATGCTTGGCCGTAGAGCATGGGGGGAGAGGGGGGTTGGGGGTCCCATTCCTGAATAAATTTAGGGTCCCTTCTAAAGACCCAGGTGTCCGGCCCCACTGCTGACCTCTGACCCCTGCAGAAGAAAAGTTATTGAAGCCGCTGGTGAAGCCCCCTAAAGCTGACCAGCGAGGAGGGGCTGGGAAAGTGGCCTGATGGAGGCGAAGGGTGGCTCAACGGGGTCACAGCAGAGAAAGACGGGGGGTTTTAGGAGAGTGAGGGGTGTTCAGGGTGTGTGTGTGTGTGTGTGTGTGGTGGGGGGTGTCATAGAAGAAGTTTCCTTTGAGCCCCCCCCCCCTCCTCCTCCTCATGTCCACAAGTGTGTCCCTGCAGCTATTGTGACTCTGAGCTACAGCAGGACAGAAGGCCTCAAACAAACCGGGTCTAAACAATGTTTGGCCCCTTTTGTTTCTCGCCTGCCTTTCTTCTTCAGCCCTCCATCGCAATCTACTGGCCTCCTTTGTATTGATTTCCCTCATTCAGCAGCTCGTCGGCCTCTTTCCGCTGTTTTATATGCTCTTTTCTGGCTTTTTTTGTCCGCCACCTCCCCCCGCCCAACCCTCCCTCCACTGGCATTCTCTGCAGTGTGAGAACGCAGTGCGCCTCTTGACTGGATGCAACTCATTAAAGACACCTAATTGATGAAGAGTGTAATTAGTGTGACAATCGGAAGGAGAAATCAATATGTTTTTAGCCAAAGGAGCCAAATCAGGGAGGACAAGATGGAGGAGAGCAGCATGTGAGGAGAGCCGTGTGTTCGGCCGACAGCAGCACCAAGAGGCTCGCTTTCACTTTCAAGAAGAGCTTCAAGAAAAGAGGTTTTTGTTTCTGTCCAGTTCAGTTCTTGACTCTCAACTTGTTAGAACGGCAGAGAAAACTTCTTGTTGGTCTATTAACTTTTTTAATTGCACACACACACACACACACAAATGAGACCTGATGCTGTTGTTTTGATCATTTATGTCAATAACAAATAGGACATGTACAGCGCTCACACTCCAGCAGAGCATCTCACACAGTACAGCTGGACGCATGTAAATGACAAAATGCACTGTGCTACGCAGTGAGGTACTTAAAGAAAACAGCACTGAAGTCCAGCCGCTGTTAGAAACATGACCCTCAAGTAGACCATCAACCCAACAGGATCCAGTTTAGATCAAAATGATTTTAGTAGTAAAAACACACTGAAACACAGCGAGCAGTGTGTGAGTGTACAGACGTACAGACGTGAGGACACACAACACTGCTAACTGTGTTAATCCAGTGCTGCTGATATATCAGCTCATCACAGATACATCATGACAATAATAACACTTTATGTTTTTGTCTGTGTGTGTGTGAAATCCTCCTTTTTACTCTTGGGTCACATTCAACACAAACAGAGTTGAGCTTTAAATGGTTACCTCACAAACACACACCTCCTCATGGTGCAACAGGTGCTGCTCATCAAATTCAAACAGGTGATTAACAACAGGTTAATGCAGTTTGGAGGGTTTGTTGAATCTGACTCGTACAACCAAACCTCAGAGAAAAAACAAGAGATTTAAGATATGAATATGAAAATGTGTTTATCCACCAGAGAGCACTGAAGGTTTATTTTTCAGCTAAAATATCTCACTCAAATTTAAGGGATTGTTATTTAACGTGTTTATTCTTGTGTATTTATGTAAAAAAAAACAGGTACATATCAGCTGATATATTGTTATCAAAGTCTCAATTATTGTTACTGGTTTGGCCTCAGTTGGACTCCACTGCACGCCTCCACCAAGGCTGCACAGTCCTGCTCATTTGTTATTCTAATCAGAATAAATGTAGAATATAGAAATCTTGACAAAATACACACGGTGACAGACAACCATGGGATTCATGTGCCTGATCAGTTTTTCTTCCATTCAGGTTCAGTATTTCATCAGAAAATGGCAAAAAAAAGTTACACCACATCTTACTGAAATCTGTTCACAGGTCTTTGAGGTACCTCCTTGATGGTAGTAATCAATACTCATATAAGTCATTTATTTTTTACTTAAATCAATTCACAGCTCTGCGTTTAGAGGAGGTCGTGACATTCATCCATTCTGGTTACATCAGTCTTTCAGAGTACTTCTCTGTAGAAATGTGTGACGCCTTTAATTATTTAAATCACAGCAGAGAATAAATACAGTCTCAGAAAAGATCTTCTTCTCAGAGTCCAGAGACTCTGGGCTTCAGCTCTGAGCAGCAGCAGAGTCCTCAGCTGGGGAGGCTGAGTGCTCCCTCTCCTTCTGTGCTGCTTGTCTGCCCCCTGCTGGTGAGGAGGGGGACTGGGACTCCTGTTGGGAGTCTCGCTGGGAGAGCTGGGTGAGGAGGAGGTCCACGCTCCGGACAAGAACAGAGTCCAGAACCTTCTGCTCCTCTGAGGAGAACCGGCCCAGGACGTGACGCTCCACAGACGTTTTCCCCGTCGGCCGGCCGATCCCGACCCGCAGTCTGAGCATCACCTGCGGGAGAGACGAGAGGACGGAGATGGTCGACATGAGATACCTCCAGTCTGTTGTTTTGTGCGTCAGTTTAAACTTCAATCAAACAACATCAAGTCACTTACATCAGTCTGAAGGCAGTCCACACAGGAGCGCACTCCATTATGACCCCTGTGACGAAGAAACATTTGTAGGTTCAATAAAAAAATGTATGTTTCATTCTCAGTGTAATTATTTAATGAAAGCTTTACAAATAACATTCATTGGTAATTAATTTTTACTTTCCAGACCTTCAAACTGCAGTATGGAGCATTAAATCAGAGCCAAACTGAGACCACAAGAAGTCGATGGATGAACCGACCTGGCACTTCCTCCGTGTTTGATGGCGACTTTCCCCAGAGGTTTGTCCAGTTCATCGTGGACCAGCAGGATGTCTTCAGGCCTGATGCCGTATTTACTGGCTACAGAGGACAAACAGATACTTTAGATCAAATATTCAGTTTCATCCCTCAAATATAACAAATATTTGAATATTAACTGACCAGGAATTTGTTCATTTTATAGTCACATAGTATATAGTTTTGTTCTTTAATGAATAATCCAAATATTTCTATAATATAGAAAAAAAGTTCCTCAAACAGACAACAAACTATTTCAAGTTTTGACCAACAGTGAAAAAAATATTTTACATGTACAGAGAAAAGAAATTTGGGGCATTTTTGCATCGATTAGCAAAGTTTTTCAGCTCTAATTATCAGAGACTGTAATAATAATGTTAACACTTGAAATGCTATTAGTGCTTTCTTTAGCTGAACATAGTGTCTCTGTGTAGAGAGTCTGACGTCAACATATTTCATTGCTGTTTAATTAATGAATTGTCCCACTGAGGCAAAACAAAGGAAAGGTTTTAATGAAACCGATTAGAGACAAGAGGACTGAGCAGCACATAAAGACAAACTGAGAGTTCAGGATATGAAAGCAGTTTGTTCCTCATTTCATAAACACTCAAATGAAAACAAAGAAAATAAACACACACACACACACACACAGAGTCGGTGACCTCACCTGCTTTGGCCACTGACACTCCGTTGACGTTCATCAGCAGCTTCGGACGGAGCAGCACCACATGTGTGTGTTGTACCTCTGACACGATGACCTCACCGGACACGTGCTTGTCGCCGCGCCAACGGTCAGCCGCACCAAGCCGGGCGGCGAGCTCGCCGAGCACCGCCATGCCGACGCTGTGTCTGGTACTCTCCATCCCCGGGTTACCCAACCCCACCACCTGAAGCACGCACACACACACACACACATAAACACACATTACAGCAACACTGAAGGCTTCCAGTTCTGCAGCGGAGCAACTTTTATTAAATGTTATTTTGAGGATTTGTTGCAGCCAGTAATTTGATTTTTTACTATGTTTTGACTCACAGCATAAAAGAGAAGATGTTCTGGTACATTTTAGATTCAGACTATCACATATTAAAGGAGTCGGCTGGTTATATTCTATATATACACACTTGCGGAACAAATTACCAGAGGATCTAATGTGTGCCACAACTCTGACTGCCTTTAAGAGCAGGCATAAAACCTTATTATTCTCTGTGTCCTTCTAATGATCGCCTGTATTTATTTATTTATTTATATACTTCCCCCGATTGTCTCTTATTTTGTACATTTTGTAGATACATGTAGAGTACTTTGAAACTGCCTTATGGTCTATGAATTGTGCTATATATCTAAATTTGCCTTTATATCTCTCTTATTGTCAATACTAACAAGCATTGTCTGAGTATTCAAAGCCCGATATATTCTTATTCCTCTGTGACATAGAACTCATGTTGTTAAATGAAGTTCAATCAGATGATCGAGCAACATCCAGTGAAAAGGATTAAAAACGCACTGAGGGAGAATGACAAATGGATTATTGCTTCTACAATGCCAATTCTTCCTCAGAAATAGCCAGAGAGAGTTTCAGCTGAGGAGGCCAACATAAACACACAGAGCACATATACAGCCGCTGCCTTGCACTGATGGTACTGATCCACTGGCAGCAGCAACGGCTCTGTTAACAGAAATACTATAGACTACATTGTGTTAGACTCGGGCTCTATGGCTGCTGACACACTGCAAACATTGTGTTCTGCGTCTACACACTGAGCTTTCATTTATTTTTATTTCAACAGGACGACTGACAAACATTATGTCAAGTTTGTTAAAAGAAAACAAATATGGGGCATGACATTTTATGGCTAAACTTCTTGGACAAACTGTGACTGATCACTGACAAAATGTCACTAAGCCACTCACATTACACCAGTAACACAGTTAACAGAGAGAACAAGCCAGACTCCATTCTAAAATCTGTCAATTTACTGTAGCCTTGCTTAGTAACAACCATATGGCAAGTTTTAAATTACATTTTCTAAAGCAGTCCAGATCAATGTTTAATTTGGTATCGAGCACAGAATGCAACACTTATCTGAATGAAATTTTGAATTTTGAGATTTTTGAATGGTGTTTGGTGGGATTTGCCAATCCATTAAGATTGACTGGCGATTACTGTGGTTTAGTAAATTCATGACAGCCAAAGTTTAACAACTATCCATGGAGCTGCAGTGCAGTAGACAAAAAGTAGATGATGAGGTGAGGTTATACACTTACCAGCCTTCGCCGGCCTTGTGTGTGTATTTCTGCTTCAATGCCCATCGCTGGTGTGAACAGCTCACTCAGCAAAACTCGGTTTATGACTCGTGTTAAAAGTCGTCTCATTGTGACAAAGTTCAACAGCTTCTTAAAAAAGAGTGACACATAACGACAAAATGTACTTAAAACTGTGACTTTTTTCAATCGGCCCATTAAAAAAAACTGTCAGCTATTGTAATGAAGTCAAATTTCAGACGTTTTCACAATGATTCACCGCGATGAAACAACATTCCCTATGAGAACATCCTGTATGTCCATTATGTCATTGGACTGATTTCTCAATGGGGTTCTGAACTGAATCTTTCGCCACATATATATATGTATCTGCCTTTAATTATATAAATATATATTATATGATAAACCTCACTTTTACACGAACCCCTGACTGAAAAGCAACGTTTTTACATCGTATTTATGTCACAACTGTGGTGGTGTTAGCTTGCTAAGGTTAGCTTACTGTACCTTGTTGGCTAACTCAGGACATCATAACACCAACAGACACACTTAAGAACAACCACAGGATACGCTCAGAACACCGGGAGGCTAACATGTGATACCGGTGAAACTGAGAGTTTATGAAATGTTGAAAATACTCTCATATGAGGACACATTAGCTGGACGTCCTGTCTTGCCTCTCACGGCAGTCAACGAGTGACAGAAAGACAACAAGAGACAACAGGCTCTTCCTACTCTGCTCGGCTGCAGCGCCATCTAGCTTGGTGCCTGAGAAACACAGTATATTTACTCAGGGGTCATGTCCTGTCAACAGACAAGACTTCCTGCTGTGAACACTGTGAACACTGTGTGTTCTCTGGGGGGACGGGGATCGATTAGGACACAATCAGCAAAGTGTGTCAGTGCCATTGAAGCTTCACTTTTATATTGTTTCTGTTTTATTTTGTTTAAATTCTCTTTGTTTGACAACTCACTGTAATGATCGTTATATTTTGCGGTATTCTATTTCTTTAAACTGGTTTTATATAAGTGGACTTTTACTTTAACGGTCAATGTAATTATGAAATACTGATGCCACATATTTAAAGTTGTGAAATAAGTAGTTAGTGAAATAACTACTCTGAAGGTTACTTTCAAGGGTTGAGTCGGTGACTGGCCTAGAATATCTCAGTGAAAGGAAGATGAAAAAGAAGACGTTTTTAATTGTATTTTATTTGGAAAACAGTTTTTTCCTTTTGAGCTGTAAATTGAGAGTTCAGCGGACGTATCATCAGTCTTGAGCTGGGGAGCAGGGAACAGCGTCCGCCACCGGCTGACATCTCTGCACCACGGCATTGATCTCGCCGACGCTCACGCCGTCGTAGGTGCCCGTGATGTAGGTCCAGTGGGTGTCTCCGTTGTGGTTGGTCCTGCTCAGCCTGCCAGTGAAGGGGATGTCGGCCGTCATCTTCCTGCCGTCCATCCTCACGGCGCAGGAGTGGTTGGGCGGGACCAGCAGCTGCACAGAGACGGAGTGACTGATGGAGTCCACCATGCTGGTTCCCTCTGAGAAGGTCACCGTCTGCTCCTTGGTGAAGTCCACCATCCCGGGGCCAAGGATGGGCACTTTGGCCTTCATGGTGGAGATGGAGCCGTTGCGGGTCTCTCTGCCAATGTCCCAGGTCTTCTCCACCGTACTGGTCTTCTCCAGTCTCACCGTCTTCTCCACACTTCTGCACTCCAAGTTGGTGACCTTAGCGAGCTGCAGGGCCTCCGGAGGATGGTAGAACAGCTCCATCTGGTCGATGCCATACTCCACATGAGAGATGTGCTGGCTGTAGCTGTCTCTGTTGATAGCGAGAACCTGGTAGCTCTTGTACCAGTACTCATCACCCTCCCAGGGAAGGAAGAAGGCCTCGTGTTGGGTCACCACTTTGCCAAGACCGTACTTGTTTTTGCCCACATAGATGTCCGAGTTGGGGCAGGTTTTGACGGCGTACTGGGGGACTGACCCGTACGAATCTTCAACCCACTGCAGGAACTCAAAGTGGTCAACGTTGACCAGCACTTCAAACTTGGAGGAGGCATACTCTTTGTCAGCGTACGGGTACTGGCAGAAGTTCCCTTTGCTGGGAGAGTAGAAGCCGGCCTCGCAGTTGACTTTGCACACGTAGTCGTTGCGTTCGGTGTAACCGTTGAAGATGGCGACAGCGCCATTTGGGAGGGAGCCGCTCCACGTGACCCACTTGAGGTTTGTGTGCTCACCAAACATGGGGAAGGAGTCTGATGTCGTCTCAGTTTCTGGGATCTCTCTAACTTCAGGAGGTTTGATGACGTCCCGGGAGGGGACAACATCTTCCAGCGTGGGGTTAAGCCATGGCTCTACATGACGAGACAGACAGAAACTGGCAGTGGGTTTTGGTATGAAACACACTGACACAACTGAATCTGGTCTTAATCGAAGGCTGATATACTTGCTTTACTTTGATGTTAAAAGTGTATCCACTAGGGGGCAGATTAGGGCCAAATCATTCCTGTCCATCACCAGAATATTTTCCTTAAAACCAATCCTGATACACAGCCACCACTTTAATGCATTTAATTGTATCTCGCGGACACGTAGTGTTGATTTTTCACCATGCAAACAACTGACAGACTGAGGGGATGTAAGAATGTAAGATATGCAACATGTCAATAAAAGCAAGTATATCATGTGTTGGTCGACCATGATCATAAATAGGCTTGGCTTGTAGTCACTGTAAATATGTCGTGTTTATGTCATTGTTAAATAGCAGACATCACTTTTGTAAAATGGTGGATAGTTAAACTGTAGTATTGTGATGTGACCCACTGCTGGGTTTTTCTTGCCCGTCCTGCAGCTGGGAGACGTAGAGCAGCGGGTCTGACTGCAGCGTTGGGCTGCAGAGCTGCAGCACTGCCAAGACAACAGCGACACACCCCCTCATCTGGACACAGGACACCAGCAGCAAGTCAGCATCAGTGGGAATTTGGTTTGAAGCAAAAGAGCAAAGCCAAAAGCAACAACAACAACAACAGTAATAAAGACTCAACCCTAACCCCCCAGCAATGTAATTAATAATGTTATTAGTTACACCTGTGTTTTGGAAGTTTGCAAAATCTGCATCAAAAAGGTCTATTTAACATAGTGAGCAACTTGTAGGGGATTGATGTAGTTGTTAAAACAGATGGCTGACTTTTGTTTTCTGTCTTTTGGCACAAAAACGTCCTAATCAATAGTTTAAGTTCAGTTAAGTTTAGAAGTTTAAGGGCAGTGTAACTCCTGGTGAGAGGGTACTGTGCCATATCCCTATAGCAGAAAGTTAAGTTCAGTCAGGATGTTACAATAGCTCCTAGCTGCCGATAGAGGTCAGTAAAGGTTTGACGCTACGTAATAGCTGTTAACTGTTTTTAATAGCTTTAAACTTTAAAACATGAGTTTATGTCAAACTACCTACAAACTACCTTCAGGTTTTGCATAATATTTCATAGCTTACAACTTTGTGATACTATAATACGCAAAGAAGTGAATACGAATAAGCTTAGTGTATATATATATATGTAGATATATAATTATAATTATTAATTGGAGATTATTATTATAAGAAATTATTACTGAATACCTTTTCTAGTAAACAATAGTAACAGAAATGTCAGAAAAAAGATAAACAGAATCAATAGATCAATGTATTGTTGATTCTGACTGTAAACTGTAGGAAGTAAATCAGTGAAATGATGCAGAATGTTGTAAATCAGACCAGCACTTCATTCAGACATAGAGAAGCAGTTTTTACCTCGTCAGGTTCCTCTGCAGTGACGCTGCCTGCAGCATGTGCAGAGTTTTAAATCCTCCCTGCAGACTTATTGCCCGCAATAAACAGCAGAGAGCTGCAGCAGCTTCTCGCCCGTTGACCCAGCGCTTGCTCTCTGCTGCTGCTGCTCACTTTCTTGGGTTAAAGGACGGAAAACAGAAGCTTCTGACATCAAATATTCACAATTAACAAGTTCAGAACTCATAGAAGGTTCACTGAGCATGTTTGTCTTGTTCACCAACATCCTGCTTCACGTCAGTGTTCTCACTGGGAGCTGACCAGTACAACCACTGTCCTCTGATGTCAGTGGCAGGAACAACGCTGAGAATGGATTAAAAACAGTGACTTAACTCCTACAAACCTGTTCCTAATCGTCATTAGACACCTGAAGACTTAACAGTAATATTCACTTGTGTTTAATATACAGTTACTGCGTGTACATATCTATTTGAATAAAACACCATCACATGTACTGTCATATGTATCTACTGTTAATACATATTGTAGATGCTAATGCTTTGTGTTGGGTCTTTTGGTGCTTTCAGGTTATTTTTAAGGAATATGTTTTCATTTAGGGGAAAGAAATTTAGGCTTATAATCCAAACTCATTGAATTAAGTCAAAAATCACATATTTTAAAATAAGGTTCATTTTTGAACACACTGTTAAAGTTCGTGTTGTTTGTCTATGTAGTCTATACAGAGCGGTTTCTTCGAACATTTCATCCACTTATCAAACCTTTAGTCATACAAACTAGGTTGGCTGAACAAACGCACTACAGAATTAGATGAGTGTGTGTTTAGATGATACTCTCTCAGGTCTTGTGTTTGTGGTGACAGCCGGTTACCTGAACCAGTTACTTGGGTAAGGGTCTTCTTGCTGTTTGTCCTTGACATGAAAACATCTACCTGCAGCCCTTGAGGAGTGTAAAAGAGTATTCATGCTGATAATGATAACAGCGTTCTTTATTGATCCAAGCTTAGAAAACAGCTCTCCCCCCCTCCTCTCCCTGTGAATTATTCTTTGATGAGACTGTTAAAAGTGCTTCATAAATAAATTTGCCTGGATTTAACGTCCCGTATCTACTGGCTGATAGAGGACTGCATGATGTCCAAAGTGCTGTGGCGCTCTCTCTCCATTGATGACAAGATACTGTATGTTCAGATAAGCTCAGGCTGGGAACAGAGTGATTAGATCCCCTGCAATAGTGGGTCATTGATTAAGAAGGTCCTTGTTGCGTAATGTCGCTGGCTGCCAAGATTAAACCAGAGGAGAGGCCGCTCAACACGGACATTGTTCTGCACGCACAGCCCTATCATTGAAAATCGCTGATGTCATGGCCATCCATGTGCGTCCTTGAGACAGAAAGTTATTATTTATTTCAGTCTGAATGAGGAGCCTGCGTGAAACAAGGCTGTTTAAAGGTCACGTACACTGACAGAAGTGCACTGTCACTGGCTTCAGCTGCTTATAAAGAGCTTCATTCAAGCAACGTGAGAACTTTAAATCATGTTATTCAGACTCCGTGTATTATTCAGATGTATATAGTGTAGTGTAACAAGCAGTGATTCAGTCTGACTCACAGTTCATGTTGTTAGTCTCTCTGACCGACTTCTTTTCACACAGTGGGAGCTGGTTGACACTAGCAGCTCTGCGAGGCTGTACTCAGGCACAGCCGAGCTTTGGGCTAAATGCTAACATCAGAAAGCTAACATGGTCCCACTGACAACGCCAACATGCTGATATCAAGCAGGCGTAATGTTCACCATGTTCACCGTCATTTTGCGAGTATTTGGTCATAAATCAAAATGTTGGACAAATCTTAAAGAAATATTTTGACCTGATTGTGGCGCTCGAAGAAAAGTCAGAGGTTCCCCAAAGTTACAGTTCATCCTGAGGGAATCGTGAATGTCTCAACGTAATTTCATGGCAATCCATCCAATAGTTAGTTCAGATATTTTCCAATCCCAAAAGAAAGAAAACAACCTGCAAACTATTCACATGTTTTTTGGTCATCTCTCGTAAATAATGCTTTGGAGGTTTCATTGCAAATTAATTGTAAGACTGCAAACAGAGCGCTGCCTGAAGAGTGTAGACATTCAAACTTTTCATAAAGGAAAGCAAAAGTATAACTGCACAGTGGCTTTGTGAGGATACACCTTCCACAGAAGAATATACAAGGAAGTGAAAACACACACTCAATGTAGTAATACACCCACTCATTACAAATATTTATTGACTTACTAAATGAAGTACAACTCCATAATGAATGTTTATGTTAAGTCACAATACAACTTTAACCTTCTGTGAATCCATCCGCCTTTTATTATTTATTTATATATAAATAATATCATATAATATATATAAATATATACATTTCTTTGTTTGTTTTTTACCCTCTCCGCTTCCCTTTTTTCAAGTTTTCATTTTATCCCTGCAACTAAATATGTTATTTTTTATTTTAAATCTCTTATGGGCAAATAGCACGACATCAAACTACTAATCATTTATCATACATTGCTTATTTTGTTTATCTGCAAAGTAATCAGTAATTCCAGCTGTCAGATAAATGTAGTTCCACTGAACTGTAGTTTAGAAAAAGTTTAAAAAGAAAAATCTCCCAAATTAGAAAGTGAATCAGCAGAAACTCAGAACTGTTCTTCAGTACAGGACTGACGAAATCTACTTGACTGCTCTGATGTTTGTGTTTGTTGTTTATGTAAAATCATAAATGGGAACATTTCATCAGTTTCATGTGCTGGTGAGAGAAGAAGAGATGGTGAAGAGAATGGAAGTGTTACGTGATTATATATTTCTTAATTTTCAACATGTAAAGTTTTCTTTTAGACACCAGCCGACACAAAAGATATTTCTCCATTTCCCACGCAACGAGTGCACGGCGTTATTTTTATTGTGACACATCATTTGCTTTCAATATCACATCAGATGCTGTTAAAATATCTTTTGGTGTGTTTTCCGTCAGTCTTTCAGGGGCAAGGCTTGGCGTCGGCCACAGGTTCACAGCGGTCCACCACGGCCCGGACTTCTCCGATCTGGACTCCGTCGTATGTCCCAAAGATGGACGTCCACTGGGTCTCTCCGGTGCGGTAGGTGCGGCTGAGGCGAGCTGAGTAGGGGATGTCGGCTTTGATCTTGCGTCCCTCCATGCGGACTCTGCAGGAGTGGTTCGGCGGGACAGTGAGCTCCACGGACACTGAGTGGCTGAGGGCCTCCACCATGGTGGTTCCCCTGGAGAACTGGAGTGTCTTCTCGCCACTCAGCTCAATGCCCCCGGAGCCGATGAGGGGGATTTTAGCTGTGATGCTGCCCGTGATACCCAGCATGGTGGATCGGCCTATGTTCCAGGTGGTCTCCACCTCCGTGGTCTTTGAGATGGTGACTGTCTTCACCACCGTCTGGCACTCGTTGTTGGTGACCCCAGAGATGCGCATGGTCTCAGGAGGATACTGGAAGATGGCGACATCATCGATGGCGTACTTGACATCAGTGATGTGCTGGGTGTAGGCATCCCTGTTGATGGTCAGGACCTGGTACTTCTTGTACCAATACTCATCTCCTTCCCAAGGCAGGAAGAAGGCTTCAAACTGGGGAACAACCTTCCCGAGACCGTATTTGTTCTTCCCAACATAGATGCCAACACCCGGGCAGGTCCTGACTGAAAATTGAGGCACTGAACCGTAGGAACCTTCCTTCCACTCCAGGAACTCAAAGTTGTCTTTGTTGGCCAGGATCTCGAACTCGGGGGCATAGTACTCACTGTCCCCGTAGGGGTAACGGCAGTAAGGGCCCAGGCTGGGGTTGTAGAAGCCGGCCTCACACTTGTACTTGCAGACATAGTCGGTGCGCTCGGTGTAACCGTTGTAGATTACAACAGCTCCATTCGGCAGAGAGCCGCCCCAGGTCAGCCACTCCAGGTTAACGTTATCACCGAAAATGAAGGAGGAGGGTAGATCCTGCTGCTGTTCCAGGTCAGCAGGAGTCAGAGGACCTGACACCACTGTGTTACCGGTCGGTTCAGGCACCAGGCCTTCCAGCTCCGGATTCAGTAAGGAAGCTGTGTAAAAGAGACAGACGGAAAGTTTACATATTAAACCACACCACACTTTTCATCAAATGCTATTATGCTGAAAATTAGCTTAGCAAGAGTCAGAGGACAAAGCAAAGCTGCTATCTGTATCTGTTTATGTCACAAAAATATGAATAATAATACATGAGATGTTTACCTTTTCTGTGCTGTGAGCTCTTCTTCACGATGTCCTGCAGACTGGCTGAGGACAGAGCCAGCAGGGCCGCCAGCAACAACACCGACAGCTTCATCTGGACATGAAGCACAGAAGGTTTTCACAACTTTAAACTTAACATGTGAAATAAGTTTTGTTTGTGGGCTGAACACTAGAGACAAAACCATCATCATCCAAATACCAAACGGGACCACACCTTTTGGGACACAATCAATAATTTGCAATAACAAGTATGATCTCTGTCAACATGTTCCATGTCATCTACAACCTGTATCTCTGTAGAAGTCAGTGCTAAACAACACAACTCTCTGAAATGATAATTATATACTGTCAATCAATCAATAACTTCATTCATTCTCAGTGGGTCACTTATGAAGCTTAATTAACTATAATTTATTGTTGTTTGATAATTAGTTAAGTATAGTAAAGTATTGAAATAGCAGATTTTCTCCTACTAAATATTACTAGAGATTATTGCCACTCGATCACGGTCATCGGTGATCGTCCTGAGTCTGATTGACTGGAGGTGAAAAGAGACTGAACAGCACTCACCCTTACAGTCGCTCCCCACTGAGTCAGTCCAGTCCCCTCCAGGTTTATATATACTGGTTTATGGCTGAATCATAAAGCAGACTGCGCACTTTCACTCGGCCTGACATGGATCAATAAACAGAAAGCGGTGCAGTGGGTTTGTTAACAGCTGAGGAGGACTCGTGGTTTTCTTGTCTTTCTCAGACTAAGATGGGACTAATTTTCCCTTTTTCATGTTAGTTTGTCTCATTTCTCTTCAAAAGTGTATTAATGGGTTTCCATTACATTTATTTTATGGATTGAACTTTGGCCAATATATGAAGACTTTGGCACGTCTGAATCTATGATTTCTGTCAATTCTGTCAACCATAACTATTAACTTCAAAGTCTTGATTCCATCCCGTTATGATCACGTATCGCTCTCTACGCTTTAGTCCAAATAGACTTACAACAAATACATTCAACCTCAGTAGGAACAACAGTTTTAAGAGCAACCCTTCTAAAGAAAGCGTTGGTACACCCACAGCTTCAGTGGTGATGGACGGGGCTCAGTGGGACGTCCTTCCCGCCCAGTCTTGTCCAGGTTGAGTTTTAGGTGGTGCCTTGACAAAAACTGAATTTTGGAATGGAGATTTGTTTTATAGGAGAAAATACTGAATTACCAGCAAGCCCAGTTGAATCATGTGTGGGCATGGTGAGTAGGAAAGTGTAAGAAATGTGTCACTTCCTTTAAAGTGTGTTAAAAAAGATAACATGGCTAGTTTTCTGTGCCTTAATTTACACCTGTGGAACAACACAAGCCAAGAGATTCAGACAGCCTTTACAGTATATCTTTAATGTGGACTTCACACTGTATCAGTTGGCAGAAATACAAAAACTGAAATATAAAGCATCACAGCTTTTGGGAGCAATTTCCACCTGCACGCTAAAATAATCTAGCTTTGTCTTACTTTTTGATATTCCATCGGTTTTAACTTTTAAACAATCCCTCCCCGAGTTATGTCCCAGGCCAACATCCAGCCTGAGCGAGAAATATTCGGACTGAATTCACATCGAATCACAACTGAACTTCTGTCTTTGGGTTAGGAAACGTTCGAGCAACTCTGGCCACACCCCAATCAGTGATGTCACAGCACCTTCTCCTATTGGCAGCTGATGGACAACACCTGTTGTGTGACATCACTGATAAGGGAGTGGCCAAGTCTGATTTCATCCTGTGGAGATTTTCTTTGAAAAAACAAAGCACACACATTTTGTTATGGTGCTCGACCACATTTTCCTAATTCAACGCAGTTCACATGAACAGCTTTTTGAAATTTAGGGGTGCTATTGGTTCTTATAAATAAATCAGGGAGTGTATCTTTAAAATAAGGAACTTGTGTTTGAAAGGTTGCTGGTTTGAATACCTAAACAGGTTTGGAAGGTGTCAAAGAGGAATCTTACAGAAACTGCTCCTGTTAAGCTGAGCTTCTTTATTCTTTATTCAACTGCATTGATAGTTGGTTGATATTACTGATCAGCTTCCAGGTGAATGTCTGTAGTTTTATGAATGGAGCTTGAATGGGTTTAACAAGATAAAGGTGATGGAAGGCAAATCTGAAGAAGTCTGTTTGTCCCTTTCTCTATAATTTACAACCTTGCTCTTGTGGTCATGCTGATTTCTTGACCCATTATAAAATCAGTGCAGATAAATCAGGATAAGATTCAAGATTATTGACGACTTAAAAAGAAAACAGACTGATAAGGTAGTAACTTATCAGTTAGCTCTGTCCTCCAAACTATCATACTCAATATCAATGACCTTTAGTGTATCACACGCTCGTTACAGTGCTGCTCTAATGTTATCTGTCCTTACAAACAACAACTTATAAACGATAAGAAATACAAATTATAGAATAAATAAAGATTAAAAAGTTGAGTGTGTCTCTCCTTTTTCATCGTCATGCTTTGCATTTAGTGAGTTAAGCTCTGAACATTGACACAAACCTTAAAGGATGAAAATGTTCAGACAGTAACTCCATGAAGTGTTGAACGGAGGCTCACAGAAGTCAGGTTTAGTTTAGTTCGGTGTCGTTTGCTTCTTCAGCTGTAGTCAGCTTCAATTCTGTTGTATGAGATAATGAGCTGTGGACTGACATGCAACATACAATGTGTGATGAGCAATTACTAATCTTTCAGTGCCACCTGCTGGATATATTACATATTTCAGCTTCCTCTAGGGACTAGTTCTTCTGCAGAAAGAATTTCCGACTAAAACTGTCCACGGTGAGAGACATGGATTATCCAGAGTAACAGGGAGAGTTTCTTGAAAGACACATTGCTGATAAATCTTTGAAATGTCATTTTTCAATGACGTGAACACAAACTACATTTAATCAACCTCCTTTTGTGGAGCCATGTCCATGCAAGATTGTATCATCTGCATAAAAGTTATTACAAGTGTTGAAGATATTATAAGTGTTGGAATAACCATGTTGTAGATTGTTAATAATGATAGACGAAGTACAGAACCTTTTGATGCCCCCTTGGTTGTTAAAAGGGAGGTTGATGTGAGTCCATCTGATCAGATCACACCTGGTATTAACATGCGTCCTGGGTGACCACTTGTGATCGGATCTCACTTCCCTGCCAATAAACATGTACATCATTTCCGTTTGCAAAGACCAAATATGTTGTTGTTTTTAACCTGAATTTGATGAATTTACTGTTTATCAGAGCAAAAATGAGACTTGGTTGGAAAAGACGTGTGTCTGGGGGCCGTGCCTGACTGATTACTGTACACACAACAACTTCATAACTTCAAACTTAATTGTGTTTGATAGAGAAATATTTTCTGGTTTTCTGTCTGATGTCTCCCGTTAGCTAATTAGCTCAGTTAGTTGTGCAGCTAGCAGTCCTGTTAGCTGTAAAGCATAAATAAAGCTTAAATAAAGCTTAAATAAAGCTTAAATAAAGCTTAAATAAAGCGTAAATAAAGCTTAAATAAAACTTTACCGGTGGTCCAAACTTGGTGAATTGTTTTTCTTTGAAAAATCTAAATTAGACATCATTCATTTATTACTCTGACTGCAACCAGTTTGGATTCAGTCCTTGCTTCATCAGCAATGTACACAGTTTGTGTGTGTTCATATCTGACTGTTTAATGTGCAGACTTTAAGTCAATAAATTAATCAATCAAGGTGATTTTCCCTTCAACCTACAATGCCAGTTCATTTGAAAATACAAACGATTTATTTGTCAGTCGAATAAATTAGAAACTGTTTAACCAAACTAACAAAAAAACATAAAGAACTACGTTTATTTAGGACTTCAGAAACGTTCCATTAGGGTTATTGATTAATCACAGACACATGGAGCAGCTCTGTGGGTCGGCCATGTTGCAGGTAACAGGACGTCTGAATGTTTCATCCAGCAGTTTTACTGCAGCTCTCACTGGCACTTTTCTAAAGAGTCTAATGTGAAAAAACAACTTTGACGCTTTGAACATATTTTCTCTGAATATTTCACTGAGAAATAAATATCAGACTCATTTATCTGTAGTTGTTATCTGGCTGATTAAATATTTGAGTGAACTGACACAGATTTAGTTTGATTACAAGTTCAGTTAACATGTAACAATGAATACATTTTACTTGTTGCTTTGAAAACAATTCATTAAAAACTTTGAAAGAAATTGTTAAATGCCAAGTAGTTTTATTGTCTTATAAAATATATGATGACATATAAAACATAACAGGTATACAACATGCAGTATGTCCGATGCTTTATCTCACGGTGCCTCTTCCATTACTCTCTCAGGCACAAGGTGTGGGGTCAGGTAAAAGCTCACAGGGATCCACCTCAGCCTTAACTTCTCCAATCTGGACGCTTTTGTACGTCCCAGAGATGGACGTCCATGTGGTCTCCCCGTTGCTGTAGGTGCGGCTGAGGCGTGCTGTATATGGGATGTCTGCACTGTACTTATAGCCCACCATACTGACGCCGCAGGAGTGGTTTGGTGGGACGACGTGCTGAACAGAGACAGAGTGGGTGGTAGACTCGATATAAGTGGTCCCTTTGGTGAACTGGACGGTTGTCTCCACACTTAGCTCAATACCTGTAGAGCCAATTAAGGGGATTTGGGCCGTGATGCTACTCTTGACACCCAGTGTGATGGAAAAGCTGGTGTCCCACCTTTGTTCCACTTGGTTTGTCTTTGAGAGGCTAGCGGTCCCCGTCACTGGCTGGCACTGACGGTTGGTAATGGAAGACTTGCGCATGGTCTCTGGAGGATACTTTACGACTTCAACCCCATCAGTCTTGTACTTGACATCAGACATTTTCTCGCTGTATATATCTTTGGTAAAGGTCAGGACCTGGTAGCTCTTGTACCAATACTCTTCACCTTCCCAGGGAAGGAAGAAGGCCTCATGCATAACTTGCACCTTCCCAAGACCATACTTGTTCTTCCCAACATATTTGTCTCTGTTGGAGCAGGTCTTGACTGAATTCGGAGGCACTGAACCGTAGGAGCCGTCCTTCCATTCCATAAACTCAAAGTTGTCTTTGTTCACCAGGATCTCAAAAGGGGAGCCCTCATACTCTTTCCCTGCATAGGGGTAGTGGCAGTAAGGATCCATGTCTGGGTTGTAGAAACCGGCCTCGCACCCGTATTTGCAAACATAGTCGACACGTCCAACATATCCGTTGTAGATTGAAATTGCCCCGTTGGGGAGAGACCCGTCCCAGGTCTGCCATTGCAGGTTGGTTTCCTCAAAGCTGACAGAGGAAGACTGGTTCAGCTTGTTCTCAATCTCCTCAGGAGTCGGAAGAGCTTGAGTTGTTGATCCATTGCCGGTGATTTTAGGAACCTTGTCCTCTAGACTTGGGTCCAGTGACAGGACTGTCAATGTTTAAGTATAAATCAAAAGACATCAATAACCAATCAATGTATTCGTAATGCTTTTTGAGAGAAGACAAGTTTAGAACAAATGCATTACTAAAAAGACGACCTTTGGAAGATTCCCACTTGATTTGTCTAACTCAGACTATTGAAGCTTCATATTAACTTCAGCTGAACTTTCATACTGTAATGGCAGCTTCAGTTCACCTGGTTTGGTGTTGAGCTCACAACAGGCCAACAGGAGCAACACTGACAGCTTCATCTGCAGATGAAACACAGAACAACATCTCTGTTGGATCTGGACATGAAACCTTGGTGGAAATATCAGCACATCACATGTTGAGTTACTGAGACAAAAACAAGGAAAAACAAGACTTTGATCATAAGAAAGACATTGGATTGTCTGTTCATGGGAAATCGTTTTGTTACCCAACAGAAATACACGATCTGACATAAGACAGTGAAATAAGTCTAATTTAAAACCTTTTTAATTAGGTGAGTTGTAGTATATTGCTTGCACAAATGAACTAACCCATTACTACAAGGACAACTCATTTTCAAATTAGTCAATACAAGTGGATGAAATGTACGAGAAGCACTCACCCTCAGAGTTACGATTCAGCCCGACGTGTCCGGGCTTATCAAGCTGCCTTGTTGCTCAATCAAAACAAATATGTACTCTCGCCTCGTCTGGGTTTTGACTTTGACCAATAAAAACGGGAAATACGTAGAAATCAATATTTGTGGGTTACTGTCCTCTGTTGCTCTGCACCAAAATCTATGAAGATTACAGACTACCTAAAATGTGAAACATGTAAACCCGTTTGTTCAGTTTACAGTCAGAACATGGACGAGGAGGTCAACGGGTTTTAATCTTGAGAGTCTGTCGACCAAATCCAGTCCAGTATTTGTTTTGATGATGCTTTTATGTGTCAAACATCTTTCTGAGGAGGTGCAGTTGAGCTGATGAGCTTTTGGACCAATGACCTCGACATTTCTAAAATCGTGTTTACATCCCTGATAAGGTATCATTCCTTCTTTTTAAAAGCATGTAGAAAACGAAATATTAAACAATAATGCTAATAATATTTCTATCTTTTTCCCAAAGAAAGGGCAAAAGGGGTAATTCATGAAACATTTCATGATTTAAACATGAGCATGGGACAGTATAACAGATCATTCTTGACTTTGGGGGGAAAAAGTCCAGTTGGGTTTTCTTTGGTGCCTTCTTTGAATGGGAAACATTCAGACAAGTTACTGTGCTGTGAGCTTTGTAACTTACAGACACCTTCATGTGAAGCTTGGCCTCCATTTGTCTTTGGTTGAAATGCTTTGATCAGGACTCTATTAACAGTCCCAGGCAGCAGAGGGCAGCAACAGACCGACAGAGAACTGAAGGTCGAGACATAAAGTTTGGATTTAGTCTTTGTTTCATCAGACAACGCCACAAACAATGCTGGTTCACTTCTACACCGCCATCATAGAGTCCATCCTCACCTCCTCCATCACCGTCTGGTACGCTGCTGCCTCCACCAAGGACAGACGCAGACTGCAGCGTATCATCCGCTCTGCAGAGAGGGTGATCGGCTGCAACCTCCCATCTCTTCAGGACCTGTACTCCTCCAGGACCCTGAGAAGAGCAGGGAAGATCGCTGCCGACCCCTCCCACCCCGGACACCATCTGTTCGACCCCCTCCCCTCTGGCAGGAGGCTGCGGTCCATCAGGACCAAAACCTCCCGCCACAAAAACAGTTTCTTCCCCTCTGCAGTCAACCTGACGAACTTACATTGACCCCCCCCCCCCCCCCCCCCCGAAAACAAACACTACTTATACGTTATATTAACGTACATCACCCCCGTCCCCCCTGCATTACATTAACGCACCCACCCCCTACTGGACACTTTACCTGGACACTTTACTGTATTCTGGTCACTGCACTGTTGTTATTTATCTTATCTTATTTTTATTCTTATTCTTATTCTTATTTTAGCTTTTTATATTCTACTTATTTGTTATTGAAACAATAGCACCTTCAGACCACAGCAAGTTCCTTGTAATGTATGTTACTTGGCAATAAACAGTTTCTGATTCTGATTCTGATTCTGATTCTGAATGTAAGATGGGAGTGTATAATGGATATGGGTACATTTCAGTTTTTTTAAATTATACAAAAAATGAAAATGAATCAATTAATCAATCAATCAAGGTGGTTCTACATAAAACACAACATTTGCCTTCAACCTGTCACACAAGTTCATTTGAAATTTAGAAAACAAATGATTTATTTGTCATGTTTCATAGAAACTGTGTACCCAAACTAACAAAAAAACACAAAGAACTACATTTATTTAGGACTTCATGTCAGAGACGTTCCATTAGGAAGCATTCAGCGGGTTATTGATTAATCACAGACACATGGAGCAGCTCTGTGGGTCGGCCATGTTGCAGGTAACAGGACGTCTGAATGTTTCATCCAGCAGTTTTACTGCAGCTCTCACTGGCACTTAACCAGAGATGAATAAAACATAGACTCCCATCTTTCTCTATCTATCTATATCTCTCTGTCTCTTTGTCTCACAGCTCTGATGTTTCTATACACCTCAAAACATAACTGCAGTGTCTCTCTCGTCCTCTACCACCATCTTTCTGCTGGATGGCTGTGTTGTTGTGTTTGTTCCTTAATCATTTTTATGTATCTACAGGATGTAGAAAAATAAACTATCTATCTATCTATCTATCTACTTTTTACTGCACTACATTTATCTGGCAGCTTCTTCATGCTGTCCCTTCCTGTCCAGTGAAAATCACCACAAGAGAAACACTGACAGGGAACATTTTACTGCGACATGAGTACTTTAAGTACATGTTGCTGATTGTTGCAGTACTTACAAACTTTTACTGAAGGAAGGTTTTAAATGCAGAACTTTTACTTGTAGTGGAGTATTTTCACAGTGTGGTATTAGTACTTTTACTTAAGTAAATGCTCTAAATACTTCCCTACCTATGCAACACGTACTGGATATAATCAAATGGTAACATATACAACAGTCACTGTCTCACTGAAGTCGTACTGATCAATTCAAAAAGGTTTTATTGGCATGAAAGATGGTCAAATCACAGAACCAGAGAAATCTGAGATGAAGTAATAAACGTAAACTCTGTTTATGTGCTTTGAGCTAAATGCTAACGTCAGCATGCTAACATGTTCACCATGGCAATGCTAGCATATTGTATAATGTTTACCATGTTCACCATCTCAGTTTTTGTTTTAATATGCTAGCATTTGCAAATGCGCATTAGTTAGCTTAGCATTAGCTTCGCAAAACCTGGCTGCCCGCAAGGTAAGAAGCCAATTGAAGTGACAAATTTTATCTGTACTTTATGCATTTGTTTGTCTTTTTATATGCATTTACACCTCCAGGCACCAGGTGGAGCATTCACGTCATCAGGGCACAGGTAAAGAGACTTACTTTAAGTGTGCTAATGGTGATCAGGCACAGGTACAGTATTGTTGCCGGGGTAACGTAGTTTTAGACAGTACTTGTATTTGTGCCTGCTGCAGAACTTTTTGGATATTAATGTATTTTCAGGGAAGAGGTTAAGTTTAGTTTTTAGTGGGCCGGCCAGATAAATCAGGGATAAAAGTACTGAAAATGATTTGTAAAAGGTCTAAAGGTCATAGGTCATGCTCTGTGTGCTGTGCATGTTTGTTTCCTCTGCAGAGCACGGCGACACAGCAGCAGATTTTGCAGACTGTGTCCCGTCGAAGGTCAGAGAGAGTGACTGGAGAGAGTTTTAGGCGAGCCTGCGCTCTGCTGTGCCCTTGAAGGTCGTGTCAGGCTTCATTTCGGCTGAGTGAGCTGTTCCATTCGGGGGAGTTGGATAGATGGCTGCCTGCGCTCAGGGTGACAGCGATCAGGCAAAGAGCTCATTAAAGGCAGCTGAGCTACCAGGCCGTGTCTGTTTTAATGAGATACTGACAGTAACGAGTAGCTTTGTGCCTGAAGCCACTCGTCTCTGAGGTGAGTTATTATCTGTCACTCACACTCAAACATAAAGAGATAAAACACACGGGGGGGGGGGGGGATTACATGGCACACATGCTCAAATATGTTCTAAACGAATCCCTAAAAATTATAAGAATATTCTCCATATGCTTTTAAAAATGGTAAATGATCTCACTTATATAGCTTTTCAACCTTCACGGTTCCCAAAGCGCTTTACAGCTAAGTCTCATTCACACGTTCACTCACACATTCACACACCGATGGCAGCCGAGCTGCCATGCAAGGTGCTGGTCTCCATCGGGAGCAACTTAGGGTTCAGTGTCTTGCTCAAGGACACTTCGACGTGACGGGGACAGCCGGGGATCGAACCCCCGACCCGCTCTAACCAGCTTTTACCAGCCACCACGCCGCCCAGTAAAAACAGTTTAAATAATTTCATGCACAGTATATAAATATATAAATAATAATAATAAAAACAAAACAACATGTAAGTAATAATATTTGTCTGCACTGTAGCAATACGAGGAGTAATATTTTTTATTTTTCAGTTATTTTTATTTCATTTTATAATTGTATTTTATATTTCAAATTATTATTTTTTTAAATTTATTTATTTTGTTTGTTTTATTTTATTATCTTTATTTTATTTGTTTAGTTTATGTTGTTGTTGTTGTTGTTGCTGTTATCATTGTTACCCAATATTATGGTCAGCCTTGTTTTCAGTAGCATTTATTCATTATTATTATTATTATATAATCTTGCATGTAACTTCATGGTTAGTCCAGTGATGCGTGATTGGTGGAGGGTCTCGGGGGCCGTCCACAGCCTGAGAGGCTAAACTCAGGGCTATAAACTCCCACTCCACCTTCTGGCATTAAAAGATGGGCTCCTCTTTTGTTCACTCAGACACACAGTAATATAACATTAATCACCTACCTCAGAGGTCAGAGGTCGGGCACAGAACAGCACACCTGGAGCTGGTTGGGATTCAGGATTTATAAATTCTTGAAAGGTTTTTCTTTTAATGGTGTGAACAGTATCACTATTATATAACCTTAGTGTGAACTGAGGGTTAAAAGTATGCTAATCTAGTGTCACCATCAGCTCCAAAACTAATAACATTCCCATCATCCTCATCAGTACTTTATGTTCAGTGTTAGCAAATATTAGCATGTTAGCCCAATGGTCAGCATTATACCTGCTAAACATCAACATGGTGGCATTATCAGGCTGTTAGCATTTACAGTGCATCCGGAAAGTATTCACGGCGCTTCACTTTTTCCACATTTTGTTATGTTGCAGCCTTATACCAAAATGGATTAAATTCATTTTTTTCCTCAAAATTCTACACACAACACCCCATAATGACAATGTGAAAAAAGTTTTTTTGAGATTTTTGCAAATTTATTAAAAATAAAAAACCTGAGAAATCACATGTACATAAGTATTCACAGCCTTTGCTCAATACTTTGTTGATGCACCTTTGGCAGCAATTACAGCCTCAAGTCTTTTTGAATATGATGCCACAAGCTTGGCACACCTATCTTTGGGCAGTTTCACCCATTCCTCTTTGCAGCACCTCTCAAGCTCCATCAGGTTGGATGGGAAGCGTCGGTGCACAGCCATTTTCAGATCTCTCCAGAGATGTTCAATCGGATTCAAGTCTGGGCTCTGGCTGGGCCACTCAAGGACATTCACAGAGTTGTCCTGAAGCCACTCCTTTGATATCTTGGCTGTGTGCTTAGGGTCGTTGTCCTGCTGAAAGATAAACCGTCGCCCCAGTCTGAGGTCAAGAGCGCTCTGGAGCAGGTTTTCATCCAGGATGTCTCTGTACTTTGCTGCATTCATCTTTCCTTCTATCCTGACTAGTCTCCCAGTTCCTGCCGCTGAAAAACATCCCCACAGCATGATGCTGCCACCACCATGCTTCACTGTAGGGATGGTATTGGCCTGGTGATGAGCGGTGCCTGGTTTCCTCCAAACGTGACGCCTGGCATTCACATCAAAGAGTTCAATCTTTGTCTCATCAGACCAGAGAATTTTGTTTCTCATGGTCTGAGAGTCCTTCAGGTGCCTTTTGGCAAACTCCAGGCGGGCTGCTATGTGCCTTTTACTAAGGAGTGGCTTCCGTCTGGCCACTCTACCATACAGGCCTGATTGGTGGATTGCTGCAGAGATGGTTGTCCTTCTGGAAGGTTCTCCTCTCTCCACAGAGGAACTCTGGAGCTCTGACAGAGTGACCATCGGGTTCTTGGTCACCTCCCTGACTAAGGCCCTTCTCCCCCGATTACTCAGTTTAGATGGCCGGCCAGCTCTAGGAAGAGTCCTGGTGGTTCCGAACTTCTTCCACTTACGGATGATGGAGGCCACTGTGCTCATTGGGACCTTCAAAGCAGCAGAAATTTTTCTGTAACCTTCCCCAGATTTGTGCCTCGAGACAATCCTGTCTCGGAGGTCTACAGACAATTCCTTTGACTTCATGCTTGGTTTGTGCTCTGACATGCACTGTCAACTGTGGGACCTTATATAGACAGGTGTGTGCCTTTCCAAATCATGTCCAATCAACTGAATTTACCACAGGTGGACTCCAATTAAGCTGCAGAAACATCTCAAGGATGATCAGTGGAAACAGGATGCACCTGAGCTCAATTTTGAGCTTCATGGCAAAGGCTGTGAATACTTATGTACATGTGATTTCTTAGTTTTTTATTTTTAATAAATTTGCAAAAATTTCAAAAAAACTTTTTTCACATTGTCATTATGGGGTGTTGTGTGTAGAATTTTGCGGAAAAAAATTAATTTAATCCATTTTGGAATAAGGGTGTAACATAACAAAATGTGGAAAAAGTGAAGCGCCGTGAATACTTTCCGGATGCACTGTAGCTCAAAGTACCACTGTGCTGAAGTAGAGCCTCAAAGTCTTGTTTAAACTAGGCAGGGATGCTTTTGTGTGTGTCAGGAGGATAATTAATATTAGATTTGTGAACAGATGAACGCCCAAACAGACCTGGTCAACAGTGATTTACTGAAGAATCACTGTCAAATGTGGAACTGCTATTAGCTTTCAGGTGATCCTTTGCAACCGCTGTAAGTCGACGAGTTAGCGTTCACAGCCACGGTGTAAGACATTTCACAGACAAGCCATCATTTTCAGTGGAGCTAACAGACAAGGAATTCAGTCTGCACCTGAGCAGCTGTGCAAGCTATACCGCCTCAGCCTATCCCTCCCTGAGTTCTACTGAATACTGCGCAAGCAAAGATCAACTAATGTGAACTGCGACCCTGCAACATGCATCCGGTGGCAGCCATTAACAGAAGGTGGATGTCATATGAACCTTTATTTTTAAGTGATATAATATAATGATAATCACCATCTTTATAACAGGTGCATTGTGTTTCCTGCAGTTCAGAGCTGAATCTGCTCCAGCGAGCGAGGCGCAGAGTGTGTTTGTGCCCGTGGTCGCACGCCCAGCTGAGCACACGGGACGATAAGCGCTCATTGTCATATCAGAGGAGCAAAGCTGCCGCGTCCACCATGAAAAATGCATGGGCTTTATCTTTGAGCACATGTGCATTTCAGAGCCTCATCTTACCCGGCACCTCACGGCAGCATGACGGCATTTGCCTCTTTGTGTGTGTGTGTGTGTGGTAACTGTAACTGGAGGGTCACAAGTGATTTCCACATAACAACCCACGAGTTCATTAGGAATCATTAGTCATGTCAGAGGGATGTCCATCTTTCCAACTCCGTGTTTCTTCTACACACAGTGTCACGGAGATCTGGGGAGGTATAACAGTCAGTTAATGAAGTACACAGTACACAGATTCAGTGTACAATACAGTGATGGGAAATCCGGCTCGTTTTAGTGATCCGGATCACTGGGCTCGGCTCAGCAATAAGAGCCAGCTCCTCATTCAGCACCACTTCTGGCTTTTCTAATTCACACAAATTTAGCGATGTTTTATTTTTCCAGAATACCATAATTTTACATTATATTTGGTATAAAAATCTGAAATAATGTAAAATCATCAAACACTATAAATAAAATATATAAAATATAAATAATGACTTCCTGGTCACTGCTTCAGTTACTTTCTTATTTGTTGCAAGAAAGAAATATTTTTTCTTCATCTGCAATACATTGAAATATACCAATATATGAAATACAACATTCTGTCCAGACTCATGTAATATATGTAGTGAATGGGTATTTTTTGTCTAAATGTAAGTTATCACCATAGTGATGACACACATGTATGAGGAAAATGGCCGCCGTGTGAATATGGTCTATTCTGTGTCTGACCAGCTGTGAAATATGGACACAATCTCAATCCCTTCTGTTCCTGAGTGATGGGGATGAATAATGGCCAAAAGAAGTGTTTTTCCAGGACGTTATGATGTCACAGTGAAGTTCACCTTTGACCTTGTGGATTAAAATCACTTCATCGTTGTATCTCATCAAACATCTGTGAGAAATTCTGTCATAATCATCGCATCAATTCTTGAGTTAATGTGTTTGTCAAAGTCATTTTGAGGTCACAGTGACCTTGACCTTTGACCTTTGACCACCAAATCCTAATCAGTCGTTTGCGCCGAATTTGAAGAAATTCCCTCGAGGCGTTCCTGATATATTATGTTCACGAGAAAAAGCATAATGCCTCCGGTCACAGCTAACAGATTCAATGTGTCTGAAAATGTTTGAAAAATGTTGATAAATGCTGTGGTTCCTTGGCTCCAGCTGCTCCACGGCTCCATGAGACTTCTCTTTACTCTCTTTGCTGCTACCTCTCCCTGTCAGGCCTTCCTGTGTCTTCCGTGACCCGTCCCCTCGATGAAAGTAATGAATGCTGACCTGCTGTCCCCTCCGGGACCCGGTCTGCCCACTCGTTCTCTGCGCGCCCTCTGATTCATCTGCTCCCCTCACGCTGATGTTTGTGTCACTGGCTATGCTAATATCCTGAACAGTATGCTAATGAGGGTCAATGAATATTCATTAACGTATTGGAATACATTCAGGGTGACAGTTGGAAGCTGAGACTCGATGTCATTGGAGGAAAGGTACAACTAAACTTTTCCAAACTTTCTGTCTGGATGACTCACCAGGTGACCTGAGGCAGGTCATGAGGTTGCTGGTTGGATTTCCAGAGCAGAGCAGGTGAGTTGGCAGAAAGATGTGTTCACCAGCATCGAGGTTTCCAAGCGTTTTGTCTTGTCACCTTTTAAAATGATGCAAAGTGAACTCACGACAGAAGCACGGCTCTACGGACGACAAGATCCCAACTGAAATATCTCAGCAGCTGCTGGATGGATGGTCATGACATGTTCCCCAGAGGATGAATCCCTCTGGCTTTCCGCCTAGCGCCACCATGAGGTCAACATTTGTGGTTTAGAGTGAAATGTCTCAGTAACTATTGCCATGAAATCTGATTCAGACGTTCAGAAGATAAATTCTACCAGCTTTAAAACTCTTCACTTTCCATCTAGCGCCATCATCAGGTCAGCGTTTGAATTTGTCCAATACTCAGCTGCACTTGAGTTCATCACTTATTAGCAAATAGCATGCTAAGATGCTAAACTAAGACAGTGAACATGGTAAACATTATACCTGCACAACAGCATGTTAGCATTGTCATTGTGAGCATGTTAGCACACTGATGTTAGCCTTTAGCTCAAAGCATGGCTGCAGACTCTTGGTGTTGTTACTTCAGATTATTTCATTTGAATATTTTTTAGAGACCTGAAATACTATAATAATATATTTGTACTAACTTGTTCACCTTGAGATGTCAATCAAGCCGTCTGCACTCACCAACAGTCCTGAGAAATATTAGATATTAGATTTAGATTAAAATCACCTGGTGGGTTAACTTTAGCTGTGCAGGACCTTTAAATAACCTTTAAATATTTTAAACTTGTAAATATTGTTTAGATGGTTTTTAGTTTCAAATATCTTTGATGAATTTAATGAATAAAATGTTACTACAGTTTGAAACTAAATGCAAATAATCGTCTGTGTTATATGCTGTCCTTCTAATGGGCACTTATTCACTTCAAACTCGTTTTACACTCAGGATTTTTATAAAGAAGCCGATCAGTTTAAACATAGTTCACTGCAGTAAAGTGAGTATATCACGTTTCAGTAACAGGAAGTGAAGAGAAGAATAGAGAGAAAATACAAGAGCCTTTCAAAATAAAATGTGTATGTAGCAAGTTTTTCTGATTTGCACGTGATTGTTGTTTTATTTTAAATAAACAGATAATTTATTTTTATTCATGAAAAGTAAGAAACAAAAACGAATGAGCTGTAACTGCGTTGTAGTTCACTAGTGCGAATGTGTAACTGTGTGTGAAACAGAGCCTTGTTGATGAAGACCATATGTGCTCAGAAAGTGACGGTTGTTTCCGTGACCTTTATTTTCATGCAGCCTTCAGTTGAATGCTCGCTTCGTTAAAGTGATCACACACCTGGACCTCATCTGCATACCTTGATAGCCTGACCTCGGCTGTGACAACGTTTTTAACCTTCATTTATTCCCGGAAGACTTTTCCAGTGTTGTCATACGTCACGTTGTCCCAGTCAAAGTGCTGGGAGCTTCCCAGTGCAGCCAGTCTGCTCCTGCCTTGCAGTGCCTTGCTAAAGGGCACAGAATGAAGTCATCACTTTCCACACATATTCTCCCGGCTGATGAGAAGCACCGCCTCGTATTCGGAATATCTTAACTTTAATATGCAGCTTTCACAGATAATTCAGTTGGTTTTACTAATTACTAATACTTCCTCTAGAAGCACCAGAGACGTAAAACAAGCCCCTGATAACAGACGAGGAGAAACAGCCACAACCACATTAAAGAAAGGAAGTAATGGAGCACTGCAAAATGCAAAGGACCATTAAGTTTGTTAAATGTGTTTATCATTAGGAATAGTAAGTAAATCCACACTGCGAAACATTCAATGGTGAACCAATCATTAAATTACAGCAGAAAATATTAACAAAAAAGAAAAGCAAATCTGTTTTAAAATCCACATGGTCTCCTTTGAATTCGTCTCTTCTGGCTGCTGTTTATTGTTTGATACTTTTACATTGGTCTTATGTCATTTAATTGATGGTTTGACACAGATTTGAAGTTGTCTTTAAGGTTCTTTTGAGGTTGTTGATATGATGATAAACAAGTTAGGAAAGTACAAAAATATATTTCTGCCTTATGTGTTTTTTCCCTGTAAAATACTGGATAGTTTTATTATTTTAGGGTCATCATTCAAATAAATAACCTGAGAAGGTAAAAATCGGTGTTTGCTCCAGAATAAAGCCACCTTTGATGAGGCGTCATGTTGTTAAACAAGAGAAAAGAGATTTTACTAAAGATGAATTCGATGTTATTAAAAGTCCCTAAAGGTGCGAGGACGTGGAGACGGTCGCGTGAAGACCCTGTTCTGTGTCTGACTTTCTGTCTTTGGTGTATGCGTCTGTAAAACCTGACGAGGCTTGTTGAGATGTTGTTTTTCATCCTAATAAATAAATAAATAAACGCATCAGAGCAACAAGGCTTGCTGCTTCACCCTCCGTTCATCCTGCTGGATTGTTTTACAGCATCAGCCATGTTTTCACTTGTCAATGTGCTTGAAGAGGTTTGGTTTGGACAGGACCGGCCTCTGATATCTGACCGTCTCCTGCAGCGTC
Organism: Enoplosus armatus; assembly: GCF_043641665.1. Classification (NCBI taxonomy): domain Eukaryota; kingdom Metazoa; phylum Chordata; class Actinopteri; order Centrarchiformes; family Enoplosidae; genus Enoplosus; species Enoplosus armatus. The sequence goes on along the minus strand of NC_092183.1, from coordinate 1,790,504 downwards.
TCCTGCGACAGAAAAGAGACGTTCAGGTGCTCTCAGGCTCGACGTGCAATAAAAGCCTCTTCAAACAGAGACGCTCTCCACGCGCTTCAGTGGAGACGAGCTGGAATATTCCTTGAAAAAGCCTTTTTCTTTTTCTAAAAGTGGGGTCAGAGCGTCAGAGAGAGGACCAAACCATCAAATAGAAACCTTTGTGTTTCATTATTAATAATGCTGTTGGCACAGCAGGAGGGGGAGGAGGCGTCATGGTAACCAGCTGTGATATGTTGTACTGGCTTAGACAGAGAAACTCGAACTACGCGTTTCTGTGTTACTACCAATAGATCTGTTGATTATTTTTACTTTCTAAATGAATCAGGACGACTTTACTCCAACTGACCAACAGCCAGAACAGCAAAAGTATTTCATATGAAACAGAAAAACAAGCAAATCATCATACTTGAAATGATTTAATTTAGCTGACGCAGCACAAATTTCTATGTGGAGTTTCATTTAAAAACACGGCGACATGTTGTGCAACGGCAACCCAACAATTGTTCTGTCACAGGTTTCGTGCAGTTGGGAAATGAACTTTAATAATAACCTGTAGTTCGTCTCAGCGTTAATTTGTTTGGAGAAGCCGTCTCATTGTTGAGATGTTTCTCCTCTTATTTTGTAATTTAACTGTTTACTCTTTGAAAAATACATGCAGGAGCACTTATCTGCTCTCTTACATCAGCATTCAGTTTGTACTCCGGTCACACTGTTTTATACCCAGTGAAAGAGCTCAGTGTGTGAACTGTGAGGATGTTTTTGGTACAAATAATATTATAAAGAGTGCGGTGTAGACCGGCTCTATATGTATATGAATATACATGTCATTGTGGCACAGCGAAGTAAGCTAACTGCTAAGATGCTAGCCAACTGTGAGTCTGAGGACTACAACAGGTGAAGGCGTCTTTGGTGGAGTTTTGATCTGAATGATTGAAGAATGTAGCCACATAGAACGACAGCAAACGATTGAAGAGCTTATTTTTGAGAAAAAGAAGATGATAATAATATAATATACAATAATATAATGCATATCATATAAAATTGAAGATAAAATTGAACTTTATCTTGACTCAAGCTGATATAGAAGCCTTCAGTATTTTCTTCCATTATGTTATTTGTATGGACATGGAGTTACAAGTAGGGATGTTAATAATTAATTTTTATCGATTAATACTCAGTTAAACAATAAAATAAAAAAAATGACACAATGACGACTACGACTACTTTACGTGTTTGTCTGGTTACGTTTACGAGGAACAAATACTGTAGAAGTTATTCAGTTTAGTGAAGAGAGTGAGTATTTCTGAAGTACTGTATCTCCAGCAGTGAATGTATAAAGACGGAGATTTAACTATTAAATGGACAGGGACAAAACTTGGAATTGCTCTAAAGCCTGACCTGTCAGCTAAACGCCTACTAAGCTAACAGCCCGAGGGGGGGTTTATGTATCTTTTAAAAATTATGTTACACACCTTTAACCACTGGAAACAAATCAAACAAAGAAAGAACAGGAGCTCATGTCTGAAGACAAGAGAAATACAGGTTATTTCCTGTGTTTTGTCTGAAGGTGAGGGCCTGTTTGTGCAGCATTCAGGATCAGAGGGCTCTTTGAATGGATCCAGACTCCGTCCTGTGCCGCCCGGCCCGGCCGATGACGCAGGGAGGGGGCGCAGAGCGGCGGCCTGACATCACGGGCCGTAACATGAGGATAACTCTATATATTTTATAAACATTGGGGTTTGGTGGGAAAGCCGGGGAGGGCTAATTCGGCGGATCATGCTAACATCACATTTCCCTCACCCGCGGCATTTTAAGGTGATCCAGCTAAGCCTTGTAGTTCACCACAACACCGAGGGCCTTCACACCACAGCGGGTAGCCGTCCGGGAGTCTGACCTTTCACAGACAACCTGCAGGCTGATGAAATGATAATAAAGCTGCTGGGTGCCAGAGGCTCCCTCCCTGCCTTCAGACACGTCTCTCACACTGGAATCCCTAGACTAAATAATAGAAGAAACAGTAGACACCTGTAACCGACGGGCCGGGTCAGAGGAGGAAGTCTGCTCTGACGTTCACACAGCTGGAGGAGACACCCAGCATGCATTTAACAAAGTTCAGACAACATCTGCAGCCATCAGGAGCTGCTGCCTGCATCAATCGATCAAATCTGGACTTCCTGATGTCAACTCAAAGGTTTCAGAGACCTTAGATGTTAATATTGGTGCTGGAGCGGTGTAATACAAAGAAAAGGCCTGAACATGAAGCTAGCGCCAGCAGCTTAGCTTAGCACAAAGACTGGAAGCAGAGGTAAACAGCTAGCTTTGCTCTGTCTAAAGGTAACAATATCTGACCACCAGCACTTCTTTTGTTTGTGTCAACATGTTCGTTGAGCTTTAGAGGTGCTGGTCGGTGTATTTTGTTCTGTTTCCAGTCTTTGTGCTAAGCTAAGCTAGCTGCTGGATGTCATTTAACTCTCAGTAAGAAAGAAAATATGCATATTCCCCAAAATGTCAAACTCTTCCTTTAGGAGACATCAAAAGCAAGAGTTTAGTTGTTTTGTTTTTTACATCTTTTATGTTGTAACTCTTGAATTTTGCTTCACTTTATATACATTTAACTTTAATTCAGCCTGACTTAGTTGGTGCTTATAAAATGCTGTGACTAGAACTTAATAAAAGTCTGTCGGTCCAAATAATGAATTAAGTTTTTAATAGTGGACCCATAAATTGTATCAGGGCGAGAGAGGTTCAACCTGCTGGTTGGAAAATGTATTCTCTTTAAAATTCATCAATCAGTGTTTGAAAGCTTTTCCGCTCTGCAAGCAGATGACTGACGATGACTCATAAAGTTAATGGCACATTTTAATGTTCTGTAACTTTAATGCCAGCAAATGTTTTATTGAAGTAAGCATCTGTTTTTGGAAGCCGGTGGATCTCTCATTTAGGAGTGAAGCTCCTCGTTAACGTGACACGATGGCGTTAAACTGACAGAACACAGAGGTGACAGACAGCGAAGATGAGAGATTAAAAAGAAGCAACAAGGTGACACAAACTGCTGAACTACTGCACAAATGAAAGTCAGCACAGTAATCACTAATCGCAGTCCGTCACCTGCGACATGGTTGTGTGCACATTCATTGAAAGGTTCCCTGCTCGGTCAGGAAACCAGCGTACGTCTCTGACCCGTCTCCGGCAGGTCACGTAGGTCTCCTGGCTTACTGGTTGGCTTCGAGGTGGTGGCTCCGACAACGCTGAAGGACATACGATCTGCAGTCTCTGCTGACGCCTTTCAAAAGCAGCTGAAGACTCATTTATTCAAACTGGCCTTTGTCTCAGCGCGCGCTGTCCAGTGTTTGTAATCTTGTGTGTTTTTAAGGTCTGTTGCTTATGTTTCAGCCTGGGAACCAGATGAATCTGCCGGCTCATGTTTTATTTGCTCTGGCAGACGCGTCTGGCCCCCCCCCCTCCCGTACAGACCTGATTCAGGTCGGGCCAATCACAACCGTTTATCTAATACTGGGCGGGTTGTAGTAGCGTTGAGGTGTTTTCATAAACAACCCAGATGGCGGCCGCTGGTGTGCAGCGTCCTGAATCTCGTCGGTATTAAACGATCAGCGTTTCTAAAACATGTCATGCCAAACGTCTGTGTATCATGTTGAACCAGAAGCCACATTTAGTTATTCATAATTAATTAAAATCATAAATGGATGTTGGAACTAGCTACCTAGCCTAGCAGCCTAAAGCTACGTCTTGACTTCACAAACTCTATAAATGAATATAATCAGACGGCATTTTTTACAACAGACACCACAAGTCTTGAAGGTGCATTAGTATTGAATGTGATGCAAATGTCCTGAGGGACTGTTTTTGCAGTCTTTGTTTATTTGCAGTCTGATATTTTCCTCCAGTTTCTTCTTTTATCTCAGTACATTTATGAATCCAGAGCGAATCAGTGGCTGTTCACACCCACTCTCATCTTTCCATTGATTTTATAGGCATTCCTTAATATGTGTGCTCTGAAAAACACTAAATTAATAAAGATGATGAAATTCATATTTTCCAAAACTGTTTAACCGGAATCCAACATGACTTTGTTCCCATGATTTGTTGGGACAGGAAGTGTTACTGCCAGTATGTTGCTGTGATGAAAGCCTGCAGGCCGGTTGGTCAGGAGTGACTTAACTGAGGCTGCCAGAAGCTAGAGGAGTCATCTCTGCTAAAAACAGCCCGTTTTAATGAGGGCTGGAGATCTGTCAGAGTAGATAACTGCTACAAAGACATGTCTGTGTTGTACTTTATGCTTTATGCCACTCTGATTCACTGACAGCTTCATGTGTATCTGATATGTTTAGTCTGCTGTCTGTCGTGTGCTTACTATCCATTTGAATGAGCTGCATGTGAACCACTGATGTCGCTCTTGGCATTTTCTGGCCGGTGCACATTCATTTCCGCTTGTTGATGTTTCTGCACAAATAGGCTACCTCCAAGACAAACGTGTCTGTAGTTACTGTACTTGTTGAATGAATTGATTCCAATATTGAACTGATCCAATAGTCTTGAAGAAAGGGCTTCTTGAGATTCTTATTTTGGGAAAAATTAGGAAAACGTGTACAGTTACACCTAAACAACAAGTATTTACAGTTGATAAGAATGGATGGTATTAAGTAGACTAAAGAAGATGTATGAGAGTGTAGTATACAGGAGTAAAAGGCCTCATGAATGTTTAGCTGCATTGGAGGATTTGGGCTCCACCAACTACTGCTGAGCAGGTACCGTAGGGGGGGGGATTCAAACATACAGTATTTATTCAGCCAGAGGGCCAAAACTAAAGCAAAAGGAGGGTACAAGCTCCCCATGGCTGCAGAGTTGGTGTTGATTCTCAGTGGATTCAGTACTACAAAGTGTACTGACCCCACCCTTTTCAAAGTGGAAATATGATCTTGCTTTTTGGATTAACTCTAATAACTCTAATAATAATAATGTGATTACCAATATATATATACATATATATATATATATGTATATATATTAAAGTTCATTTTATGAATAAAGTAAAATACACAAACATAGAGACTACCAGTAGGAAAAGTTACAGCAGTGATGGTCTTTATGGCAGCAGCTCATCTTTGTGGCTGAAGTGAAGCCTCCTCTCAGCGATCTGAACTCTGACGAAAAAGTTTTATGGTTCCCCAGCGTGCAGGACCTCGGCCCTGCAGCACCACAAATCAATAACCACTCTGGCCGGAGAGTTTAGTGGTCTATCAAGGCGTATCGAGCTGCTGTTTTTCCCTCGGCTATCTCTTTTGATGGATCACTCATAAACGGTTATTGCTGTAATTATGGGAGAACCCATGAAGCAGCCAGCAGAGCCCCCCCCCCCCCCCCCCCCGGCACTGGTCACAGCTGCCATCCTGCGACGTTAGACACATCTGACAACATATCAGCCTCACATACTAAACTTTCTGAAACCCAAGTGTTGATTTACAGTGCCAATTATTGTTGTTGATTAGACTGTTGTTTGTCCACTCATTCTGCCGGTGAAAGTTTTCAAGTGTTGCATTGATTCGGATCAGTGTGAACTGTTGAAAACAACATAAACTTTATTGCAGATTAACAAGGATTTTTTTTTGAGTGTATTCTAAAGAAAAAAATCCAAATAATGTCACTTAAATTACATCAAAAATAAGTCAGATTTTATCAGGACTTAAAGTTATTTTATGATTTCCGTCTGGTCGACAAATCTGGTCATAAAGAATATCAGAAATGGGATGTGATCTAAAACAGAAGGTTTTGTTTCCCTAACAGGTTTACGACAGGTGAGACTCAGCTGGATACACGTTGTCAGTTGGTATCCAGTCCTGCAGCTCGCTGTGGTGACGCTGCAGTAGTAAACAGACTTTGCGTGGAAGGCCGGAGGGAGCCGGGAGCCTCCCGTCAGCCCTCTGGCTCTGGATGATGTTCTGAGCGAGGCGGCGTGCTGAATGCAGAGCTTGTCAGGACGTGAGAGATACGAAGGAGGACGATGGCATCTGGTGGGTATCATGACGGTGTGTCACATTAAGAATTCTGCAGCTCCTCTGTGCCAGTCAGCTTTATGAACTGGAGTGGAACAAACGCTGGAGGACACAGATCCTTCTCGATGGAAAATACAGTAGCAGTGTCAACCTTTAGCAAACCAGTACTATTTAGTTATGGAGGACAAAATGTAACCTCTTGTATCCGCTTGTCTTGTTACATGGTTAGCCTAGCTTAGCATAAAGACTGGAAGCAGGAGGAAACAGCTAGCCCAGCTCTGTGGAAGAAATAAACTTATCACCGGCTCTGAACGTCTTTTTTACATGATGTCTCTTGGAAGAACAGTTTCTTGGTTTTAGGGGGAGTTATGTGCTGGTTTATTTATTTATTTATTTATTTTTATTTACTCTGCAGCTTCTCTGGCTGTGGCATGGGTTGCCAGATACACTCGGTAAGCCCAGCTGTTGGTTTTGGTCTCTGTACAGGCACAATAGTAACAAACCTGGCAACCTACATGTAATGACAACACTGTGATCCCGCACACGGCTGATGATCACCAGGAAATACCTCCACCTAAACCTCAAGCTGTTGCTTCTGTTAACGTACGGGTTAAAAACCCTGCAGCAACACTCACAATATGATCCTGCAGACACATCAAGTACAAGTTACTTTGAAACATAAAGTTTTGGGATATATATTTTTTGTGATTTCTAACGTCTTTAATGACACGTCTGTTTTGTAAGTATTGGTGTTGATCCTCTCATTTCACTGTTGGAAAGAACTGTTCCTTTAACTATTTGAAGTATGGTTGCTTGCTGCTGAAAACACTGAGGAAGAAGTTATTTAATAAAAAGCTGTAGTTCAGGTGAGTCAGTCGCTCCCGGCTGTAAAAGCTCCGTGTGACTCAGTGAAAGCATCGTCTGTATCGGACTCTGCCTCGTCGGTGCTGACCCGTTACCTGACCTTGCCAGGTGCACGCGGTCCTCGCTGTAAGCTAATCCATCGGCCCGATGTGGGAATCAATGCTAAGTGGATGACTTACACTGAGACCCTGTTTGTCTTATTGAGCGATGTCATTGGACGAGCAGCGAGAGGAGACCGGTGGACGAGGTTACGAAGGCAACAAAGAGCTGCTGACTCTTTTTTTGTAGGTTTTGAGAAGGAAGAAAAATGTGTGGAATAAAAGAGGCAATATTTCTGGTTCTGCTGCATCGATTTTGATCTTTTTCTGAAAAACAAAACTGTCCATCGTGAGTCTGACATGTTACTGCAACGCTGAATCAGTGGAGTTCCTCCTTAAACGAGATCCGGGATCAAAGGAGGATCGCAGCAGTTCTCAAGTCACAGACTTAAAATACAACATACAACGATCTCAGACATCAGACCATCAAATCTAAAAATGATTCACATGACAGTTTTCTGACCTTTTTCTTTTAGATTTAGGTTTGGGAACAAAGAAAGAGTCAAAGACCAACAAGTCCTCCAAATGAAACCACAAAATACTTTATAAACGTGCTTTAAGCCACTGAGGTGAAGGCTGATCGTCGTGTCTGAGGCTAACTTTCCAGTTGAACGCTTTCACTCTTTGTAAACTTCGTACTGACCATTAAACTCAAACATCTTTTCTGCAACAAACAAACAAACAGTAACATTCAAACTCCTATTCATAGAACAGGGCGCTGATTTACACAGTGAGACCTGATACACCACTCAGCTAACAAACCAGCTAGAGAGTTTTCTGATCTGCCGCTGCGATGATATAAAGGTTTGGGAAAGATCATGTTCAAGATTGAAGGAAACAAATGTGGTCGGAAATGGAAGAAAGCTGCATCTTCTGTCAACCTGATGGCGGCATGATGGCGCAGCGGTTAGCGCTGATGCACGGGAGGTAGACCAGGTCGGGGGTTCAGTCCCCACCTCCTCATGTCGAAGTGGCACGTTACATAAACATGTTTAGTTTTTAGGTGTCTCAACAAATAACATGCTGTCATGGAGAGTCTCCATTTTACACCAAAAAAGTTGCATCATTGTTTTCTCAAACTGTTTCTGTACAACTTTTAATAATGTTTGTGTTGTTCTGTGTTTAATGTGACCGACACAAAACACAGACCCCCATGTCGTCCTCGTCGTCGTCCTCGTCCTCGGGAGCTGATTCTTTGACTGAAAAGTCTGATAAAAGTCACAGTGTTCGATCGTGTCAGTGAAGTTCTGCCCTGCGAGTCCAGCTTTGACCTGAAAATCTGTTTCGGCAGCTTCCTGTGGGAGCGGCTGGATGCTGAAGTGTTGAAGCACAGCAGGAGCAGCGGAAAAAGAGGAGAAATAACCTTTAGCGTCTCCACTCATTAATATTACACATTCTTGTCTGTACAATACGGTGGAATCTCAGCCTGCTTTAACCTCTAAATAATTCACACCATAAAATATTTTCTTTCCCGGCCTCCCGTTGGCTCGTCTCTTCTTGGTGCTGATGGAAGAGAGAGAGGAGGCAGAGGGAGGCCATGAAGTATTTTATTCAAATCTCTCACTTCTGAAGTTCTGTCCTCTGTAGTTACAGGCTGCTCTCTCTCTGTCTTCGTGCTTTGTTCAGTTATACTACAGTTGTAGTTGCTGTTACTGTCATCACTGACAACAATAACCACCATCTCGTGGTCTGAACACATTCATCACAGCGTCACACAATAAATAGCTTCTTTTTTTTTTATCTGTCAGACAGAATCAAAATGATTTCAGCGATTTTAAAAGGAGCTATAAACTGTTTTTATTTACTTTCATTTGTTAACAAACTGCTCCAAATGTAATGATATTTAATAATGATAATAAAACCAGCTAATTCTGGCCATGTAATGGTTTGACTGCTGGAAGTGAAAGAACGAGGTTCCATTTTCTGCATCTGCAGGACAGTTTTTGCTCGCTGCTGCAGAGACCGGGGGTTCGATCCCCAACAGCAGGTGGGAAGCCAGTGAGGGATCGTGGCCTTGCTTTGTTTCATTAGCAGTTTGTTGGATGGGACATGGGACCACCTCCCACATGTTACGCCACTTTACACTCACTTTACTCACACTTTACAGACAAGTAGCTTAAAGATCCTAGATAACTAAAACAGGCATGAGGCAGCACAGGACGTGTGTGATTGGATGTAACAATATAAGATCAGATGTTGTGAACACGTGGCCTGTTCAGGTGAGCTGCTGGTGAACCTAACACACTGAAAGTCACCTGAAACCGCAGAAAGTGACCAACTAACATCAACTCAGGAGGAGAGTCTGAGGCCGAAGTTTATTTTCACTAAATATGAAAACATCGTCCATAAATTCAGATTATTTCTCTTCGAGTGAAGTCAAACATATTTTTTCCCTGAAAACAAGAGCAGTCACTTCACTCAGTAAGGTGTCAAATGAAGATCCGGGATTTGAAGCGACCTGGATGCATCCTTCAGGTATCTGTGCAGCGCGCGCTCCTGTGACGCACGGGCACATCCGGTCAGGTCAGCATCGGGACTGAATGCGCTGCAGCAGACAGGATGAGACCGGATCCGGGGAGCTGAACACACATCCCCCAATTCATTAGAAGCGGAGCCGAGCTTTTCTCCTGCGACACTTTGGACCAGCTGCCTATTTCTTTTTTCAAGCTTTTATTGGGACTAAAGCCAAGAAAAAAAAGCCCGGGGACCCGGAGAGGAAATATTCCAGAGTTTGGGATTTTATTGAATTGAAAAGCTTTTTTAAAATCTGCCACCTGTTCTGAAGCAGACAGCTGCGCTGGAAAGAAAGAAGGTTTAACAGAAGAAACAACGACGGAACCTGTTCTCCGTTAAGTTAAAGTTGTGTCACATTTTCTCTCCAGCTGCGGATCGAAGCACGTGTTGTGAGATTACAGAAGAAATGTGAAGACAGATCTGCTCCTCATCCTCACAGGTCAGACGTGTGTGTGGATGTAAGACGTTGCTGTGAGCTGAGAGTTACAGGTTTGGTTCCACCTCTCCCGGCTGAAACTCGACCCTCCTCCGCCTGCAAACCGGGGCGCCCCGAGCTGGAGGAGCCGCAGGAGTCGCCATGGGACGATCCGAATACTAATGTGATGGGTAAGACTATCAGCTGTTTATATAAAGAGTCTGTGGCTCATGCGGTGCACTGAGAAGCAAAGTGGGTGTAGCTGCACAAAGTGCCAGAAAAGGGTTGTGAAGGGGTTTGTGCCATGTTGCTAGAACGCTTTCGAAACGCGTAAAATGTGCGCAGAAGGAGCTTTGCAGCCACCACAGAGACGCTCCCCGCGGCGAACTGTTAACTTCTAACTGAGCACTCAGCTGAAACAAATGTCTCGAGATGCCTTTAATTTGTGATCGCAGATCAAGAAATGTTTTCAATCTTTTCTCTGCTAATGTTCAAATGAAGCAACGTGAACCTGTTCAGTCGCGTCGCTCAGGCTGGTGTGTGTCTGTGGTGCTGATGTACAGATCCACACCCCCGAAACCTGAGTGCAGGAGGCTGCTGGAACTTATTGAACCGTCAGAGTGAAAATGTTAACGTGAACCTGATCCGTTTTAAACCGCCACCCACCCATAAACCCCACTCTGAGTCCACATTCACTCCCTGCAATCAGGAAATCAATCATAAGATTTATTGATGTTTTATAATTGTCATATCTCATTTATAATCTTGCTTAAATGAAGAAATACTGATTTGGCCTAAAAGCAGTCAGATAATATATTAAAATATTAAAAGATATGTTTAAATCTGACTACTTTTAAGCCAGAAAATGGAGGACATGACCTCAGTTTCCATAATGGAAGCTGTGTCCCTGAGTCAATATAGCATTTACAGTCACCTCATCTCTAATATCATAATAATGTCTGACATTTGGACAAATATATACTGCGATATATTTTGAGGCGTCTGAGCTGCAAGTATTAAAGCAGAAATGTAGATTTTCCTAATTATTAACAAATGTCACAAAAAGAGTAAAACCAACAACATGTTAATCCGTCTATCAATACTTCCTGTCTGTGGCTCTCAGCTCCAAGCCCATTGGTTCCTTCTGAAGATGTAAATCTTTAAAAACACCTCATACATATATAGTTAACATTTTTTAAAAAGGCTCAGTAGCTTCCTAAAACAGCTGCTCGCTGTAGTTTTCTATCAAATGTTGCTTAAACTGAAAGAAACAGTGTATTAGTAGGGGACTATTTTCAGCTGCGGATGAATCCATGTTTGGCTTAAGGTTTGGGAAACACAGATAATAATTCTTAGTATCATCAATTCATTGTTGGTTTTATTCTTTTCAAAAACACATAACTTGCATCAACAACAACTAGATGCTAATGTTAGTAGCTTATCATTTATTTTTGTATTTTACTTCACAGTTCAGTATATTTACTCTCGTATATCTGAATATTATTTAAAGAGGACCTGTCACGCTTTTCCTTATTTTCTGTGATGTATCTAATGTTACAGTGTTGGATATTCAGACTAAATGTTGGCAAATAATAAGGTAAACGTATGTAAAAGTAATCGCTGTGAGCCAAAAGCTCAGTCTGCAGACTGCTCTGAACGCTCCGTTTCAGTTTTTTCAACCGCCGGGTCTATCTGATGTCAGACAGGCACGGATGTCCTTATATGGTGTCTCTGCTCCAGGCACAGACCAGATGTTTATGTTTATGTCAGCGTTGCTAAGTAACGTTAGCTTTACAGTTTGCCTTTGGAAATTCCTCCAAAGACTTCCAGAACTTGGCCGGCCAATCAGAAGAAAGTGGGCTTTTAGGGAGGCGGGCCTTAAAGAGACAGGACGGCTTGTTTCAGACAGAGGGGGAACTGAGGGGCTGCATGAAGGACCAGGAGAAGAGAAATCAGGACTTTTTTGAGCTGTGAATCATGCAAAGCTGCTCTAGTGGAATCACAGAGTTAAAATATAGAGTTGGAAATGAGCGTAATAGGTCCCCTTTAATCTCAGCTCTTCACTTGTATATAACTTGCTTCAGTATTTATAACATTTATTGTAGGTGCAACACAGTTTGTTTCTATGTATCTACACTACAAAAACATTTCCATCTTGCCAAGTAAAAGTCTTACAGTTATGTGACAATTTTCTAGAATCTCGAGTGTCACTTTTCTTGATTCTTGTGCAGCAACCTGATTTATTCCGTCTTGTTTCAACATACTCTTCTAATTTAATGATGACGATGATGTTGATGTGTATTGGAAACAGGTTGGAATAAGATAGTAAGAAAATGAGATTTAGATTTAATAATGGACAGAAAGTGCATTTTAAGATGGAGATTTGTTGCCGTGTGTGTGCTTCTATCAGATTTATTTGATATTATTTAAATGGACTGAAGCTCTCTGTGAGCTCTGATGGATGGATGGATGGAGGCTGACCTTTGACTGTGCCTGTCCGGTGATTTGTGTGTGATGCTGACTGGCTGTGTGGGTGTAATGTCCAGGGCTCCGTTGCTATGGCAACGCAATGCAATAAGCAGCGATGAGTCGGTCAGGGTGCTGATGAGAGGGGCAGCTCGTGGCGGTGTGTTTGGTCGTGTATCTTAAACTTCGTGAGTGTTGACAAGTTCAATAACACTCGTCTTCATTGGGAGAAGATAGAAGCTTTGCCAGAAGTGCCATCATTTCCCTCTATTTTCATGCGATTTCACGCGAAGTGATGATGAAGGTTCAGATGGATTATTGTGACTGAATATGATATCTAATATGTTGGTATGGCAGCATGGAGCCCTGAGGGAGTGTTTGACTTCAGGTGGTCTTGTGATCATTCTCCTGCTGACCCTCGTCACACCCACACGGGAAGCAGAGGAAATGACATGACGATGATGATGATGATGATGGCTTCACTTCAGCCTCTTCTCACGTGACTCTCTTCATCATGCCTGCCGGTGCTTTACTACTCATCAGTGCACATTTTTTCAACGCTACTTTGGTTCCTGGTTTATTGTATAAAACATGAGGGAAAGCTGAATATTAGCAATTCATAATTTAAATTCATAAAAACAAATCAGGGATGAGTGGTTTCACTCTATAATAGTAGAGTACTATAGAGAGCGGAAGCCTACGGGGGGGGGGGGGGCGGTCACATTTCCATCTGTCGTCACTTTAAAGGTTGAGGAACCTTTGCTGGTGTCCCTTTAGTGTTTTGTTTTTTCTTCCCATTTGCTAATGCACACTTAATTCTGATTTGGGACCAGATTTATTGCATAAAACATGAAGGGAAAGTGAATAATAAACTGCATAATGTCTCTCCCTCTCGCTAATGTAACTTCAAGGAGTTTATAAACAGACGTCTTCGCTCGTCCTCATTATTGCGTGGAAGAAGACGAGTCACCTTTTCCTTCAATGATTTCTCCTTCTTCTGTTTAAGAATCATCCCTGTCTCGTATTTGTCTCCCCTGTTGGCTCCTCTTCTCTCCTGAAAACCTTTTCCAGAGACAAATAAATATTATGTGGGATTGTTTTTATTGCTGATCACTTCAGAAATGGTACAGCCCACTTTAGGGGTGTATTGCAAGATTCTTCCAGTCATGAATATGGTAACTATATGGTAATATTTACGGTTTATTACAGGTAAGAAGGATATATACCTGTTTCAACCCTCCTGAACTGTTCTTTTCGTCTCTTTTTTGGGTTGGTTCAAGTCTTATTTAGGGGGGTCAGACCTCCCCAAACCCCCCCGTAATTTGAAAGTTATGAGCAGATCTTTTAAATTCACGTCTCTTTTTGCACAAACTGATTGTTCCCACGTGAAGGTGTAGAACAGAGCGTCATCCACGAGACGATTGTCGTGTTTTTATCCATCAGGTGGACAAACAGTCCTGCAGGTTGCAGGTTTGCGCTCGGTCGGCTGCCTTACTGTTTAATTGTCAGGCTGCTTTGGGAGCTCTCAGCCTTAAACTGAAAAATGCAAAATGTTTAATGGAACGCAGTTAGCCCGTGAAATGCTAACCATGAGGCTTATTTAGATCTCCATCTCATAAAAACCACGTCTGTGAACCTCAAGGCCTGTCTGGAGGTTTTCTTTGAACCAGACTGATGCATTTTCTGCTCCTCCTCCTCCTCAGAGTCATAACTCACTCAGATCTGAACCCACAGACAACATGATGTCAGTTCTGTTAGCATCAATGAGAATTAAACTTCAAAATGAAATCAAAATGTCCATAAATCTGCTCAGAAATCATAGAAAATGCCTCATAATATCAGGGTGGAAGGTTTTCTGCAGTAGCACAAATAATCCGGTGATTTTTCTAAAAGTGACAATATATGGGATGCCTTACTGAGACGTGTAGAAAATAAAAGCTTGTAAATAAAGGGAGTATCACATGAGCAAAAAAGAGTTGGAGATTCTTGTAAGCAGCCGAACATAGAAACATGCAGGGAACCTGTTTGCCCTGAGTCCAGCCTCTTAGGTAGACCTGCCTTTCAGGCTGCATCTAACTTTCTCGTCTCTTGCAGGGATTGACTGACAAACTAACCGCAACCGTGGCCATAACCTCAAAGGAAAACTCCATTTTATTAGAACTCCGGTCTTCTTTTTGATTCATGTCTGTTGAACACGAACATTTTAGAGACTGTCCTCAAAAGCCTTTAGTTGTTTTTTACACTTTGGTTTTTGTACGGATTGAAGAAACGAGATCTAACCGGTTAATTAGTGAGCTTCAGAGGTGCTTGTAGGTGCATTTCGCTAAGCTAAGCTAAGCTAAGCTAAGCTAACCGGCTCCTGTCTGTAGCTTCATATTAACCGTGCATATATAGGGTTTTCCCAAAACGTCAAACTAAGAAAGGAAAAAGAAGAAGAGAATAATTTGACAGCCTCAGAACAAAATGCCTGGAAGATTTTGTTCAGGGAACAAACAATAGTTTACTCGAGCCGGCAAAGATCAGTAATGAAGTGTTTCCTGACATGAGGTCATTCCTGAGAGCATCATCATCATCAGAATCCGAGCTGCTAATATTTAAACTTCTGTTTTTTGACTCAGCTGAATTACAGCCAGAAATGAGCGCTGAGTCGTAACAGATGAACGATAAAAATCGATCAGCAACATTTTCGGCTGCTGGCAGGAGAAACCAGTTCAACATTTTGGAGCCGTAAAGTTTTATAGCATCATTATCTCTTTTCTTTCCTCCTCCTCTTTCTCCTGCCTCACTGCCTTGTTCCCCCATCTTTCTATCTTTACTCCTGCTTTTCTTCTGCTCCTCCATCATCTCCACCTTTCTTCTCCTTTCGCTCCTTTTCCCTCCCATGTTTCCTTTCCTCCTCCCGTCTCCTCTTGACTCGCCCTCCACCCTTGTCTCATTTTCCATCCTCTTCTTCCTCCTCTTAACTCTTCTCTCCTCTTGCTCCATTTCTCTGCCTCACCTTCCTCCACGTCCTCCTCTTCATCCTCCTCCTCCTCCCTGCAGGCTGTTGATGGAGAGGATTTCGAATGTCAGCCGGGACAGTGGTCATCGCAGGAGGAATTCTGGCTACAGTCATCTTACTGACCATCGTCGCTGTACTGTGTTTATGTAGGTTACAGGTAGGACGTTTTGCTCTTCACTCCACATCTCATGTTTGTGACGAGAGGAAGATCGTCACAAACCAACATGGCAGCTCTGTAGCTTGTTGTTGCTGAGGAGGAATTCATCTGTTTTTATCTATTGAATGTGGTGAATGTCTGTCCCTGTGGTCTCTCACGGAGGGCTCGTTGAGGCGGACCTGCTCGGCCAGTCTAGTTTCACAGGCGGCCATGTTGAAATGTCGCGTCACCTAGTTACCAAAACTCAGAGGTGCACGACCGCGCACCGCAACTACCTGCGGAGCCTCCGGGCTGCGATGACGTCATTTGGGACATAAGACACCCCAGATGTTGAGATATTTCACAGATGTGACGTGGTGTCGTTCACAGACTGGATATAAAGATGGACGACATGACGGCTCAACAAAAGTGAAGCCAAAACATCTCGATCGCCCCCTGGTGGCTGACTGCAGTGTAGGTCATAAAGCCCGCCCCCTCCGTGTTAGCAGATGGGTACACGTCAAATACAAGATGGTTTCTGTCATTTTAGGTAGTTCTTATCTCGCTGATTGGTTTGGTTTTAATTCGTTATTTGATGCTATAAAATGGGATGAGACGTCACGATTGACAGCTGTGATTGGCTGTGGTGTGCTCGCGACTGGGTCGGGCGGGTGTATGGGCGGGACTTTGATACCGTGGCTCCACCCCCCGATCATCACTGGGCAGACTCTGTATGAGTTTGGCTTCATTTTTGTACAGTGAGAGGAAGTGGAGACGCGTCGGCCATCTTTATGTACAGTCTGTGGTTCAGACATGCAGAATACATCCGACCGAAGTCCACAAGGACTCGGTCCAGGTCCAGAGGGTGGAGCTGTTGTGTCGTTTCAGTTAGTGTCTGTTGCATCATGTGTGTCGGTGTCGACATGAAAAGGTTTGACAGCTTCTCTCTTCCTGTCTGACCGCTCCAGTATTACTGCTGTAAGAGGGAGGAGTCTGAGAAGGGGGAAGAGGAGGAACCGGAGCTTGCTACCATGTCGCCATCCCGCCCCCTGGCTCTGTCCGCTCCCCCTACGCCTCCGACGCCGGAGCACTACGGCGGCGACCCGGAGCCCTACCCCCCCACCTTCCTCACTGAGGCCAACGGGCCCGCCAGCTACTCCCCCACTCCTCCGCCGCGCAGGTGCCAGCGCTCGCACGCTTTCTGCCCGTCCTGCGCCCGCTGCTCGCTGCCCTTCTACCTGCAGCACCCGGAGAGGCTTTGCAACGGCGGCCGCAGGATCAGCTACAGGACTGTGCAGCAGCAGGACCTGGAACTGCCCATGGACCTGGCCAGCTTCTACCAGAAGCTCAACCTCATCCGCTCCGTCACCATGAGGGAGGTGGTCACCCACAGCGTCAGCACCGACGTCTAGGAGCAGGCAGAGCGGAGCCAGCGCCGCCCTGCTGGCCCGGAGGACAGGTTGCAGTGACTCGGTCGGTGTTGTGCTGTGGGTGCAGCATCAATACTGTGCTGCTGATAAACTACAACACTGAGGGCTTTTGGGTGATGTCACACATCTCCTGGCAGCCATATTGGAAGTCTACAGCTCCGGAGCAACTGCTAACAGCCGAACGCATTTCTGGACGTAAACATTTGTTTCTGACAGAGTTGAACAGACAAAAACTGATCATTTTGTGACCAATATGTCTGATTTTGTGTTTAGAAAAAATTAGCTTGTTTGCTAATTAGCTAGTGGCTAACCAATATATGTGTATCAAATTATAAACAAAACAATTTACAATTTGAGTTTTTTTTCAGTAGATTTAACACAGATTCCCTTTGTTTGAATGCACCACACAAGAGACAGAAATTAAAAAGAGTCCAGTAGTCCTAGAGTCCTAAGTTAGCGAGTCTCTTTTAAAGGACGAGTCAACAGTTACTGTCGATGAATCCCATGTGCGGACCAAAACCAGCAGCGAATGTATCTACTAACACGTATCATCTGTGTATCACAGCCTGATACGTCTCCTTCCTCGGTGCCGTAGAGCTCCATCGTTGTCCAAAAACTATTCAAACACATCAGTGAGCCTCACTGTGTTCCTTCATCACCATGAACACACACACTGTAGTTTATCTTCACTCAGTCCCACACACACACACACACACACACCGTCCTGCTGCCACAAATACTCACGAGAGCACCACATGTGGATTCATCCGCCGCTTAAAATAGTCCCCAACAGATGCACTGTCTCCTCCTGTTTGTTGAAAATTACAGCGAGCAGCTGTTTGAGGAAATTACTGGGGCTTTATTTTAAAGGCTGAAACTGTATATTTGTGAGGTGTCTTTAACGATTTACGTCTTCAGCAGGAACCAGTGGGCTTGGAGCTACAGACAGTACAGACGCACTAACACATGATTGGTTTTGGTCTTGTCATGGGATTTGTTGGTCAGAAAAATAAAGAATAACACTTCCTTTAAGCATCAGCGAGTGTTTTGGAAAAGATATGAAGCTAAAGACACGTCTGTTTCCTGGGATCTCACTGACTCTCACTGACTTCACCGACTTCACAAACAGCCGTTTCAGTTTACTTGTTTATATCTCAGTTTCTAGAAGTCTATTATTTGTGCACAACCAAATTTCCAACAGGCCAGTGCTCTGCTGGCAACTGAACTACTACTACTTATAATACCACTTGACTGTGATTCATTTATACAGTGTAAAGAATATACAAGTGACACAGACGAAATGTTTTTTTTTGTTTGTTAGTGAAGCAGCACCTGTACAGTGTCCGATAACTGTTACATTACACCTTTATTTCTGTCACTTAAGAGCCGAACAGCATCTTTGAATACTTTTTTAAACACTTTAAATACTGCGACACTGATCACACCTCTTCCTGTGTGCAGAGTCCAGAGTCCAGAGTCCAGGTCTAATCAGCCAGACTAACTGAAAACACCTGTGAGCGCCGAGCAGGAAGTCATTTCAACATTTAATGTTTTTTCCTTGATATCAACAATTCACTTGCTCTGAGCCTGGCAGGTGTCATGGGGGAGGAAACAACGTATTAATTTAAGAGCATCAATGACAAATTTGTACACAACATTAAAAGTTTAATGACTAATTAATGCACATAAATTCAATTGTTTGCATAATTTTTGCCTGCGACAACACTGACTTGTTAAAATCTGAATTTTCATTGAGTTGCTGACATCAAAGAACAGAAGTGACATTTTTAACCAGATAAAATTGAAATATTGGTGTCTAGAATTACATTTTTGAGTTTTATGAAAAATTTAAAAAAACTGGATTTAAATCAAAATGACCTGATATTGTCAATTGAATTCTTTGTATGAACAGCT
Organism: Enoplosus armatus; assembly: GCF_043641665.1. Classification (NCBI taxonomy): domain Eukaryota; kingdom Metazoa; phylum Chordata; class Actinopteri; order Centrarchiformes; family Enoplosidae; genus Enoplosus; species Enoplosus armatus. The sequence goes on along the minus strand of NC_092183.1, from coordinate 1,771,625 downwards.
TCATTTTAACATGTTGAAACGTTTCTCACGTTGAGCTCATGAATTTAACTCGAGTTAGTTAATATACTTTTCTCCTCATTCATTTCAATTCCAGATGAAACACAGTCGTCATTAAGGATTTCATTCATTAAGTTACAATTTTAATCTTGGCTTAAAAAAAAGAAAGAATAAAAACTAAAATGGCTTCCCGCGCAGACGTTACATGGAGCTTCAGCTTCAGTTCGTCTGTGTCTGATTCTAACTCAGAGCAGCTGGTGACGCCGTCGGTGTGTGTTTCAGTGTGTGAATGCCAAATCGCATTTTAAAGGGCTTTTCTGAAGCATTCAGTGATCCAATGACTGTGATTTCTGGAAGACATTTATTTCATGTTAAAGACATCCCTCTGTAGAGAGATGCTGTGCTGTAGGCCAGACTTCATATGATATTTGAAGAGTTTTCTTCCAACTTGAGATATTGAGCATTTAAGAAAAGACTGACGGCACGTTTTGGTATTTCATCATGACAGTAGATGAGTGTTTGGTGTTTTACAAACTTCACTTCACTGCAGATAACTTTTCTTTCCTGTATTCCAACATGAACATTCAGATGGAACAAAACTCTTCTTTTGGAGAAAACGTCCACTGTAACTTGAGGAGGACATGTGAGATAAAAAAAAAGGACGTAAGCCCCGTTTATCCTCGTAGGCCGACTCAGAAAACGAGTCTGAGTGTGTTTTTTCTGGCGTGTGTGATTCATCCCTCTGTGTTTTTCATGAAAGTGTGTTTAGCTTCAGGTAGCAACACGTTGGCATCTTCTAACACTGATCATCAGATGGATGAAAGAGCAGAACCTGCGGCGCCCTAACACCCCTTCGTTAGGATGAATGGATGTTTGTAAGAAAACTTTCACAATTCAAAATCACATTGATTTTTATAATAATTTAGCTTTAGATCTAAAATCCAATCCTGGCGTGATGTCCCAGAAAGTGTTAACAAACTGAATCTGTGCTGCTTCACATGACCTCTGACCACTTAGGAGAAGGCGTTTTGCCCTGAACTGAGTCTTCCAGGTTCTGCTTCCTCTGAGGCAAATTACTGCAATCTCAACCAACACAGTCTCTGAGTCCCAGATCCAGACTACACATCGAGGTCTGAGGTCTAAGCAGGTCCAAGCAGAGTCTGCAATGTGTTCACACTGGGAAGGTGACACAATAAAGTATATTGTATATATTAATCCATTATTATTCCGTGTATTTGGGGCACAACTCGTGTTTATACATAATCCTCTTCAAAGACGTGGAGCTCTCAACATTTCCAGGTTCCGTTATCTGAACAGACCGGATGACATCGTGTTACACTGTTGGCAAAGAAATGGTGAAACTTAAAAATCGTTTTGCTGTTCATGACTTTTAAAAATCTTTACCTTGTACCTTGAGGAGAACAAATGTAAATTCAGTATATGTTAGTGTTCAGTAACTGACTTTTCTTGTACCATCAAGCAGTGATTTACAAAGAATGCTGTAACATTTTGTGTTGATCTGAATATTGAAGCTTTTGTTTCTGCTGCATTTCAGGTGGACGTTCACCTTTTTGTCTGTTAGCTTCTTTAATCTCCACCAGTTTGTAGTGATGACGTCTACACACATTTGAGTGAGGTAACATCCATCTCTGGAATGTCTATTTTAATGTCAAGATACCAAACTTCATGCTTCTCCTGACCTCTGACCTCCTCTCACAGAGGGGTTTCTGCCCTGAACTCTGCCTACCAGGCAGTGATTCCTCTCAGACAGAGCGAAGCCCACAATAAGCTCCAACTATGAAATGTTTGATGTTATAGACGATAGAGGTTTGTCTTACAGCCATCCTGGGAGTCTTAACTCAGGGCAACGAAGTCTCTGAAATTCATTCGTGGTGTTTTGGGCGATGAAGCTGCAGTTTTACGCTTTACTGAGGAAGAATGAGTGCAGATCCACTTTCATTATCAGTGAGTGTTTCCTGAAACTGTTGCGTTTGTTTCTCTCTGCTTCAGTGGTTGATGTGTTTCTATTATCCTGCCGTTCAGTCGACGAGAGGTCTGATGCTGTCGCACTGACCAGCAGGGGGCGTGAGCTGCAAACCTGCATCGACTGTATCTGCTCTGTGTGTGAAAGTGACTTCATTTACAGTGTTAATAAAATGATGCAAAACTGTTTGGTATCTGTGTGATGAGTGATGCACATTGACCCTCATCAAAGCAGACAAGAAAAACTTTCACAGGCAGAAACTGTAGAAAGCTCAGGAAGAGCAATGATGTCGTGAAAATCATAGTATAAACAATTACGAAGACAAAATTCAGATTGTAAAACATAAGTGAAAAGGGAGGATCCAGGAGGTCACTGAGGAGGACACACAGGTCATCGCTGCACCACCTCAACTGTCCTGACGTGTTCGGCATCACAACCTCCAGTTTCAACAGGAGACTAAACTACAATCATTCCAGCAAACACTTTGCTGTCGAAACATTCAGCTGATGTTAGGGTCAGTCGGGTTGCCAGTTTGAAAACCTGGACTCGTGTTTGTGTACTGAGGTTTACGTCAACAGCTCAGGAAAAGAGACGTCAGCTGTGCAGCTTCAGATACGCTCAGATACAAGTCATTTTCACTCTCTCTCGAGTAGAAGTCACGAGCCTTTTAAGAACTGAAACTGCAAAGTGCAACTGTTTTAATGCAATCTAAAGTTTGTCTCCTCGTGTCATCTGTCATGTCTCTAGAAATGACCTGATGACTATTTCTTCTTTGTTTTTCTTCTTACTTACTCTCTCATTCTCTCGTGTTTAGTGTCTGTGTTGGTTTGGGACTCTCTTGACAAAGAGATTTAGATCTTAAGAGACCGTCCTGGTTAAATAAAGGTGAAATAAGGTCTGCTGATGTCTCATCAACGACCCTGTATAAATACATCAATCCACGTAAAAATGACAAAGAGGCCAATAAGTTGATTTGAACTGTTATTTAATTGAAATACAAGTCAGTACCATGAAGCTTTCAGTTTATTATCAACAGTACACAAATTCCATACTTACGTTTTGTACAAAGAGGTATCAGTTATATAAAAACACAGTACACAATAGTTAAAAATGAGACATGTACACGTCTGAATACATTTCAACCATACTTCAAGTGTCAGGAATCTTTCTCTCTGTGTTTGTATTAACTCCTCCTCCTCTGTCACACACAGACCAGAGCTGGCATCAGTTGACCCGATGAATAACCATCGGCTGGCATCAGGAGCGATAAATGAAAATGTGCTATGACTAATAAATATGCTTCCACGTCCTGCAGGCGAACCGGCACGGCGCCAAGCGGCAGGCGGTGGAATGGAAATATGAACTTTTTACATGCCAGACACCAAACAGAAACACACTTAAATAATATTTCATAAACAGTACCTGTATTAAATATTCTAGTCATGCAGTATATTCCGTTGGGAAATAACTTAATACATCTTTTCATGGCAGCGATGAACACAACAAGAGCGAGCTGCTAACTGCTGATGGAGGTCTGTGAGACCATCGAGCGTCGACTCCACTTTGTCTCCAACTCCACATGTTGTTAGAGGAAGATCAAGAATCACAGCTGATAGAAACTGGCTTCATGGTGGAGATACAGTACAATGAGAATGATGACGAGGCACATTAACTGTATGTGTGAAGGAGTGAGGGGAGGCTCAGGAGCTGCATGAGGTCTTGAGATAATGTTGGAGATCTGAACTAAATGTATGTTTCCTGAATCTGTTTTTGAACCGTCTCAGAGGTCTCGAGGCCAAAGGCTGCCGCAGGTGATTCGTGTTTTACTAAACTGTGAAGAAATAGAGAACGACACGCGTGTTTTATGTGTGAACGTTGCAGTTGAATGGTTCTGTCTGACATCGTCATGACCAGATTTCATTTCAGACAAATGAACCCATTTTAATCCGAGTTATTATCAGCTCTGCTTCTTAAAAACAGGTAGGAGCTTCCACCTCTGACGCTTCCTCTCATTGTCCACAGTGACTGTAGGACCTCGCGTGCATCAACGTACCCATTTCTTTCCTCGTGCTGGAGTTAGAGTCGGGGTGGAGAGAGGCGGCGGTGTCCTGGACTAGGAGGTTGGAGGTCGTACGGCGCGGCAGGAGTGGCAGCAGGCCTTGCTGTAGTACCAGTGGCTGCACAGGTTGACCTTCAGCGCCAGCAGGCAGTTGGTGGAGGGACGATCCTGGCAGCTCTCATCTGGGACACGATTTCAAAACAATTCACTCTCAACCCAGAACCAGGTGAAGCAGGTTACCTTTAGTGATAGCTCACTGTGAGAAACGTTTTTACAACAAAACCTTTTTCATTGAACAAAGGAATTCTCAGATTTAAAGGGAAATTCCTGTATTTTCCACAGAAAAGATACGCTCCTATTTTAATCTATATATCGGCCTACAGCGGCTGAATAACAGCTTCCGTTTCACAGGTCTACTCCGACTGTGGGTCATGCTAACTTTGCACTCGCCACCTCCACTATAGAGATCCAAATAATCTTACATTTCAACACAAATCATCGACTCCAGCTGAAAGTAGCTTCCTGGATTAGCAGTTGGTGCTAACTGCAAAGTGATCTTCTCCCAGGGAAAACTGCTGTTAACTACATTTAACCTAAACCTTAACTTTGTTTTCTAAGAGAGAGATAACAGCAGTGTGTGTGAGTGTGTTTGTGTGTGTGTGTGTGTGTGTGTGTGGAGGCTGAACAGCAGGTTTCCGGGGGTGTTACCTGGCGGCTCGGTGGGGCAGGGCTGCAGAGTGCAGGTCTGTTTGGCCACCGGTTTGGTGAGGGGGTCGCAGCCTCGGACCAGCTCCCTGTCCTGGTAACACTTCACGTCCCTCATCCTCACACCGACACCACACGTCTTGGTGCACTGAGGACACACAGAGACACAGTCGCTACACCACTGATGAACTGGAGGACGTCTTTGTGGTCTGAGACGTTTGATTTGTCTGTTCAACGTTCAGACTGAACACGAGCATTAAAGATGAATAAACTTAGTGGAGAGAAGTAATGAAATAATGTGGAGGATTGTACAAAACAGACTTTGAGAGAGAAGCTGAGCTGACAGTGAGACAGTAAACTGACAGAGTCCAGTCTGTTGAGCTCACCTCAGACCAGGGGGTGGTGTACCATTTGAAGCACGGCCTCTCAAAGCAGGTGTTTTCCGCCTCAGGCTTCTCGCTGCCTCCACACGCCTCCTCATCAAAGATCTGGAACTTTCCTCCACTGATGCCGACACACAGGACCATCCTCCGCTTCACGCCGCGGCCACAGGTTGTGTTACACTACAGACACAAACTGACGGTTACTAGAATTCAAGTCTGACATTGTTGGTTCTCTTTAAGACAACTGCAGGGATGTTCTGTATTTCAAAGTTTCTTCACAAAGAAGAGTGTTGAAAAGTGAAAACTATAAGGCACTACAACCGTTTACTTTCAGACTGTCTGATGTCCTCAAAATTATTTTTTTGTCCAAAGAATATTAGAGATTTACGATTTATAACAATAAAAAAACAGAGAAAAGCAGCAAATCCTCATATTTCAGAAGTTGAACCAGAGAATGTTGATGGATGACTTCAACAATAATCAAAATATTTGTTGATTTTCTGTCAGTGGTTTCAGGTCCACTGATAAACAGTGAATGAGGAGGCCTCACCCTCTCCCAGTCTTGGCTCAGCCAGTGTGGAGCACAGTCTCTCTCCCCACAGGGGTGGATGGCCAGCGGCTTGTTCTCTGCAGAGCACTGGTTCTCAGGAACCACGCGACCCTCCGGAGCCTTACAGTACACATGACGCACCGTCTTCCCCTGGCCGCACGACCCCGAGCACTGCAACAACGAGGGTCAAAGGTCAGACTGGATGATTCATGATCAACAACACTGTCTTCTTCAGCCAAGTGTTGTCACGGAGCTCAGAGTCAAATGCTGTCGAAACACATCACGTTAAATAAAAAGGAGGAGTCGCATCACGTCACGTTCATTAAAGACACCGTCACAGGAAGTACAATGAAACCTCTGTTAGCTCTATTATACAGAGTGCTGCGACACACTGTTGTCTACTGGACTTTTTATAGAAGCATGTTCAGTCTTACAAATGTTTAGACCTGTGACTCCTCCAGCATATCTTGGTGCTGCCCAAAATACCTCTGTTTTAGTTTTTTTAACTCTACTTTTATACATTAGAAATATCTGTGGATCTCAGAGACCGATATCAATAAAACAATCTGCATGGAGAGATACAGCTAGAGGTATTTTCTTTTTCTTTTAGATCATTTGGAAGAATCGACTCAAACTGTTGAATCACTCATATAGATATAATATATACGTTGGTAGTTGTGTAGCTTTGTCCACCTGATTTACATATATGAGAGGGGTACAATATTACAAACACCACTCAATAAAAATACTGATTTATTGCAGGTTCTGTTGGACTGCACAGATGTACACAATGAAATGGTAAAGCAAAATATATTAAAAATGTAAAGGTACATGTGTTGGTGAGCCTAAATAACAACAAACATCACTAACATTAGCTGTTTCATGGGAAATATATTTTACTTTCACATCTGTCCATGTTTGTGCCTGGTTGGACTCCATAGTTGTAAATTAGACCTGCGAGTTTCCAGACTTTGACTTTGAATGGAACATCAGGAACTACATTTGTCTGTACAACACAATAAAAACCATAAATTCACACTGTGGCACTCGTAACAGCTGAAGTAAGCCGGGAGAGACGAGCTGTTTTTTTGTAACAACCCCGTCAAGCTCAAAAACATTAGATGATGGAAAAACCTTTTGGAATACAAGCGAAGAAGAAACAGGCTGTGAGAATAATCCTCAAGATCAAGGGATCAACTGTCTGTCTGATGGTTTTGTGTGGATGAACACAACTATAATGTTTTCTGCTGAAAGCAGATAGAAGAGCAGCAGCTACTGGTGCTAAAACAGAAAACACACATATACTGATGTGCTGTAGACACTCACAGGCCCCCACTCAGACACAGTCCAGTGGCGTTCGCAGGGCGGGCCGGTGCAGTTTTTGATGTTTGGTGGTTTGGTCATCGGGTCACATGGTCTGGTCTCATCAGAGCAGCGGACGTCGCGGCTCACCTGGGCTTTGCGGCCACATTTCGCAGGACACTGGATCAAGGAGGGGAACACAGAGACGCATGCAAGCTCATTAGTACCAACACGTTTGTATAAAATAAATACTAGTGTCATCAGATCGACACAGGTTTGTTATCAGAGGGTCACTGTTGGAAAGCCTCTTCCTTTGACTGAGTCAATACTGTTGCCGCTCTTGTGTAAGACATTTGAAACCTCGCTGCTCCAGTTGATCTTATTTCAAGCCAATTTCAACGATTTGTACCCAAAACCAGCTCCCTTTTAATATATCTAATGTTAATATGGATTGTTGCCTGCAGTCCAGCCTGTGCAGCAAGCTAGTCAGCTACTAACTAACTCCACTGCTCAGTTCAGGCGTTACAGCTGTTGTTTCTCTGCTAACATGTTGCCTGGTTTGAAGTTCACACTTCACAAATTAAGGAAAAGAAGTTTACTTCTTATGTTCTGCTAACAACACAAATGACTCCTGATGTTTAGTTACATAGAACACATAGAAAAAATACTCTTTAAAAATGCAGTGAGAACAGCTGAATCTATCCGCATGTATAGCTGTTTTAACACTGTGTTGCTCCAAACAGAAGGACTCATCAGTGAGCTCTACATTTCACTCATTTTTCTGTGTTTTTCAAACCCCATTGGCTCGAATCACATCGAGGTTTTTTTTGGTGTCTGGTAAGTGTCTCTGGAGAATCCATCAGTGGCCGCAGTCAGACCACACCACTGCAGCAGGCAGCTGCTAAACCTGAAGTCTCTGAAGGATGGAGGTGATTTGTTCAAAACTCAAATAGGACAAGAATCCAAATAAACTAATTAAAACAAAGGCAAGCGACGTGACAAAAAACCACGAGCTACAAAAAGAGAGAATGTGGATTAACCAAAACCTGACAGTTCAGTCACGCAGCATTATTACAGGAGTGCCGTAAAGACGTGAAACACACACCTCCTCTCTCCGTCTGCTCGCTCCTTGTGTTTTAAATGTTCTGCTTTTGTTCTCAGCAGGGTGAATCATTACAGACGTCTCATACCTCGGTCCACTCGGCCACCTCCCACTGTGGGCCGCAGGCAGGACTCTTGCAGGGCCGTCTCTCCACAGGTCTCTCCAGGTCGGCCATGGTGCAGAGGTCACTGTAGACCGAGCTGTCCAGGCCCGGCGAGAGCATCTTCCAACAGCGAACTTGACGAAACTGGAAACCCTCCCCGCAGGTCCTTGAGCACTCGCTCCAGCTGCTCGCCTCCCATCTGAAAGACCACATTAGTCCCACCTCATCGGTTCAATTCAGTTAAGATTCTGTACAAGTACACGCTCTGATTTTATGATAGCAAGGAACATATTGCACCATGTGCTGTTTCTGGCTCATTAAAATGTTGTGGACTGTACCTGGGCTGACATTCTCTCCCAATACAGAAGTCGTGGACCGGCTCCGGTCTGGTCAGAGCGTCACAATACATATCGTGCACCTCGATGCCGTCATAACGAATACATGTGACGAAGGACTTTGACACTCCTGGATTATGAGCAAGAAACAATAAGCTGAAGGCAAAGCAACGCAAACGTATTGATATAGAACATTTTAAACACAAGAAAGGAAAACTCAATGTGCTTTACATAAAAAGGAGAAAGAATTAGAAATATTATCATTAAAGAAGTTAAGGGGAGATATTCACAAATGTGTCACAACAAGACTCAACTGGCAGCAGCAAAAGTGAAGGTTTTTAGTTACTTTTATGGGAGTTGGATCGTTTTTAACATATTTCTACTGTGTCACTTCATTTTACAACACTGCTATCATAAAGAACGTGAAGTTTACTATGTTATTGTTCACACATGTGTTTCAGGTTTCAAGTCAAAATGCTGTGAGGAAGTTTACAGTGTAAATGCACAGAAAGATGCCTGAGCACCAAATGTGTACTTCGCCAAACTAGTGTCATAGGCACATACGGCGACCGAGCTGCTATGCAAGGTGCTGGCCTCCATCGGGAGCAACTGAGGGTTCAGCGTCTTGCTAACCGCTGCGCCACCATGCCGCCCAGTGTATGTGTGTGTGTGTGTGTGTGTGTTTGCGTGTACCTATAGAGCAGGTCATGCTGCAGGGCTCCTGAGAGGACAGTTTCCAGCGGTACATGTCAGCAGCACTCAGCTTCAGGTTCTTCTGGTTGATCCTTTGATTCCCCCTGTCACCCAAAAACAAACATACTTTATAAGGAAGCAGTAGCTGTGGCAGCATTTATCCTCGTGCCACGCGAGTATTTAGCCATATTTTTGCGAAACTATAGAACATATTGTGCATGCAAATGGTCAGTGGAGAAGTGGACAATACTGCAGGGGTAGTCTGAGAAGTTTCTATAGAAGCTTTTATACTTTTTTCACCTTTAAAATGATTGTAACAAGCTGATTACAGCTACTGCCCTCCACGAGGGAGCAAGATATCAACCTTTCAACAGATTTTCAATTGAAACATCTTCTGTGAAATATTCTTTAGAGGACATTTAAGGATACCCAGTAGTACAGAGCCTGAGACACACACACACACACTCAGACGACCACAGTGTGACAGCTGATTCACAGCTTGCATCCCGACAGACGCACTTTTTTTTGTTTTTTCATCTCATCACGTAAAAGTCACGAGCGCATTCTTGTCATAACACCGGTCGTTCCCTGCGCCTCCGCCAGCCGCCAGACGTTTATTTGAATTTCACAGCACTTTGAGTTATACCTCGCCGGCATCCCTCCATGTAAGCCAGACTGATTCCTGCACATTATTTTCTCCCCAGAGGTGACTACAGTCTGACAGCTCACTTTCCCCCTTTGCATCAAATTCTTCACTTTTCATGCAATACCTTGAATTATTTGTTTCAAAGTGTGGCTGTATCCCCCCACCTCCCCTCTGTGCTCCTCTGCTCCTCTCGTTTCCTCTCCTCTCTGTCTCTCAGAGGAAAGGGTGTGTCAGCGTGTTTTATAGCTGCTGGCTGCAGAACTGTGTTTGGACACAGAGCAGGGACGCCAGCATCAATTATGAATATGATGAATGAAAAACCTGCCAGTGCAACCTGTCATACAACCTGTAGATGTACCTCTCTACCTGTTTATCTACCTGCCTTAATGCCTTAAAACACCCTGAGAGGTGAACTGGATGGGACTTTTAGTCCTCTGCAGTCTTTAATTCAATTCAAAAAACAAGTGCCTACCGTGTCCCGACCCCCTGTCCTTCTGGCCACGCTTTTCCAGATTTTCCAGGCCTCTGTAAAACACCCTGAAAGGTGACCTGGATCTGACTTTTACTTTACAAACAGGGCAAAAAGGACGAGGTGGCCGAGTGGTTAAGGCGATGGACTGCTAATCCATTGTGCTCTGCACGCGTGGGTTCGAATCCCATCCTCGTCGAAGGCCAGTTTTCTTTAGTCTGGCACATAGTTTAACTATCAACAACATGACTGGCTCCATTACAACAACTCTCTCTGGAACAATGAGACCAGTTTCTCCCTCAGAAATGTCTTCGTTGATACACTGCCACATGCACTGAGAATAAACAAGTGTCTAACGTGTCCTGACCCCCTGTCCTTCTGGCCACGCTTTTCCAGATTTTCCAGGCCTATGTAAAACATCCTGAAAGGTGACCTGGATCGGACTACTAGTCCCCCGGAGTCTTTAATTCAATTATAAAAATAAAGTGCCTACCGTGTCCCGACCACCTCGCCTCCTTGACAAGACTATTAAGAAGAAGCCAGAGATCCTCCTCATATAAATTTGCAGTAGACAACGCTCCATTCAGCTGGTTCAGGACGTCTTGTCGTGGTCGTTAGTTCAATAATTTTTACCTCCGATCAGGATCTCAGAGGAAACTATGGTCCTATGGAGAATGCAGGCATTGATCCCGCTACCTCTCGCATGCAAAGCGAGCGCTCTACCATTTGAGCTAATTCCCCTGTGAAAACACACCACTGACTAACGCGCCCCGACGCCTACTCCTCCATGCCACCACTTTCCAGGCCTATGTAGAGCACCCTGAAAGGTGACCTGCAGAATAAACAAGTGTCTAATGTGTCCCGACCCCCTGTCCTTCTGGCCACGCTTTTCCAGATTTTCCAGATTTTCCAGATGTAAAACACCCTGAAAGGTGACCTGGATCTGACTTTTACTGTAAAAACAACGCAAAAAAGGACGAGGTGGCCGAGTGGTTAAGGCGATGGACTGCTAATCCATTGTGCTCTGCACGCGTGGGTTCGAATCCCATCCTCGTCGAAGGCCAGTTTTCTTTAGTCTGGCGCGCAGTTCAACTATCAACAACATGACTGGCTCCATTACAACAACCCTCTCAGGAACAATGAGACCAGTTTCTCCCTCAGAAATGTCTTTGTTGATACACTGCCACATGAATAGAGAATGAACAAGTTCCTACCACGTCCCGACCCCCTGTCCTTCTGGCCACGCTTTTCCAAATTTTCCAGGCCTATGTAAAACACTCTGAAAGGTAAACTGGATCTGACTTTTACCGTAAAAACAAGGCGAAAACGGACGAGGTGGAATTCATCACTTTCCAGGCCTATGTAAAACATCCTGAAAGGTGACCTGGATTGGACTACTAGTCCTCCGGAGTCTTTAATTCAATTATAAAAATAAAGTGCCTACCGTGTCCCGACCACCTCGCCTCCTTGACAAGACTATTAAGAAGAAGCCAGAGATCCTCCTCATATAAATTTGCAGTAGACAACGCTCCATTCAGCTGGTTCAGGACATCTTGTCGTTATTGTTTGTTCAATAATTTTGAACTCCGAGCACGATCCCAGAGGAAACTATGGTCCTATGGAGAATGCGGGCATTGATCCCGCTACCTCTCGCATGCAAAGCGAGCGCTCTACCATTTGAGCTAATTCCCCTGTGAAAACACACCACTGACTAACGCGCCCCGACGCCTACTCCTCCATGCCACCACTTTCCAGGCCTATGTAGAGCACCCTGAAAGGTGACCTGGATCTGACTTTTATTGTAAAAAACAAGGCAAAAGTGGACGAGGTGGCCGAGTGGTTAAGGCGATGGACTGCTAATCCATTATGCTCTGCACGCGTGGGTTCGAATCCCATCCTCGTCGAAGGCCAGTTTTCTTTAGTCTGGCGCGTAGTTCAACTATCAACAACATGACTGGCTCCATTACAACAGCCCTCTCTGGAACAATGAGACCAGTTTCTTCCTCAGAAATGTCTTCGTTGATACACTGCCACATGAATAGAGAATAAACAAGTTCCTACCACGTCCCGACCCCCTGTCCTTCTGGCCACGCTTTTCCAAATTTTCCAGGCCTATGTAAAACATCCTGAAAGGTGACCTGGATTGGACTACTAGTCCTCCGGAGTCTTTAATTCAATTATAAAAATAAAGTGCCTACCGTGTCCCGACCACCTCGCCTCCTTGACAAGACTATTAAGAAGAAGCCAGAGATTCTCCTCATATAAATTTGCAGTAGACAACGCTCCATTCAGCTGGTTCAAGACGTCTTGTCGTGGTCGTTTATTCAAAAATTTTTACCTCTGATCACGATCTCAGAGGAAATTATGGTCCTATGGAGAATGCAGGCATTGATCCCGCTACCTCTTGCATGCAAAGCGAACGCTGTACCATTTGAGCTAATTCCCCTGTGAAAACACATCACTGATTAATGTGCCGCGACGCCCACTCCTCCATGCCACCACTTTCCAGGCCTATGTAGAGCACCCTGAAAGGTGACCTGGATCTGACTTTTATTGTGAAAGCAAGGCAAAAGTGGACGAGGTGGCCGAGTGGTTAAGGCGATGGACTGCTAATCCATTGTGCACTGCACGCGTGGGTTCGAATCCCATCCTCGTCGAAGGCCAGTTTTCTTTAGTCTGGCGCGTAGTTCAACTATCAACAACATGACTGGCTCCATTACAACAGCCCTCTCTGGAACAATGAGACCAGTTTCTTCCTCAGAAATGTCTTCGTTGATACACTGCCACATGCACTGAGAATAAACAAGTGTCTAACGTGTCCTGACCCCCTGTCCTTCTGGCCACGCTTTTCCAGATTTTCCAAGCCTATGTAAAACACTCTGAAAGGTGACCTGGATCAGACTTTTACTGTAAAAACAAGGCGAAAACAGACAAGGTGGAATTCATCACTTTCCAGGCCTATGTAAAACATCCTGAAACGCGTCCCAACCTCCTCTCCTCCTGAACTGGAAACCACAATGATGGCCACTTTCATTCACTGCATCTAACAAAGGAAGCACCTAAATCTCAGGCACCACTACTTGAAGTCCACCATCTGATAAGCAGATTTCCAGTACATTGCACTGCCTCGGGACTCTCACTGAGCCAACGCTGTGGTCTGATTGAAATGATGGAAGTGGAATTCATCACTTTCAAGGCCTCTGTAAAACACCCTGAAAGGTGACCTGGATCTGACTTTTACTTTACAAACAGGGCAAAAAAGGACAAGGTGGCCGAGTGGTTAAGGCGATAGACTGCTAATCCATTGTGCTCTGCACGCGTGGGTTCGAATCCCATCCTCGTTGAAGGCCAGTTTTCTTTAGTCTGGCACGTAGTTCAACTATCAACAACATGACTGGCTCCATTACAACAACTCTCTCTGGAACAATGAGACCAGTTTCTTCCTCAGAAATGTCTTCGTTGATACACTGCCACATGCACTGAGAATAAACAAGTTCCTACCACGTCCTGACCCCCTGTCCTTCTGGCCACGCTTTTCCAAATTTTCCAGGCCTATGTAAAACATCCTGAAAGGTAAACTGGATCTGACTTTTACTGTAAAAACAAGGCGAAAACGGACAAGGTGGAATTCATCACTTTCCAGGCCTATGTAAAACATCCTGAAAGGTGGCCTGGATTGGACTACTAGTCCTCCGGAGTCTTTAATTCAATTATAAAAATAAAGTGCCTACCGTGTCCCGACCACCTCGCCTCCTTGACAAGACTATTAAGAAGAAGCCAGAGATCCTCCTCATATAAATTTGCAGTAGACAACGCTCCATTCAGCTGGTTCAGGACGTCTTGTCATTATTGTTTGTTCAATAATTTTGAACTCCGAGCACGATCCCAGAGGAAACTATGGTCCTATGGAGAATGCGGGCATTGATCCCGCTACCTCTCGCATGCAAAGCGAGCGCTCAACCATTTGAGCTAATTCCCCTGTGAAAACACACCACTGACTAACGCGCCCCGACGCCTACTCCTCCATGCCACCACTTTCCAGGCCTATGTAGAGCACCCTGAAAGGTGACCTGGATCTGACTTTTATTGTAAAAAACAAGGCAAAAGTGGACGAGGTGGCCGAGTGGTTAAGGCGATGGACTGCTAATCCATTGTGCTCTGCACGCGTGGGTTCGAATCCCATCCTCGTCGAAGGCCAGTTTTCTTTAGTCTGGCACATAGTTTAACTATCAACAACATGACTGGCTCCATTACAACAACTCTCTCTGGAACAATGAGACCAGTTTCTTCCTCAGAAATGTCTTCGTTGATACACTGCCACATGAATAGAGAATAAACAAGTGTCTAACGTGTCCCGACCCCCTGTCCTTCTGGCCACGCTTTTCCAGATTTTCCAGGCCTATGTAAAACACTCTGAAAGGTGACCTGGATCTGACTTTTACTGTAAAAACAAGGCGAAAACAGACAAGGTGGAATTCATCACTTTCCAGGCCTATGTAAAACATCCTGAAACGCGTCCCAACCTCCTCTCCTCCTGAACTGGAAACCACAATGATGGCCACTTTCATTCACTGCATCTAACAAAGGAAGCACCTAAATCTCAGGCACCACTACTTGAAGTCCACCATCTGATAAGCAGATTTCCAGTACATTGCACTGCCTCGGGACTCTCACTGAGCCAACGCTGTGGTCTGATTGAAATGATGGAAGTGGAATTCATCACTTTCAAGGCCTCTGTAAAACACCCTGAAAGGTGACCTGGATCTGACTTTTATTGTAAAAACAAGGCAAAAGTGGACGAGGTGGCCGAGTGGTTAAGGCGATGGACTGCTAATCCATTGTGCTTTGCACGCGTGGGTTCAAATCCCATCCTCGTCGAAGGCCAGTTTTCTTTAGTCTGGCACGTAGTTCAACTATCAAAAACATGACTGGCTCCATTACAACAACCCTCTCAGGAAAAATGAGACCAGTTTCTTCCTCAGAAATGTCTTCGTTGATACACTGCCACATGCACTGAGAATAAACAAGTTCCTACCACGTCCTGACACCCTGTCCTTCTGGCCACGCTTTTCCAAATTTTCCAGGCCTATGTAAAACATCCTGAAAGGTGACCTGGATCTGACTTTTACTGTAAAAACAAGGCGAAAACGGACGAGGTGGAATTCATCACTTTCCAGGCCTATGTAAAACATCCTGAAAGGTGACCTGGATTGGACTACTAGTCCCCCGGAGTCTTTAATTCAATTATAAAAATAAAGTGCCTACCGTGTCCCGACCACCTCGCCTCCTTGACAAGACTATTAAGAAGAAGCCAGAGATTCTCCTCATATAAATTTGCAGTAGACAACGCTCCATTCAGCTGGTTCAAGACGTCTTGTCGTGGTCGTTTATTCAAAATTTTTTACCTCCGATCACGATCTCAGAGGAAATTATGGTCCTATGGAGAATGCGGGCATTGATCCCGCTACCTCTCGCATGCAAAGCGAGCGCTCTACCATTTGAGCTAATTCCCCTGTGAAAACACACCACTGACTAACGCGCCCCGACGCCCACTCCTCCATGCCACCACTTTCCAGGCCTATGTAGAGCACCCTGAAAGGTGACCTGGATCTGACTTTTATTGTGAAAGCAAGGCAAAAGTGGACGAGGTGGCCGAGTGGTTAAGGCGATGGACTGCTAATCCATTGTGCTTTGCACGCATGGGTTCGAATCCCATCCTCGTCGAAGGCCAGTTTTCTTTAGTCTGGCGCGTAGTTCAACTATCAACAACATGACTGGCTCCATTACAACAACCCTCTCAGGAACAATGAGACCAGTTTCTCCCTCAGAAATGTCTTCGTTGATACACTGCCACATGCACTGAGAATAAACAAGTGTCTAACGTGTCCCGACCCCCTGTCCTTCTGGCCATGCTTTTCCAAATTTTCCAGGCCTATGTAAAACATCCTGAAAGGTGACCTGGATCTGACTTTTACTGTAAAAACAAGGCGAAAACGGACGAGGTGGAATTCATCACTTTCCAGGCCTATGTAAAACATCCTGAAAGGTGACCTGGATTGGACTACTAGTCCTCCGGAGTCTTTAATTCAATTATAAAAATAAAGTGCCTACCGTGTCCCGACCACCTCGCCTCCTTGACAAGACTATTAAGAAGAAGCCAGAGATTCTCCTCATATAAATTTGCAGTAGACAAGTCTCCATTCAGCTGGTTCAAGACGTCTTGTCGTGGTCGTTTATTCAAAAATTTTTACCTCCGATCACGATCTCAGAGGAAACTATGGTCCTATGGAGAATGCGGGCATTGATCCCGCTACCTCTCGCATGCAAAGCGAGCGCTCTACCATTTGAGCTAATTCCCCTGTGAAAACACACCACTGACTAACGCGCCCCGACGCCTACTCCTCCATGCCACCACTTTCCAGGCCTATGTAGAGCACCCTGAAAGGTGACCTGGATCTGACTTTTATTGTAAAAAACAAGGCAAAAGTGGACGAGGTGGCCGAGTGGTTAAGGCGATGGACTGCTAATCCATTGTGCTCTGCACGCGTGGGTTCGAATCCCATCCTCGTCGAAGGCCAGTTTTCTTTAGTCTGGCGCGTAGTTCAACTATCAGCAATATGACTGGCTCCATTACAACAACCCTCTCTGGAACAATGAGACCAGTTTGTCCCTCAGAAATGTCTTCGTTGATACACTGCCACATGAATAGAGAATAAACAAGTGTCTAACGTGCCGACACCCTCTCTCGAAGGTGGTAGGGAGAGGGTGTCGGGGGAATTTTGAGAAAGGCCTGTCTACCTGCTTTATTCCTGGTCTTCCTGTCCATCTGCATTACTGCACGTTAGACTTCCTGTCTAAGTGCTTTACTGCACGTTAGCCTTCCTGTCTTTTGGTGAGCTGTGAAGAGTGGACCTCTGTTGTACATCATCTTAAAACTCATTTGAGATGTGATGTACTTGCTCTGTGTTGTTAGATTATCTGGTTCCTGTTGGACCACCTGGATTCTGGCAGATTACCTGGTTCTGTTGGAGCGGCTGGAAGTCCTCCCACCACTCTGCATTGTTTTGTTCTGGTAAGAACTGTCTCCGCTGTCATTGCGTTTGCGACCCAGAGTAAACTCCAGCGTCTCATTGAGACCAAACAGCCCGTCTTGATCCAGGCTGCTCAGGTCCACCTCTACTGGTCCCACCTCTGACGAGAACAAACTGCCTCCCTCTGTCAGCAGTTGATTGGTTGAGATGTTGATGAGCAGCTCATCGGGGCCAATTCGGCCGTCCAGCAGGACCCTCCAGATGAGGTTTGGGGAGTCTGGCCCCATATCCAGGGGCCCACCAGCAGCGACAGGGTTGGCAGTGCTGCCTGCATGGCTGCTGTTTCCTTCTGGTGGATCAAAGTGCAAAACATTAGCTGTACTTGGAGAGCTAATTGAAAATATCTTATTCAAGAATTATCTGTGATGTAGCTTTTGCGTCCTGTGATTGAGATCATTGAGATCATTTACATATTCAGCTCAGATTGACTTGTAGCTGTTTTCTGGTCCATTTTTGTTTTCTGTGGGAATGAATACAAGCAAAATTTTTCATATGAAGCGTCTCATCTCTGCATCAAAGGACGTTTACCTAAATTCTTCTCCCCATTGGTCGCTGCTTCCTGTTTCTTTGCAGCTGTTGATGTCTGAACACACCATGACATCAAGAAATCAAAAGCCAAAGCCAGACATTGATGTTCCACATTTTAATGTACACTATATATCTGTACAATCTAATGCAATATAATACAGCAGCCCTACAAAACATTCTGTCTTTGTGAATCTTACCATGTTAAGACAGATGTCGAGTAACTTTGGAGGATTTTTGATGCAGCTGTGAGTCATGTCATTGTTTTGGGCAAAATTTTACACAAACAGGTTCATATGCATTTAAGTAACTTGAATATTGTAGGCTTTCTGCTGTGTTTGTTCAAACCAAAGCTTGTTTAAACCCACAGAATTTGACTTTGAATTGTAGATTGAAAGTTTCCAAAGATGCCAAACACACCAGGCCGAAGTTGCAATACATTGTGTATCTAATAAACTGGTAATTCAGTGCGTAGAAGGATACCAAATTAATCTTGTGGAAATTTGTGATTGATAAATAGGCCTGTGCTAGTCTGCAGTATTCAGTTAACTTTAGAGATAAGAATTTAAAGTTACAATTTTTGAAGGAAATTTCAAAAACACTGAGTGAATGAAAACTATCAGAGAAAGAAAACAAAAAAGGACTGCGAGAAGATGAACTCAGTTCAAACTGTCTCACTCAGCTCTCAGTGGTCTGTAGTATGGCATCAGCCTGTGTAGAAAGTGTATGGGGAGCCTTTCAACCACCTACCCATCTCATCTCACCACCCAAAGCGGTGGTGTAATGGACTCGACAGTCAGCTGAGTGAGCTGAGAGCCCGCAGGAAGGCCATTACCTCTCATGTTTGTGATGCAGCCATTTTTAAAAGGAGAAAACACCACCAAACTCTGAATTTTTCATCTGCTGCTGATCCTCTTTATATGTCTGTACTGTGAATAATGCAGAGCTCCAAAGGGCCATCTCACACACACACACACACACAGAAACAGAGAGAGGATCTGGTGTAAAATCTGACCTATTTCGTCTCATCTGCCACTGAACCACCCTCTGATTTCACTTTTCTCTTTCGCTAAGAGCCCAGCCGATACATCAGCATGGACGATATTATCTTATCACAGATACATTTGTTTTGGAAAATATGTCCGCTAATAAGTAACAAAAAATGCAAAAGATAAGTTGAAGGTAAGAAACAGTGTCACCGTAACACTGCAGCACTGATGGACTGAAGTTTCTGTTTATTTTGAATTTTTCAACTGTAAAATATTGTAAAGATCAGGTCACAATTCTTAAATGACCAAATTAAAGTGAATGCTTATACATTGAATATCTTTGGGTTTTGGACTTCTGGTTCGACACAACGAGCAATGAGAGGACGTCACCTTGGGCTCTTACATGATTAGTCGATTAATAAAAAACAAACACTCCCCACCTGTGAATTTTGGGGCAGCTGCTCCATCCTGGTCGCAGTCGATGGCAGCTGTCTCCTCGTACACCTCGTTGGTCTCTTGGCCCTTCTGCACCTCGGCCCCTCCCGGCTCTAACTGGCCCTCAGGGGCTGCCTGGTCATAAATACTGCTGTTTGGGGGCAGCAGACCCCCAACCTCCACGGAAACCTCTCCGGCTGAGGTGTCTGATCCGGTGTAGACAGGAGGAGGTGGGACGGGTGGCAGGGAGTCTCGGAGGACGGTGTATTCGTAAGTGATGTACGGTGTGCGACCGTTCTGGTTCCACACCTGAGTGATGAGGGGAGAGTGAGTCAAGTCAAGGTCGGGTTAGTTTATACATATTGAACACATTTTGTATTAAGATGAAATTTCCCAGAGACAATGTGCTGAATAGCCGTAGGGTTTGTTGCAGGCCTGTGACTCTGCCACAGATTATAATTACAAGGATAATATGATGCTCTTCCAGGTTCAAAACAAGAATGAAGTCTGTGGCGTTTTACATGATATGCATCTTGGCTCATAACCCTGATGATAAAAACTCAGAGAGTGTTAGCAGAGAGATGAACCAGCGGAGTCACCGTGAGCGTCCAGGAGGAGCTCTGGGTTCCTGCAGAGAGATCTATCAGACCTGGCCTGTGACATGGACTCTGTTTGGGATATATGGCCTCTGTCAGAACACAAGGCCTGTACTCAATCGTTTACATCGTAGACATTTGGCAGACACTCTTAAAAAGGAGACGATACAAACATTTTGTCCATCTCTGATGCGCTACAGGAGCTGAGCTGCTGCAACATCACTGCTTTGATCACACATGAGCATCTTGTTGCCAGGAAATATTCTGAACAGACTCTGTGCTCAGTTGTTTTTTGTTGCTGCAAGTGTTGGCAGTCTCCGCTGCTACCCAGAAAAAAACTGCCTCATGAGTCAGCAGTCTTAATCAGAGTGACCTTTATTAAGTTTAAGAGTTAAGAACAGCAGCCTAAAGCTTCAATTCTTGGGCTTCTTATTTTACAATTAGGTAACAAAGACTGTCAAGGTCAAACAGCAAACATTCCTCTGTTCTGTAATTTAACAACTTTTAGAGAACCTTAGTTTAATATTACAGGGAGGGACTGATATGCAACAAAGCCGGAATCAAACCGGTGACGTTGCGGTGAGTTGCTGTGGTCACTGCATGTATGATGATATCATACAACATGCACATCCTCTGTCGAACAGTTAGCGCCATGATGAAGAAGAAGCGACAGGTGAGTGTGGAGGAAGAGTTCAGGAGGAAGGTTAGGTGTACCAGAATATTGATGGCCTGGTCGATGGGGCCTTTGGCAACGATGTACTCGATCCCGGTCTCGTACACATCCATGGGCCGGCGGTACTTGAAAACGGTTCCTGCAGCATGGAAGTTCTGCGGACTGTCCACCTTGTAAGCTCCGTTAAAGAAGAAGTTGCCTGCCTGGTCAGTCACAGCTGGGAAACAAGATCAATGTAAACAGAGAACTCTGGTTTGAGTCAGAAAAGTCCTGCGTTTTCTCCATCAAGTTAAAATGAGACATTTCCAAAGAGAGATAATTGTCTTTTGGGTTAGTACCCACCGAGAACATCGGCCGACTTCTTCCTCTCAATGATCTGGATGTCCCATGATCCTTCAGGGATTTGAGTGATAAAAGAGTAACCTTGACGACAGGAAATAGAAAGTGGTCAGCGTCACCTAATGCTTTTTTATGTAATGCCTTTATTCACTAAATCACTAAATGTTTGGGTGCACATCAGATAGAGAAAGTCCTACATATTATAATAAGAAGAGCATGGGACAACTGAACGCAGAGGCTCACCCAGAGTCACGGCCCCGCGGCGGAAGTTTCCAGTGACTCTGCTGCAGCTGCTGCCGTCCCCCTGACAGACCCCACACTTATCCAAGGTGTTGGAGGAAAACAGCACTCCGTCACATCCGATTGGCTGAGCAGCAGAGCAGTAAGTGGAAGTAGAGAGGATAACATAAAACAAATCTTCCAAAAATCATAAATAAGTGAAACTAACAGTAATAACATGGTAATGACGCAGAGGCTAGCGAATATTTTCTATCATTAGATTGTGTTTGATATAAAATGAATAATCTTTTCCTGTGATACATTCGTGTTGTGTTAAGATTTTTGTCCGGAGCTCACTTGACTAATCTCATGTGTAGAAATAGTTTGGATGGAGCCTGACGGGGGCGCTGGCTATTAAACGATGAGTCTATCTGACAGAACAAGCAGTGAAGGAGAACAGGGGGACCTTCGTTTTTATAAATGCTTTGTAACTTTTCATCTCATTCACTTTAGACATGAAGCTGAGATGCTACTGCAGCAGCTTCCTCCTTGAGGGGTCGTTGGTCATACAAACTTGGTGTGGTGAGGGGAAGTAAGACAAGAAGAAGCTGGACTCACCTCACACTTACCGTCCACGCAGACGCCGCGGTAACTGCTGTACTTGCATGAAGTGCCGTCTCGTGCCGTCACCATCAGCTGCCTCTGGCCGTCGGTCGTGGTGCAGTGGAGGTCGCAGGGGTTACTGGAGATGTGAACGTAGTCATCTGGAGAAGAACACAGGTCAAACGTCACTGTCTTATAACCAGTAACACTGGAAATACGATAGTTTCTGCTTGTACCTGCGTATTCTCTATCACTGCTTTTTACAACGTCTGCTATTTCTGTTCCTGCTACTGGCATTACCACTGCTACTAATGAAGTTATTATAGCTTAAAGGTGCAATCATCAATTTCTGGTCAACCAACGGCCTTATTATGACCTTGTACAGTTGTCACGGTAAACATGTTACCTAGTTACACATCCAGCAGACACAGAGCAACATGTTCACCTGACGAATGTAAGTCCATCTTTCGCTCTCATTTTAGCTCTGATTTGGGGAAACGATCTCACAGCTGCTCTTTAGCTGCTGGATGCTCCACCTTCATCACCAGCTGGAAGCTAACTTTGGCCTTTGGTCTGTGCAGAGATGCAGAGTTGATGAGAATTCTCTGTCTCTCAGCATTGTGAGCGACCACTTTCACACAGTCATTTGATTTATAAGAAGCTGTGGATTAGTGGAGCTTGAGAAGAGTCTCCCCTTTGTCTCGCTGCTCACACTCCGTGGAGGAAACATGGAGTCGTGAGGTCTCTCAGCTCGGGAGCTCTCATTGGCTTACATCTTACCCAGTTCTTCACCTCTCGTCCTTGACCTTTATTATATCCCTCCATCACTTGTCAGTCATCACCTTTTGTTTCAGTTACAGGCCCGATCTTTGTTACCATACTGACAAATATCAGCCGACAAGGCGAATAAATAAAAAACACTTTCAGATATTAATTAGGAACAACATCCTGTATTAACAGGCAGTTATATCAGAAGACAACACTTGTTTTAAGAAGTCATATAAAGGACGTTGGAGCTCAGCAGCTCCGACAGCAAAGACCTCAGTCACCTCTGGTCTGTTTAATGGGGTAAAGAGAGGTTGTCGAGGCATTTTATGGGTGTTATTACCAGGATACAGAGGTTTCCACTGGTAGTTCCTCCCATTGTAAAGCTGGGAGTTGAAGGACCAGCACTGCTCCTCTCTGAAGCTCCTCCCAGTGGCAGGACATTCCTGCAGTGCAGAGAGACAGCTCAGAGCATTAAAAGAGGTCTGTTTCACACTTGTTAAGACTCGGTTTTACAGTATGTTATACAAATAAATTCTTTTTAAGCGTTTATTTGTGCAGGGATGGTTTTCTGAGAATGCACGGCCGTTCTGAGCCCCGCCCGGCTTCACTTTCAAACAGCTACATGCAGTCTCGCCTGGAGGCCACGGTCCTCCACTGTCAGCCAGTCAGAGGGACTGTGTTTGTTTTAATAAAGACGTGAAATAAAATGATGAGAAATTAACTAGAAGTCTGCGACTCACTTTAGTGTTGCAGAGATGATATTTCTTAGCAGTTCCTGTACAGGTCATGTTGTCTTTCCCAGCAGCAACTTTCTTTCTTTGGACAGAAAACAAACATTTGGAGAAATAACAACATATTAAAAAAAAAAGACTGGATATAAACCAGAATGAAACATAATAAGGTTGAGATGCATGTTGTGTTATGATCTGTCAGCTGAGCTTAAAGCGCAGTTCACCCCAAATATACTCTGAATCTATATGAATCTATAATTTGACTGTCAAGCTCCAAACAATATCAGCTTATATTCTTGTTTTGATTTTCCCAACTGAAAAATATTCCTATATATCCGCGTTTTAATAAGTGTGCAATAATTGTGAATACTTGTGCATGAATGTGTGCATCCATGCATTCTTATTACTGCCTCTGAGAGTGTGAATGAGTACATATGCATATGCGTAATTATGCCTATCTATGTGTATATGTGTGTGTGCATTCATTATTTACGCTGTGGGGACAAAAATCTGTTCAGTCACATTGTGAGGACTCACCTCCATCTGGGGGCAACAAGCTGGTCCCCCCCCACAACATGAACCATTCGTTTCAGGGTTAAGACTTGGTTTTACGGTTATGGTTAGAATAAGGTTTTTGGTTAAAGGAACAGTTAGAACATTTGGAGAAATACGCTTATTTACTTTCTGAGCAAGAGTTGGATGAGAATATTGGAATCGATCTTATTTCTCAAAATGTCAAACTATTCCTTAAAGGTTAAGTAAGGAGACTACCGAATGTATTATGTATTATGTTTGGAACTGTGTGAAAAGTGTGAACCAATGTCAGGATTGGGCCCAAACTGCAAATGATGTTGGTCTGGACCACGTGTCATGTATTACATTATGTATTTTTTACCATCTGAACTGAAATAAAACCTTTGAGCAGCCCTGATGTAGATCCTATGAATGTGTGTGTGTGTGTGTGTGTGTGTGTGTGTGTGTGTGTGTGTGTGTGCAGACTGACCTCTGTTTGAGGCAGTGTCTCTCCTGTGACATCACTCCCCCTCCACAGGTACGAGTGCAGGCCGTCCACTTGGCCCACTCCCCCCACCAGTACGTGGTCACCTCCAGCTCCTCTTCCAGACTGTTGGAAGCCACGCCGTCCTCCTGAACACACACACACACGCACACAAATACAAAGACACACTAACAGTGGTAATTCAGCTGGCAGCTGGAGCAGTAGCATTAGTCATATTAACAGTATTAAGACTCATGTAGAAGCAGCTGTTTGTGTTTACCGTCAAACCAAACCTTTTCAGCTTAGTGAATCAAATCAGATGACGTTTACTATTCATATCTTTCTCTGTAGCTGTGCACTTTCAACTGCAATGTTGTGAGAAGGGGGTCATTAAATAACAGATCATTTTGTTTGATTTACAATAAGCACAGCACTGAGTGATGGCCCACGGCTTACCAAGTTCATCTGGCCCACACACCACCAGGCAGAGAGTGGTGAATCCATCAGAATGTGGCTGCACCACCACAGCCACAACACAATCTGGAGCTCGGAGGCCGGGCTTTACATGGGCCACGACTGGGCCACAACTTAGCCTTTCTAAGACAGGCCTGTTTCCCTAAAAGCAGATTACTTTTGATTTGTTGCATGTGGGCCATATTTGGTCCAGAATCTCAATTCTGTCACAATCCTAATAATAAATCTTACATGTGGCTGGTTACTTTTTTTCCAACATTTGAGGAAACTTCACTGAGAGCAATGCTCTCTTTTTGCTGCTATTGCCATACTGCTTACTGGGATGCCAACTGGCCAATAGTTGCCTTAACTCAACCATATTTTGGCCATCTGCCATAGTACTTATATTAATTGAGCAAAAGTAAAAGTCAGTAGCAGCAGAAACAGCAATAGTAGCTGTTAGCATTAATGGGGGGGGCAGGAGAACAGCAGTGGTGGCCGCAGCAGCTGCAGTAGTAGTACTCATGGAGGTAATAGCCCAACTATTACAGAACAAAGTGCGTCAGAACCGAACAGAACGACAGTAAATGAGCGTCAGAGCGTTTTGAAGACGGTCAGCATTTCACACATTCCTGATGTACAGGAGCAGCATTAATTCAGGCCGATGGCTGCGTCCCTTCATTCAGACAGATTCATCAGAGTGAGCGCTGGAATGTGTACTGAGCTCCTTGTAAAGGTGTGAGACAGAGCAGCTGTGAGAGAGGGCGAGAGACACTGGAAATACCAGACAGAGAGCGTAAGTGAGGGAGAGACAGGGAGACATAGATGGTACAGAGAGAGAGAGAGACAGAAAAGAGCTAGAGAGGCAGGCAACTCATCACAGTGCTCAGATTACTTTTAAAGTTAGTATTTACACTTTGCACGTTGTTTCTACTTTAGTTGTAATTCAGTTAGAGATGTTTACCTTTGTGAGGGCAGTCTCATTAAAACAACTGCATGCGCCCTGAAATTGACTTTGTGTTTAAAATCACTGATGATATTAACGCGTCTGTTAATGACCGTGTCTTTCACAGGCTTTCCAAGCAGATGGAGCTGCCTTCCTACTGAGCTCTGTATGTTCCCTCCGTATAAACAGGAGTATGGAAGCTGCCTCAGGACAGCCCTCTACATGTATGAGGAGCAGTACATTTCCCAGAAGTAACATTACTACCTTCATGCAGACAACACGCTATCTGTTAAATAACTGTATGTCTACTTGAAAATCAATGAGTTTGGGTTTCCTGCTTGGAAAACAGGATTAATACACAAGAATAATCAATAAAAAAGTAACTAATTATGTTGATGTGACCCACTTAGTTACCAACTGGCTCTGTGGTCACTTCACTGACCAACTGATGAAATTAACTGAAGAAAAGTAAGGCTGAGAGGTAAAAGGGCCACATACATCATCATCATCATCATCATCATCATCATCATCATCATCACCATGGTGAGCAGGAACAGGACTGACCACCAGCAGAAGGAGTGATTCCTCTCTGCCTGGCGCTGTGACTCTGATCTAAATAGACCGTCTCTGATGTTTTCCTCAGCTGTAATGTCACTGCTGAGGAGGTGAGTGTTGTTGTGATGGAAGCTTTTCTTCCAAATTTGTCACGTCATGTCGTTGTCGAGGGAAAATGTCAACAGGTGTGAACGTTGCAACTGATTTAGTCTGCAGATGTTTATAGAGTTTATAGAGCTCGACTCTGTTCCACCAGCTGTATCTACAACTGCCTGTAATAGAGCAGAGCTTCTCAAATACACGTCGTAGACGTCCACTTGAAGGTTGGACTGCAAGTGATATTCAAGTTCTAAAAACTCCAGAACTACAGAATGTTTGTAAGAATAATTTCAGTTGACACCTTTGTTGTGTAACTACATCCTTAAACTTGGACACAGAAGTTGGGATGGCCAGGCGGACATACGGATGTAAGTGTTGTGCTCTTCACTGTATTCATATTTTAAAAGGCTGATTCCACTGCTTATTGTCTTATTATGATGATTTCTGCCGATTCACTTTTATGATTCTTCCCTCCACAGGACAGTTTGGTTCAAAAGGGGCACATTTAGTGTTGTTGGCAATAGTTTCATTGCATTTCATTACACACACGAGTACTTCTCAGTCTACTCATCCTCAGGTGCACCGTTTTAAAGATGCCATTTTAGACTTTGAACAAACGCTCCTCCTCTGACAACGAGCTTGCTAAATGCGGCTTCATCTGAAAGATGAATGACGAGGTGACACGATAGCAATGTTTCACTCGCAAGCAGGTTGCATTGAAATTTTGTGAACAGTCCAGATTCAATTGACTGTGTTAAATCTGCTGCTTCTCTGGAGTGTCGACACGCGTCAACGCTGGTAATTAGGGGTGAAACTGTGATGTCAGGTACAGCAGTAGATACCCATTTACCTAAGAATATGAACAATCATGTTTCAGCTCTTCAGACAGTCCTGAAGTTGAAGGACACTTTGGCTCTCTAACGCCTCCCAGTAAGGACTGAATTAGTGTTTAGCAGATCAAAGATGTAGATATTTAGGGTCATTGTTAAGATCTGGAGTTGTTGCTGGACAAAACCTGATTCAACTTTCAGCAAAATTGATCCCAGTTTTTACCCATTTACACCAAATGCTTACTGGGTTGATGAGACTGCAAACTAACATATTTCCCAACATGTCAGACTACTTCTTTGAAATAATGTCATGAATCCAGTCGAAGGTGTCTGAGATTTCATGTTTGTTACGCAACCATTTACACACAGACTGACACAAACACTGTAAGTCATCAGTGTCTTTCAGTCACAATAGTACAGTGCTGTCCTGTGTGTTGTGTACCTGCAGCCCCCTGGTGGACAGGTTCCCCACAGACACCGCCAGCGTCAGGAAGCCCAGCAGGACCACGCTGATCTCCCCGAACTGTTCCCATGACCACAACCTCATCCTGGTTAATCAGAGAGAGAGAGAGAGAGAGAGAGAGAGAAGGAAGAAAGACGGGTTTAATATGTGAACGAAAAGGAAATATCTGGCGGCTGAAGAGGCCGTCTTGTTACTAATGGTTCCCAGGTCATTACTGCAGCAGCAAGAAACTGAACCTCGACCAGCTCCACCAGGAACTGTTCTGTAACTGACCTCTGACCTTTGAGTCGAATGTATAAAGCATAGTTATTTAATTTCCGGCACGAAAGCTAAGCAAAACATCTCTGCTGTCTTAGGAAAACATACAGTAACCCAGTTTTCCAAAGATTTAATTTTTTTCTCCATGTGTAGTGTTAAATACAAGGACCCTTGATGCCCATTAAACAGTTTTAAAACCATCAAGATGACTTCAACACAGAGAAACATGTTGGCACACTGTAATGTTTCTGCCTAAATCTGCCTTGTGTCCTGTTTGTGATGAAAGACAATCAAAGCCAGAAATCAGCAGCCTCTCAAGTGCTCAACACGCAGACCAACATCCAACACGTGACAGTTTTCACCAAACACAAAGCAGCCAACCTTATGATTAATGGAGGGAATTTGGGCCAGAAATCTGTCTGTGTTTCTCGATGGAAGCACCCAGTGATGAGTCTTTAACAAAGGCTGACGGGTATGAAGGGAAATATCATGACCACTAATGAGTTCTCGTGGCATTAAAAACCCACGTCCAGGCACTTATGTGAATTGTGGATGAAAGCATATTGCTGAGACGTGTGGGCGTTTTTTCATGTCTTTTCCCTCTCTAAATTGAGGCTTCTCAGCTTCCAAACCCACAGAAGGGCCTGAAGTTGGATTTTTTTACGCCACGAGAACACATTTGTGGTCGTAATATTTCCTTTCTGACTCTCCAGTGAAATCCCTCGCCTCCAAGAACATCTGTGGTTGTTTAGGGAGGATACCTGAAGTGCTGCTGGTGTCTTTTACCTTTGTACAGAGAGGGGGTGTTTGACACTAACTCACATCAGTGTTGATCCAAGATTCAAGAGCACATAGCAGTAATTACAGAGACAATTTCAAACAGCAGAGAGTGGACATACACTCAAGATTCAATAAGGTGCAGAACCTCACTGATTTTATAATACAAATCTATATTTTGGCCCAATGAAAGCATGTGTAAAGATCAGATCATAGTTAACCTAGCTTAGCATAAAGACTGGAAACAGGGGAAACAGCTAGCCCAGACCCCTACCAACACCTTTAAAGCTCTCTAATTTGTTTTACTGCGTTCGTTTGTTTGATTGTTCCTGATGCCTCGAGCCGATTCTTCCTCCGTCCAACAGCGTCACAAATGCACTTACATAAACAGAGTAAAGTGTTTATACAAGTGTTTATAAAGCTCCTGCCTGACTCACATTATTGCCTTAATTGCATTACAGTTGCATCTTGTGAGTGCGCTTAAAGCTGGTAGCTGAAAGATGTTCTGGATTACAGCATCAGGTGGGCTGGAAATGTAACCCAGTATGCACTCAGGTTTCCAAGCACGTCAGTGAAACGCCAGCGAAACAACGGCACAGCAAGCAAAGACATTTTCTCAGACAATGCACGCTCACGCCAAAACCAGCGTGCCGGCTGCAGGTATTTGAATGTGCTGGCAGTCCGTGGCGAGCTGGCGCCGGCAGGTGGAGGGTGACACAGACAGGCTGTTGAGAGGCCACAGGTGTTGGAGACAGGAGCTGGACAGCGGAGGGGCCTGCGTAAAAGTTAAACAAGCCCCAATGTGCTGGAAGGACGAAGGTAAGTTTCCTAGGACTTTACACAGGTAGGCCTTTGTTTGGCTCTTCAGACTACAAGGAAATGTAGATGTCTGTATGTAAAGGCTAACATGAACGGGCACAGACACACAGGAAAAGGGGGGCACTTGAAGGGCTCTGCAGTTGTATATACGAGACTCAATGAAGCCTGTTAAAGGAATACTGAACCAAAAACCTCTGTTTACAGTATAAAACAGTAACCCACAGCAGTCTGCAGAATGGTGGCTCTGCATTTGTATGATCAGTATGTGCCTAGCGCATAGCTTATATTTCTCGTTATCGCTGTTAGCTGTTTACCTTTACCGTACAAACCTATGTTACATTTATAAATAATTATATAATATAATTTACCATCAGGCCATTTCACGCAGCAAAAGCTGTTACATTTGGAGCATCTATTGTTAAGGCCATCACCTACAAATTAAACTGATCGAAAGATGAGTTTTTATGGGAGAAACCATGCAACTCCAAATGTAAACAGCTAGCTGTGCTAAGCTACAAACAGAAGCTGAGTAGTTTGTCACATTTAGCAAATGTGTGTGAGTGTTTGGAACATACTGAGCATACAAATGGATAGTGGACCAGTTTGTTAAGCTACAGGGGACATAGAATTGTTTTAATACTGCTGGTTTTGAGCTAAAGAGCTTTAAGAATGATCTTATAGACACACACAAATACCAGGCAACCCATGTTTTGAAGAGTTTCAATCATCATCATCTTTACATGAGGAATGTGGGCTTAAAACAGACACACGTGCCTACATACTGTAAGTGTATTCAGTCATTTATACATAGATACTCATATACAGTAGATATATTCACATGTATTCAAATGTACTTGCAGAAAGTATTCAACCCCCATTAACTGTCGGCTGGATCTGGTGTTCTCTCTGCCTAAACGTACAATCATGAAATTAGGTTTATTTTTCAACAAATGACAAAGCAAATATATGTTGATGGAATTTGTTGCAAATGTGTTGAAATTAGAAAACAATTAAATACTATACAATTAAAATATTCAACCTTTTGAGCCCAAACTGCAGGGAAACACTCTTCGTCGCAATGTCTGAATCAGCAAAAGTCGGGGGAGCTGAATGATTTCTGGAGTCTCCGTGCTGCACATACACACACACATACTTACAAACACACACACACACACACACACACACACAGACAGAGCTTCTAGAAAGGGGTTCATAGTACATCCCGTGTCCTCAGGTCCAGTTAGGCAGCCTTGTTAAAATAAGCAAACAGCTCGTCTCGCCCTGTTTGCAGTCTGGCTTTCTCTGGCACTAAATATTGGTGACAGGTGTCTTAAAGCAGGCGCAGCAGCACCTGGACTTCATTATCCAACCAGACACAGCTGGAGCCCGGCCAGCTGCCAAACACACACACACACACACACACACACACACACACAGGAGACGGACCCTCAGTCAGACACAGCTGCACATGTGTATACACTCAGCCAGTGGCGTGACTGAGTACACACACACATACACGTTGCCCACCGTGCACGCTCGTGCTCAAGCTTAAGCCATGTGCACGTGCAGGTATGCAAATGCCCTAGCATGAATTTACACACTCAATAAACAGTCACACGCTCTCAGTGTTGTTCACACAGAGACTCGCTCTCCCTCTCTGCTGCTCACACAGACATCTACATCTACAACTATACTTGAGATCATCATACTTTCCCTCCCCCATAACCCCGATCTTTGTCCTCACAGCTACCTGAACCTACACCTGAGTCTAAACTTCAACCTAAAACTAAACCTAATTCTGCCACTTCTGCCACAAACATCCTTATTTTGCCACAATGTCCTCGCTTTTCCCAAAGTCCTCACTTTGCTGCAAGTCCTCTTTTTGCCAAAATATCTTTCCTTTGCCACAGTTGCCCCCAGTTTACCAAAATGTCCCCAAATTTTGGTACAATGTCTTTACTTAGCTGCAATGTCTCCACCAAAATGTCGTACTTTGCTATAATGTCCTCACTTTGCCAGAACGTCCTCGCTTGGCTGAAACTTCATCACTTCACCAGAGTCCTCATTTTGGTCAAGTATTCTCATTCTCAAAGTCCCCACTTTACCAAAATGCCCTTATTTTGCTATAATGTTTTCACTTTGCCAGAGTGTCTTCAATTGGTTGAAACATCCTTTGCCACAAAATGGCTCACACACACACACACACACACACACACACACACACACACACAATCAGAATCAGCCTGTTGCCTCTTGCTCGTCCAGACAGGGTCTTCCTCCTTCCTCCTCCCCTTTGCTGTCGTTTCCCAGCCAGCCGGGCAGGGCAGGCACAGAGGACAAAAGTAAACACAGTCCCCTCATCCTCCCCGTCTCCCCCTCCCTCACCCCTGTGCCGTCCCCACCCTGACGGCCCCCTGGGGCCCCTCGCCTCGCTGTCTTGTTTTTGTAGCGCTGGCAGCCTCAGCAGACAGACAGACAGCAGTAGTCTGTCCCCTGGGAGGCTGGACTGGAGCAGAGCAGTCAGACCGATATATCAGACCAATACTGGACGTTTATTATCTAACACTGGATATCAGCCAGGAGCTGTTGGCCACCTGTAATATGAATATCATACAATTGAAATGGAAATATTTCACAGGTTTAGAATAAGGTAGTGCTGAAACAATGAGTCGATTATTCAATTAGTGACATAAAATCAATCAACAACTTTGATGATTTATCTAGTGAAAAAAAACAAGAAAATACACTGAATTTGCTACTTTTCTCTGTTTTAGACAATAAGTTGTAAATTGAATCTTTGGGTTTTGGACTGTTGATCAGACTAAATAAGCAATTTGAAAAGCTCACCTTGAGATAGCTGTTTTTATTATTTCTATTTACATAACCCTAACTATCAACATTAATTGATTACTTGATAATGAAATAATCATTAGTTGCAGCTCTACAATAAGGTATCATGTCCTCCTTGAGAAAACAGAAAAAGCCACTGGGGAAGTTGGTGTGGCTTTTTCAAGATGAGACTGGATGAAAGACCCTGAAGTGACGCCAAAGAAGAACACAAATCCAAATAACCATTTTAGATAGACTAACTGTGGGCATTAGGCACCTTGGAAAAACGCTGCCATCTCAAATTCCTAATGCTCCATCTCTTCTTGGAACTTGTCTGCAGTGTCCGTAACCATAAACGAGCCCACGCTGCTGCTGCGCTCTCATCCCTGTGAGTAGTTCACGCTGTGCAGAAAGCACACGGGTCAATATAAAACCAGGTAAACCCACAGATTCCTTTACACAATTCTGATTGGTTTGTGGTCTAGTCTATAGACCAATATTCTTTCGTCCATCTCTCATGGGACTCTGAAATTTGTGTATTTAAACAGCACCAATCAATCAACACGCAGCGATGCAGTCATCATAGCTGTGGGCTGCAAGGTGAGTGGACCACATTTATATAGCACTGTTATCCAAAGCGCTTTTCATTCATCCATTCACTCACTCACTCACTCACTCACACAGCGATTGCAGCCAGCCAGGTGCTGGTCTGACCGGCTGGAGCTGTACACTTTGACATGTAGACCAGGGGAGGCACGTGTTGGGTCGGTCCACAGGCAATGACGCAATGACGTGCATCAAGCAGCGGCCATCATGCAGTGGTCTTTAAGAGCCACAAGTATCTTAAAGCGTGTCGTATGTGATGAACATCACCTTCGCACATTGACCGGAATTTTCTACACCTGAACACATAACGACTAAAAGCAAATCAGGCAGTTCACAGTGAGGAAAGACAGAATGACAGGAAATGTTCCGGGCCAGCTTTAGACCAGGACACTGCAGTCACATGGTGGTAATAGAGATTCACAATAACGATGTGCATAGTTTCAGTCGAGAGATTGATGGTTAGATGGTTGAGACAATTATGTTGATTAAATTTGTAAGAAAACCGCTGCATAGTTTAGATTTTTAAAATATTTGTGACATGAAAAAGTGGTATGACATATTGGTGATTAGACAGATCCCAGTGTGTCGGTGTCTGCCTTCCAAAGCCCATATCGGTCAAACTCGGAGGGGGGGGGTTGTGGATGTCTGCTTGTCAGTGGGCAGACTCATCCCTTCTGCCTTTTGCTCCATGAGCCAAACTGTCTTCTTTTTCCTCAGCGACGGTCGCTTCTTAAGTACACATGCAAAGTGGAAAATGGATCGGGCTCTCCTCGGCCTCTTGTAAAGCAAAAACACCAAGAGAGCCAACAGACAGGCAGACAGATGGGCAGACAGATACAGAGATGGGGAGGGAGGATAACGGATAAGATACAAAGTGAGAAGGAGGACGAGAAAGATGGATGAGTAAGCAGCACAGTCTGAGAAGTTGAGGAGAGGACAGCAGAGTTTAGTTGCCCCTGGGGCAAACAGAAGCCAGGCTAGATTGCTCACACTTGAACTCTGACCTATTTCAAGACTCGCTCTTCAGGGCTGGCTTTCCCAGGCTCAGTTCATCTGTGTTACATTCACTCGCAATGAAACAAGAACAAAATTACACTCGAGCAGGTTTTGCGAAGCAAGTGAGCCCATTAGTGGTTTGTCTGACCACCAGACTTCTTGGAGCGAGTCCGTGCAGTTTAACAGCGTGCTGGTAAAGCACACAATGCTGCTGACTTCTACCTATTACAAACTGCTGTCTTCATGTATATTCAGTATGAAAATAGTTTTGTTCATAAACGGTAGACGGTAAACTCAATCGAGGCTTAACAGGCAAAGAGCGCCACCTGCAGGAACGTAAACTTCAGCAAAGAGAAAGCACAGCTTTTCTATCGCGGGTCATCCTCCGCTAGACAAAAAAGCACATACACAACCAGTGTGTTTAGCTAGATTTAGGCTAAACAACAACTGTTTGGAACACACTGAGCTCACAAACAGACCGCAGAGAAGTGGATTATGCTGCAGGAGCGGTTTGAGAAGTTTCTATGAATGTTCTGATTCTCTTTTACCGTCATAATAACTTTATTATTAGAGCATTATTAGAATCCGCTGTCGTCGGTCTGGATCCAAACTGTCCACAAACACTTTCTGCAGGTAGAAACTTTACAGCCACCTTGTAACTCTCCAAAGGATGAGTAGTTTCATACGAAAAGAAGATCTTGCATGGTGTATGCCTTTTGCGTGTAAGGCTAACATGTGACTTGCGTCCCACCAAACACTTTGACATGGCAGTCAGTACGCGTTTATTTATTAATTTTACAGAGACAAACTGAGATGGAAGTTCAGCCAACGACTTAGTCATAAATCGGTCTACTTGTCAGATTTCCAGTTACATTTATTGTTTCCGTAGTGAGGAGCTTCAGGATTAGTTCATCATGTGTTACGCAGGCTAATCGTTGTTGCTGTAATGATTTAAGTCACAACATGATGATAAATTCTGAAATGGTTCTGAGCGTGTAAACTTGACCTGACGTGAAACTGACATCTAAGTTACTGATAGTTGTTATTTCAACTGCATTTAAATGGCTTTTTATCAGTGAGGGTAGACTAAACATGAGCATCACCTCTCAGTACAACACGATACAATCCAACAGCATCACAAACTACAGCCATAGAAATAACCATTAAGTTGAAACAGCACCTCTCCAGAAGAGTTTGAACAAAAGCTGAACATTATAACCTTCCTGAGGGCAGGTTTTATTGCAGGACTGTTGTACTGCATTAGTTTAGCTCGGTGGACCTAATGAACTGGAACCTGAGTGTAGTTCTTTGCTGTTGAGACACTGGTTGTATTTAACCTAAACATCTAACAAACCTCCAGTTTTAAACTAAATTTAACCCACTTTTAACTTTGATATATCTGACCTGCAAATCACCAAATCAGGGCTTTTTGGGGGCTTCTGAGTGAGTTAATGATAAAAGATTAACGTGACGTCCTCAGATGGAGGAACATGATATTTGATACCTGAGACTCTACCACAAACTATTAAGAGTAAGTTAAGTGAGTTTTGAAAGTGAAACTTGACAGGCAAGACGTGGGGAGAACTTCTCAGCATTTCTCTGCAACAGTTTAGAGCCACAGAATCCACAGTTTGACAAGTAGCACTGGCACGACGGTTAGCCTCTACCTCACCAGTTTACATACTCTCTTACACGCACACATCTACCAACAGCTGACAAGTTTCCAGACAGACTCTGGCCTCTCCAGGCACACACACACACACACACACACACACACACACACACTTCTGAGAGAGAGTCAGCATTATTTTGTGGATTTGTTTTGGTCTGGTGCAAAACACAAGTCTCATTGGCTCTGGTGTACCTCGTAAATACACACACACACACACACACACTCACACACACACTCACACACACAGTGCAGATGCAAACCACACCAGCACATGCAGACATGCAAACAGCCAACACACACACACACACACACACACACAAGAACATGCACACACACTGACTGACAAAATACACAATAGGCACACAAACTCAACACAACTTACACAAACTCTAGCACAATATACACACAGTCACACTCTCTCTCTCACACACACACACACACACACACACACACACACACACACACACACACACACACACACACACACACACACACACAGAGGTGGTTTCAAATATTTACCCACTCACCTCGCCTGCAGCAGTCCAAGGGCGTCTCGGTCTGTGTTGAGGATGCCGCTCAGTGTGTGTGTGTGTGTGTGTGTGTGTGTTTGTGTGTGAGTGTGTGTGTGTGTGTGTGTGTGTGTGTGTGTGTGTGTGTGTGTGTGTGTGTGTGTGAGTGTGTGTGTGTGTTAGCGTGCCAGTGACAGCGGTGGTGTGTTGTGGTGTGTTGGTGAGTGCTGCTGTCGCTGTGGAGTGAAGAGGGAGAGACAGACAGAGGGAGGAAGAAAGAGGAAGGGAGGGAGGTAAGGTGTGCTCTCCCTGCATCCCTCTTCCTCCTCCTCCTCCTCCTCCTCCCCAGTTAGCAGGAGCAGCAGAGTGGCAGCAGAGGGAGGAGGTGGGAGGATCAGAGGAGTTAGAAAAAAAAAACAGGAGCAACTCTGGCTGGCTGCTCTGCTTTCATTCTCTCTGACCGTTTATTAGCATCAAGCCTGCAGAGGCACTCATGGATATAAAAACTACACAAATACAAACTTTACATGTTTATATTACATCCAAATGTACTTTAACTTTACTCCTTCCTACTGCCTGCCTCCATCTTTCCTTGTGAATCAGTTGTTGGGGTGAAGAGCGCCACGCTGAGAGACAGACAAACCAATAGACAAAGACAGACAGACAGACAGACAGACAGATTGGAGGCAGAGGGGAACTCTTTATTTCCCACAGTGCTCTCCTCCCCCGAGTCCTCTGCCTCCATACTGAGCTGAAACACCAGTTTTGTGTTGGTTTGTTTTTATAAGCCAATAAAAAAAGAGAATTAATATTTACAAAACCATGATGCTTTTATTCTGGAGGTCATGTGACAGCTGTACTGTCCTAAAAAACAATCACAGAATGATTAATTTCACAGTCAGCTTCATATCTGTCCTCCAATAATAACAGGTCAGTGCTGACAGTCTGTGTTGATATATGTGAAGGTGTCAGGCTCTACATTCAGCCCTGCTCCCGGTGGACCACTCTCATGCAAAACAATGTTTTTGAACGATAACAAATGGTGTAATATCTATATCTCTCTAAGTGCAATACAGTATAGTTCCCTTATCCGTTCTGTGTATTGTATTATAGTTGTTGTTTTTTATAATTGTTCTTAAAGTTTTTATCTTTGTTGTTTTTTATTTATTGTATCTTGATTTTTCTTACTTTTGTCGCTGCTGTAACAACGCACATTTCCCCGCTGAGGGACTAATAAAGGGTTATCTTGTCTTATATTGTTGCTTCACTTGTTTCCTCAATTCATCGTGTTCTAATGGAGTGAGATGTGGGACTTACCAAATTGTGAAAATGATCTTGAAATTATTCTTTTATGTTTGAGGAACAACCTGGAGGAATTTTGACTTCGGAAATTGTGTTTTTGTCCTTCAACTGATGAACTGGTGATGGCAGCAGGTGACAAATGCAATCTCAAAAAGAAGCAGGAGGAGCTTTAGTCCTAGAAATAGAGGAAGAAGGAACAGATGTCAGAAACAGCCACTAGAGAAGCTGGATGAAAAACATCATTTAGATCTATAGACAGATAAATACCTTGA
Organism: Enoplosus armatus; assembly: GCF_043641665.1. Taxonomy (NCBI): domain Eukaryota; kingdom Metazoa; phylum Chordata; class Actinopteri; order Centrarchiformes; family Enoplosidae; genus Enoplosus; species Enoplosus armatus. The sequence continues at coordinate 1,733,945 of NC_092183.1, read as the reverse complement.
GAAAATGCAGCCAGCTCCCCTCTGATCCTGAAGTGTCTCGCGAACTGGATCCATGAACAGGAGCCCAGTATGCAGATCCTGTGGAATCAGATATCCCAGTGAGACGCTGGTCAGACACGACTGACAAGCAGCAAATGTGGCAAGTTAACAAAGACGCCTGAAAACGACTTTCTGATGATTTTGCTGTTTATTTCTTTGGCCACAAGGAAGCAGAACCACAATATGTTGACAGACACACTGACATATTATCATCGTCTTGTGAAGTCGGTACGACTAATGTGTAATTTAACAGACAACAAATCTTAGCTCTGGTTTGGTCTCCACCAACCCCTGAAAATAACACCTGACTCTTTAGCTGCTAAATGCTTTGTCTGTCTGCCATTCAGTGCTGGACCTGAACAGTTATTTAAAATAAAATAATGATATTGAAAAATAATATTTTGTCATTATTTTGAGATGATATATTCTTTCATACAAACTGAATGTTGCCACATGTTTTTCCTTGAGTTGGATGTCTTTCATTAGCTGATTCTGGAGCATTACTGTATGACTCAGGGCCATACTGATGTATATTACAGTATATATATATTATAAATATGACATATTTTAGAGTTAAAATTGTTGTTTTTGAATTGTGACCAAAATACGTGGTGTGTAGGACATTTTATAGTTGAAAAATAAACTCAGCTCTCTCTGGTGACACTGTTCCTAAAATTATCGTTAACATTTCTGTGCTGCTATTTCACGTTATTTATCAGCCTACATATAAACTGATACCGATTTATCTACTATAAGATTAATATAAGCCAATATCTGCCCACTGACTAACCAGCCAGGCTTTAGTTAAGACATCAAAACTTCTGCAGTGTCACGTCAGACCACCTTCCTCCCTGAATCTACTTATTTTGTTTCAGTGGTTCCAATTCACTGTCTTATTATATGATGCTTAACACTTTGGAGCACTAATTCCAGTCCACGACGTGTCATGAAGAACGAATCCCTCTTAATAAGTGGACGTAGAACTAGTTTGTGTAAACACTGAACGACATGATGAGCAGATAAAGTTTTCAGGTGAAATATTCCTTTAAGTGATGGTGAAGCAGGATTCCTTCCTCTCCGAAACACACTGAGGAACAGAAACAGATGGGAGGACGGCGATTCAGACGGAGGAATGAGAGGCAAGGGGAGAAGAGTGACTGATGAGAGGAGGACGAGCAGACGTCTGAGGACCACCATGTCTGCCCTCCATGTCGTCTTCCCCTCTTTTTCCTCTTCTGTCTGTCTCCCTCCCTCTGGCTTTATTACGATTTCTCCTCTTCTCTCTCATGTTTTTCTCTGTCTTTTTCTGCTGTTATTCCTCACCCCTCCCTCTCTTCCTCTCTGTATGTTTCTTTCTCTTCTCTTTCTTCACTTCTCTGTTTCTACAGCTGCCTCTTTGCAGCTTTGCACTTGTTCTCTCCATTAGTCTCTCTTCTCTTTCTCGATCTCTCATTTAATTTAATTCTGTTATGTATAAAAGTGCTTTTAAAATGTTTCATGTTAAAGTTATAGTCCTTAAGATTTCAGTCCTTATTGATTCGGTAACACTTGTGGTTACTGGTGTATTTTTTATAATCCAGGTCCCAGAGTCTGGACACAGAAATGTTCTCTTTAACTTTTTCCATCCCTTCACGACTTTCTCTAACTTCTCTCTTATCATCCTCCATCCATTTCTCCCCTTCTTCTAAGTCTGCTGCCGGTGAGTCTGTTGGCTACCATTAGTCGCCGCTCTGCTCCGTCGCCAGATTTATAAGCTGATAGACAAAGTTCAGGGAGGCTGCCAGAGCAGAGGAATAAGCCCCGCCCACAACACCACCCAATTAAAGCCCACCACCCTCCACACGACAAAAGAATAAAAGCTACAAAGAAAATGTGTTGCACGAGGCCTTACAACACTCCCATGGGTGTGTTTTTGTGTGTGCTCATTTGCAGCATGCCAAACAAAGTCTGGAGTCATTAGGGTTGGCAATTAAAGGAGTTATAAACACAACTGCAGAAGGTTGCCCACTTCAGCTTCACTCAGGTATGTGTGAAACAAAGCGCACTTCTATCTGAAAACACTTGGATGGAAAAACAGATTTGAAAAAACAGGAAGTTGAGCTGAGTTTGGGCAGCAGATGCAGCGTCATTAGTTTTTCTCTCTCTGTCTAATGGGCAACAAACATCAGCGACGGATTATGTGTACATAAACACCAGCACTCATTATTTTCTATGTAAGCCCGCACAGTGCTGGTGTCCTGACACACGTCATCACAGGTGGCCACACATCGACTCGTCAGGATACACCACTGTCCTATTTCCAGCATCAACAACACGTCAACTCTCCAATCGTGACATCTCACCCCGTTTTTTATCAGAATCAGAATCAGAAATACTTTATTGATCCCCGAGGGGGGAATTGTACTAATAATGAAAGTAATTCCAGAGTGAAAAAAAGTACCAGAACTCTCTCTACCAGCATGTGTGGAGAGGGCGCAACTTCAAAAGTCAGTTTAAAAAGTACTGAGTTAAATAAAAGGAATAAAGGAGAAAAGTAAGAAAAAATAAGAAAACAAACAGGAGCGACTGTAACAGGCGGCATGTGCACTGAACTACAGCATCCAATAACTAATTACAACCAAACTTATTAGAAAAATGAACACTTGATCAAACATCAGCATGATAAGAACTACTTGAAATGACAGAAACAATCTTTTGGAAAAAAAAACATTTTCACTTAGATTTTTGAGTTTGGCCCACGTCCCATCCCCTAACATGGAGGGGGCAGGTTCATGACCTATACTGCAGCCAGCCACAAGGGGGCGATGAAGATGTTCTGGCTGCACTTTTGGGGAGCTGTCATGTCGTCCATCTTTATATACAGTCTGTGGCCCAGTGCGTTGCATTTGAGGTGCATTTATTCTATCATTTGATCATATATATATATATATATATATATATATATATATATATTGGAGTGCCTTATTGCTCTGATAAAACATTCACTTATCAGAGAACACAAAACAGAAAAAGATCAAATTGTCATCTATATTTTAAACTTTGGCAGACTAACATGGGGAGAATGTTTGGATGTAAGCATCAGTTAGTAAAACCACATCAGTGTTTCTGCTGCGGTCCAGCTGAACATCGGCTGAGTCATTTAACTGCTGGAACTTCATGTGGCTTTTGTATGATGAGGAAATTGTGATATTCTGCGCGAGTTCTTAAATTCTTCATTTTGGCGACTCATCTGGTGATAACTGATCACTGCTTGATTGTTTTGCACTGAATTGACATTTTGTACTAAAGGAACACTCACTGTACACTCTGGCTGGCTACTTTTTTTAAATTTCCTCTAAACAACCAGCTGTTTTTTTTTTTGTTTTTTTTGTCTGTTGGAAAGATGGAACGCATCAGTTCCTGTTCAGCTCAGAAATGTTCCTGGGACACAGGGAGCTTCTCCAAAGCATTAACAGTGGAAGACGTCATGAACCGGAGCCAGGTTGAATCATCACAGAATCAATGCAGACTTCTTCTTTCATGAAAATGTTGAAATCATCACTACAACATGATCAGACACAATTTAGAAGACAGTAACTGAGTTTTACTCTCTGCAAATTCTACTCTAGAGTACGACGGTAAGTATGTTCAAAGTACACCTAAAAATATTGCTGAAAGTTCCTTTGTTATGCGACACCGTAAATGACCCACTATGAGCCATGATTTGGCTGAATGAACAGTTTTGTAGATGATGTATGGTATGCAATAAACTGTTGTGGACAGCTGTTTTTGATCTGAAAGTTGTTGCAACTGTCCTTCAAACAACGGCATCCAGAGAAAAACAAGGCTTAGCTTTTAATTAAAGTTTGATGGAAGAAAAGAAGGAAACGGCAGGAAAAATATAATTTCCTGCTTATTAAGTTGTTTTATATAATTAAAAAAAGGCAAATAGGGGGTTTTATTGGAATTGAAATCAAAACAAAGAATAAAATATCTCACGAACTAAAAACGACAAAAATATCACGGTCAAGATGACCATTTACTGACGAGGTGAAATAACACCAGCACTGAGGTGAAGCGCTCCGCTCACACTGGGTCTCATTTGTCCTGAGTGACTGGCTGGCTGAAACATAAGCGCTGCCTTCCAATTATTTGTGAAAGAAGGCCTGGGGGTCAGAGGTCACGGCTATTTATTACTGAATCAAAAGGAAGCCTGGTGTTTTTTCAGATGCGTCCAGGAAGTCTGCTCCACATTCCCACACTAACCCGCCGTGTTTAGACTGAGGGGTCCTGAGGTGAAAGTCACCACAGGCCACAAACTCTCCTGGACAAGAAGAACTGAGGGTCTTCACTTTTCTCTGCCACAAACATTCAGATTAACGAGACATTTAATGAGTCTAAAAGCTGCACTAGACGAGCTTTCCTGGTCTAAAAGTTCTCTCAGTGGTCCCTACTGATGTCAGTCAGTTGATGTCGTGATGGTGGTCATTTCATATGAAGCATCATAGACCCACTGCCATTTTTATTTTCAAAATCACTTCACTAGTACAAAAAATTGTCTCTGCGTCCAACAATTGTCACAAGTTCTTACTTATTTAGGTATAAAGAAAAATAAGAAATACAAGACTCCCTTCCTGTTTGTTCCTCTGTATTAAGGTAGACTGATAAATATGCACGGCTCATATACAGTATGTTATTATATATTAGCCTATTGCAGATATATCAGTATCTGTGTTTACGTCAGCAAATAAGTAACAAGAAATTGCAGTACAGGAATGCTCAAACTAGGTTTGAGACTTAGAAACAGTGTCACCATTACACCATAGAGCACTGACAAGTATCTTTACACTGTAAAACGGTAAAATGCAGACTGTATAAGCAGTCTACACGTGTGTGGACATGTCCGCTAACACCCAACAACACCCTGCTGTCCATGTCGGTGTCCGGTGTGGAGCGTCAGGGCCTTTATCCGTCTCCCCTTTCTCCCACTTTCACATGATACATTCCACACCACAACCAGGACCTGACCTCTTTGACCAAGTCTTGGAGGGTGAGTATGGGCTTGGTGGGGTCATCTAAGGTCATCTGACTCATGCTGCCAATGACAGTGGTACTAATGAAGACTCGCTCTACTGCATCAGTTTACTTCACTGTAGCAAATAATGTTGGTAGGACAGGTGGGGAGGACACATGCACATTCCTCTCACAGAAAGTGACGAGCGCCCTGCTGGGTGCTGCAGTGGGGGACCAAAGGTCACTGAGAGTGACCTGCAGCCACAGCAGAGCTCAGCTACAAGAATGCCACTTATTTCATTATGCTGAGCTAAGTGTTTCTGTATGTGCAAACGACTAAATAACTTTCTAAACGATGTCTTCCTGTGCTATATAAACACATATCAGAACGGTCAGCTTGAGATGGGAACACAAAGGTTGCAGACACGTTCCGAACACAACAGGAGGGTTCAATTTGCAGAGAAGTTCCCGGCAGAGGGCGTGGTTAGGCCAAGGCAGCGTTTCCAAAACCATCAGGCCTGAGAGTTTGTTTCCAGCCTCGGCCCCGGCAGCTCGGGTTACTGAAACACTCGGAGAATCTGAGGCGTGGGGTGAAACCCCTCAGCAATACTGCACCCTTTGTGTCGCTGCCTCAAGCCCTTGAGCAGGTGTAACAGCTGAGAGGAGAGCAGAGGAGGGCAACTGCTGCCTCACCGCCATCATGGGATCATTTAAGGAAGACAGAAACCCTCTCTGGGAACAGCAGTGAGAGTCAAATATGGCTTCACTGAGAGGAGGCAAACACAAATTAGCCTTATATGGGACGTGACCACTGTTTATATAAAACCTCAGACTTTCAAGAACTTGTTGCTGTTTTTTTACACATTCAACTCACTCAGTGCTTTGACTCAGCAAAGGTTTAAAAGGTCAGTTCTCTCAAACTACACAAAAAACAAATGCTTCCTCTTACTTTTAGCGGTACATATCGATTCCTGTAAGTGAGAGTCAGGCTGGGTCCAGATTACATCCTGTCTAATTGGATCGGGTAGGGTCCTGTGGTATTACCTGGGCTCTCAGGTTAGCATGTCTGATGTTTCTTTGGAGCAGAGTGTGAACTGTGAAGTGCGAGAAAAGCGACATGTATTACTGTTGCCTTTTCAACTGCAGCTGCTTGGAGGGGGGGGGGTTGGTTTTATTTGTCCAGGTTTTCCTGTCTCTGATATTTCTGCCTCCATCCACAGTGGAGGTGAATGGTATCTAGTTTGTTCTAGTGTGTTCACAGCATCGAAAAATGACATAAAAAATGTCGACAATAATGCATCACTCCATATACAATGTGCGAGTTTTATCTGGACGTGTGATGAGCTGGGTGGGTGGGATCTGACAGATTTTTCCTTGCCCTTTTATAGTTTGTTTTTGGTCATTTTATTTTACAACCAGACTGTGGGAATGATGTGAGAATACTGCCAACCACTGAACAGTAGAAATCGAGCTTTACTGGGCTTTCTGGAAGTTGGTATGTTGATATCTCTTTTGAGTGAATTGCTAATGTGAGTGTCAAGACATTTGAATAAGGCAGCATTTGGGGAACTACATTTATGATATTATGAATGAACAGAAATGGTCTTTATTAGGTCAGTACCCAAGGACCCAGAGTCAGCTGTGAGTAAAAAAAAAACAGAATTTTATTTTTCGGTTTCTGAATCATGATGAGATAATGGCAGTGAGATATTATGTTTTTTTTTACTGCTCTCTCAGAGCCAGAGCAGCAGATTGGAACATTTTCCACAGCAGAAGTATTTAGCACCATACCCAGAGCTGGGTGGGTGTCTTTACTGTAATGGGAGTAACTCAGCAGTGTGGGCTCAACGCCACCTCACACGGCAACAACAAACAGAAACCCAACACAGCTGTTTCAACGTCCTCTACAAGGTTCCCTCTGTTGACTTGGAGTGTTTCTTTTGACCTAATTGTGCACCATATGGTTTTATTTGTTATTTATTATAAGTTTAATTCCTGACATAAAAAATGATCCAAACAGGAAGTGACAACTAAGAACTACAAACTGTCTCCAAACAGCAGTGTACGTTTGTGTACATTTATTTCTTCTCTTGTCCAGTTGATATAAAGCTTCAGAGATTGGCCTCAAAGCATTTCTGAAGAATGGAATTGATTTGTGGACTACCGTTTTGAAGCCTCGAGTTTGGCATTTTGGCAATCGCCATCTTGGCTTTTTGGAACCAGAGGGGACCATGTGTGCATCCGGCTCCTGGCTACGTCGTGCAGAGTAGCTGCTAACAAAGTTAGCTTGCAAATGTACTCGACTCCGACTCCGAGAGTGTCATATTGTTCAACCGAACGCCTATCCTGATTGACAGGTCGCCGTGGTAGCAACTTATGAGTCACAAGGTAGCCCCGCCCAAAAGCAGACCCTGCTTTATCGTCTATTTTACTCTAAATGGGACCATCATTTACTAAATGAACATCACGCTGTGTTGAAGAAGACTTGAAACGAGTGATTGAAAACATAAACTCATCAGGAAAATGTTTTCTGAAGTCATAAATCAAGTGAGAAGTCGGGTCATTTTCTCATAGACTTCTATACAATCTGACTTCTTGTTGCAACCAGTGGAGTCGCCCCCTGCTGGCCATTAGAAAGAATGCAGGTTTTAGGCACTTACGCATTGGCTTTAATTTTCAGACCCGGAGGTTGGAGCTGGGAATGAATATTATAAACATATTGACTGGTATTCAGTGTCTTTCTCGAGGTCTCAACCTCTGCTCATTCCATCTGAAACTTCGTGTTAACCCACAAACCCAGCTGAAAACCGTTCTGTCTTTTGCCACTAACAGGTAAAACAAACACTGACAATTATCTAGCAGATAGTGTTCAACCATGGCCTGCAATAGTCCATAAATATGCTACAATATGGCATGCTAGCACCCTTGCCCTGCCCAAAACCCCTCCCATGTCGCACTGGTATGCAAACAGCTGCCCAGCCATGACACTGCACATACAGGCCTCTGTGGACCCACCAGCTTGGAGGGCATTTAAACTTTAAAGGGCCAAACTGGACAGCTGGGTGTGTTCCTGCTGCGTGGGAGTGTATGTGTGCTGTATTTCTCTAGCTCCTCCACTCACTAGACTCATACACTAAGGACTAAGGGACCTGAGGACATCTACTTTACTAGTTGACATCCCGTTTTTATTCATTAAGAGTGTTGACAGTTCCAGTTTTGTGACACAGAGTTGAGTTTGCTGTCCCTCCACCATGGGTGCATTTATTGCCAAGATGCTGCTTCCTACAGTCAGCAGCCTGGTGTTCCTGCCTACAGCCAGCGTGGCCGCAAAGAGGGGCTTCCACATGGAGGCCATGGTCTACTTCTTCACCATGTTCTTCACTGCGGTGAGAACGCGCTGATGGTTCTGTTTTGATGCGCTTGCACTTCATTGATTGTGGTGTTTGAGTGAAATCTTGGTGGTTGAACATGCAGTTAGCTCACAGCACTAATGTTTCTGGTGCCGATCGGAAGTATTCATACATTTCAAAAAGTGCTCATGTCTTCGTTTTTATGTTTTCTATTTGTTGTTCAACTCACCAGCATGGTATTTGATCACTATTATTTGAATCTGAATCCAATATAAGATGTCTATCAAATCCAAATCCTACCTAACCTAATCCCTTATTGAATCTATTTAGGCTTAGCATTAAACAATTTTAAGTATATTTACAAAAGTATAAATAAATAAGTTTTACTGAATACATTACTTATTTGTCTTATTAAATGTCTACATGTATGTGCGTCGCTCTCTGCTGATAAAACACAAAACATTAACCTCCTCCATACTGTGGCTGTAGATCTACCATGCATGTGATGGACCAGGCCTCTCCATCCTGTGTTTCATGAAATACGACATCCTGGAGTACTTCAGTGTTTACAGCACGGCTCTCTCCATGTGGGTCACTCTTATAGGTGAGTCCTAGTATACAGTCTGCCACACTCTGCATACAGCTACAGAATGTGTTGTGGTTTGAAGAGTTAGTGGAGGCAGCAGGTATCAGCACATGTATTGCCTCTGCGTGTATCATAACTGATGTCTATAATCACATGACCTTGAGAAAGACACTGAGATCCAAACCTGCTCACACAATGATTCAGTCTTTCCACTTGTCTTCATTCCACAATGTATTTCTGCAAACATTTCTTTTGTTGACCTTTCTGAAAAACTGGAACTTGCTAAAGCTTGCTAAAAAAGTTTCATCAAAAAGTAGACAATAACGATTATTAGTTGGTATTCAACGACACGTCCCAAGCACAAGGTTAAAAACAACCAGCAACAGTTGTTGATAACATATGTTGTGTCTTTGAGTTCAGCTCACATGTGCTCAGACGTGTTCTCATATGATCACACACACACACACACACACACACACACACACACACACACACATTAACACATGTGCTCCTCTCCCATCTACCCATATAGGCCACTGAGGTTTTGCAGCAAGGGCTTTAAATCACGTGCTGTGAAGGGCCAAATGCTTCGACAGCTGACTTCACTGACTGGGCCGCCCACTTTGTCGAAAGGCGTACTAATTAAATGGCTGGCTAAATATCAAATCCAAGCTCGTCTTAAAAATGTCACCAAGCAAGAACAGAGAAGATTTTTCTTTGAAATGGACACGATGCCAACCACCTGTTGTGCCCGGGCCTATATATTCCTGTATATTCCAGCGCTGTGAAAGACTGTGAAAAGGCCCTGGTGTCTTTTTAGACTGAACTGAAAACCTTCAGACTCTCAGGCTTCTTGTGCCTGATGCTTAGATTGCCTTCAGTTTTTAAATAATTTTTCTTTACACAATTTAACACACAGACGCTCTGAGGCATTATCACTGCCATTAGTACTTCGATACCTCACATCAGTGCTGCTCACTAGATTTATCGGACTTCTAAGTGCTTCGGGGTCTCTAGATAAGTAAGGACTAGTGTCGTTTTGTAATTTAATAAAAATTAGCCTGACAGGAGAATGAAAAAGACAAGATTCTCCTTAGGCAGAGATAAACCTAACACTGCACATTTACATTTATTTTGTAATATCCAGGTGACAAAGTTTGACAATCCCTGTCTCACATGCAGCATGTGTCTCCTTGTCCCAGCTCTGGGGGACTTTGATGAACCCCAGCGCTCCAGTATAACCATGTTTGGTGTGTTGACCACCGCTGTGAGGATCTACCAGGATCGCTGGGGCTATGGGATCTACTCCGGACCAATAGGATCAGCTGTCTTCATCATCACTGTCAAATGGGTGAGTGGCCTTAGAATGGCAGGTTATGGAGTGCTGCAGGAATGAGTTGAGTCAATGGGGTTTCTTGAATGGGCTTTTGGATAGATGCCTGAAATAAGGTCTGTGGTTAACACAAGCTTAAGAGATTTTTGTTCTACGACATAAAACAAAGCTTTTACACTTTTTATAGTGGTTGTCGGGGACATCAGGCGTCTTCACGCAGAACGCTGAAACTCATCTACTCGTCCGCCTTTACAGCCTCGTCAAAGAACTTACATTATACTCTTTGTGTTGGCCATGGCCACTATCTAGATCAGGTCACACTAAGAGGAAAGGCTTCAAATCAAATTCAAATCAGTTGGAAGCTTAATGGCGGTGACGTAGAAGTTGTGACCGTGGTGTAGTTCGTTTATAGCCTGGGTTCTGGGTTGGCCTTCAAAAGTCTTATGTCATCTGATTCAAATTCTTCTCTGTCCTCTGTTTTTCACTCTTTCACCTTCTCCATCTCCTCATTCTCTTCCATCTCTTTCATATCATTCTTTTTCTTCTTCATGATCTCCACCTGCAACAATTATTATTTTGTCCTCTCCTTCTCCCTTCCTCTTATTCTCTCCTGCACTTTCTCCAACCTATTTCTACATTTCTGCACTTGTTTTTCTTCTGCACTTCTTTCCTTGTACTCTTCTTTTCCTCCACCCTCCTCTCCACTTTTCTTCTCCTTCCTTTGCTCCTTCTCTTTTCTCTTGCCATCAAATCAATCGATCTCTCTCTTGAATGTCGTGTGCGTCTAATCTGTGGATGTCCTAGTAATGAGGTCCTGGTGTTTCAGCTGCAGAAGATGAAGCAGTTGAGGGCGGTGTATCCAGAGAAGAAGGTGTACACGCAGCAGGTCGGTCCAGGCTGCTGCTTCGGTGCTCTCGCTCTGATGCTGCGGTTCTACTTTGAGGTGAATATCATCAAAATAAAACAAATCCGAGCATATAAATATTATAAAATGCCATGACTAAGCAGTGAGATTGTTTCTTGCCATAAGGATGCATTCTCACTTTTAATTTAAAGAGTCTGAAGTTGTCAACTGTCTAATTACATATCTTCATATGTTGAAATAAATGAACAACATTAAATTAAATCACACTAAATAGGATGTGCTGTATTCTCGTCACTGCAGGAGTGGGACTACGCCTATGTCCACAGCTTCTACCATCTGTCTCTGGCTGTGTCCTTTGTCCTGCTGCTGCCAAAGAAGAACCGCTATGCAGGGACGGGACGAAACGCTGCTAAGCTCAGCTGCTTCACTCTCTGCTGCTGTGTATGTTACATTTATTAAATCTAAATCAGAAAGGAGAGCTGAAGTCCAGGACAGGTCACATATGAGGGCAAGACAGATTTATAGCAGTAGGTTCAATGGACTAGACAGAAAGTGAAAGGTCCAATTGTTTAGTCTGAGCCTGTAATAAAGCAGCATCATTCACTGCTGAATGTCCTCTCTGTCGCCCTAATCCTGCTTCCTGATTGTTCCCTCTCCAGTCCATGTCCCCCGGTACTTCTAAAGACAAGACAGACAAGCCGAAGAAGAAGTCATCTCGGACCGTGTGGACAGTCCCCACTGAGAAGCTGTGGACACGAGGCTGTAGCACCCCCACCTTGCCTCTTTTCAACCCCCCACCCTCCACACCTGTCAAAGGGACCAGCATCAGCAAGCTCAAAGAGATGAATGGCTGGAAGTGAACCCAAAAACATAACTGTACTCTCTAACGCAGGAGCACTTCATCCTGACGAACAGGCAGCGATAGCGGCCGGCTACGAGCGGGAAACGGGAAAACCACCAAATAACTGTCAGCCAAATGCTGATAAACTTGTATGTGGCTGGTAAGTTAATCTTCTTCAGCAGGAAACCAACCATCATGTGGACGTTCCTCTCTACTCCAAAAAATTATTTTTGGCTGGTAGAATATTTAAGGTCAGCAGCGACTTTAGGAATCCACCAGCCACTGCAGACAGCAGAAAACGACGAAGAAGAGAAAGAAACAAAAGCCCCCTGATGTGGTTAGAAAATGTAAGGGCAAGAACAAAAGGCGAATCAGGCCTCCGGTGCCCTCAAAGACCTAATAAGAACACAGCTGTCTGAAGCACTTGTCCAAAGCTGAGGACAGGCAGCACGCTACGAAGGAACACACACAGCACGAACAGGGAGACGGTGGCTGAGACAAGCCAGTAAAACTGACTGGAAAATTTATGAGAAGAACAAACAGGCAGATGGTTTATCTCTCCAAAATATATAAATTGTCTTTAGAAATGTTCCTCAGGGGAGACCCTTCGTCTGCTCGCCTGTCTGTCCGTCCCCCCTCCCATTTCTCTTTCCCGTCTCTCTCAGGGAAAGGAACCACGCGGCTGAATTTGTTTATGAGAATTACAAGACTGTAAAGCACATTTTACCGTTTTTATACGTCTTCGAGGTGCCAAATGTGTCATGTGGAGCATCAGACGTTGGAGAGAGTGGAAGCGGCGGCCCAGACGTCAGTCTGTAGTCCCACGGAAGCATCTTGATGTGTTTCTGGATCAGCAGGTGGACTCCTCTGTCTGTTAACTCTGGTTCACTGACCGAGCAGCTTTGGCTTTGACTTCTGTCTCCAAAGTGCATTGTTCAGACTGTGTAATGTTTCTGGTGAAAACCTTTATTAATATATTGTTATTTATTGCAGTACGGAAGACTGTATATTCAATACATATAGTATATAGTGTGTGTTTGTTTTTGATATTTTTTTAATGTTTTGGAAATAAAATGAAAAGTTGTTACCCTGTTTTAAACTGGTCTTCAGGGACAGGATGGAATCTGAACAGCCTCCACCATCCAAGACATTATCATAATGCAGTGATATGTACTTTGCAGAAGCTGACCATTGACAAGAACCCTGACTGGCACATACTTCAAGGCCCACTCCAGTCTAGCAACAGTAATCCAATTCTAAACCCACATAACCCCTTCCGCTTTCACTTCGGGAGGACATGCAGTTGTGCGTCGGTGCACGTCACCTGCCCCGAACACTACCCAAAGACTACAAACGTGTTCCGCGTATCTTAGACAAAACAGTCTCCGGCCAAAACGTGAATGAACCTCCCCTCCACCAGGGAATGTTTTGAGCCGGGGCCAAGCCGCCAGCTCCTGTGCCCAGAGAAAGGTGTTTTTGTCTGGCCTCGGAAACCTGGCTGGCTGGGCCACCGGCACCACCCGGCTGCCTGCGCCTCCCGGCCCTGACAGGACGGTAACTCGAGCCTTTTATTGCACAAGTGTGAAACACTTTTCAGCTCCTTTACGACCACTGTCTATCCCGCACCACTCTGCTGAGGGGCTGAAGCCCACACACATTTAGGACTGTATTACTGTACTTGTGAAGACTTTATACTGTCTCTGATCCCTGACCTTAACAGTACACTTACTGAACTCTGATACCTATTGAATCCTAACCTTAACCCTTAATTCAAGCCCTAACCAAAGAAGAGCTGTTGTGAGGACCAGCTAAATGTTCTCAGTATTAAGAATTTTCAGGAGCTACTGACCTGTAGGACGTGGTCCTCACAAGAACAGAAACACAGAATCACACACACACACACACACACACACACACACACACACACACACACACACACACCATCTAAGGGTCTGAACCCAGGCCTGTCCGCCGCAGGTCGTATTGGGCGGCCGCACCGCTCAGCAGACATCGACAGTGTCAACACAATAAGCGTTGATTGACACGAGTGTGAGCGTGGTCGTCTCCTCCGTGGTCGTCTGCACCCACATTCCCCGGCGGCGTGGAATTTCAGTGGGTATCGAAATATAATAAAGAAATACATCTGAACAAATAAAAAAATATGACTTCTACACCAGAAAAGAGCACTTTCTCCAATATTTCACACATGGCGGCCTATTCAGAGGAGGTAAGGAGAAAATATGGTGTATCGATTTTCATTAGAGTTAATTAAGCACCAACGTGCACGGTGTGAAGTGACTGCAACAGACTCTGGTATGTTTGGTATGTTTGTGCTTTTAGCTGTGTGGTGTAGGTACTTTCTATGGTGAGACAGCAGCCAGGGTGCCACAGGTCCTTTCTCTGTGTGTCAGCTGCTATCACAGCTGCTGTTAATGCTGTGAGGTGAGCTGCCTCTCAGAGCTGCAGCCACAACACATCTTCACTGCTGATACTGATCAGTGACACGCTTCAACCAATCAGATTCACTGTTTCTGCTGAACAACAGGGCACGAGTTGGGGGCACTGGGAAGAGATTAAGGTATGACCCACATCTCTGTGTTTAAAAGCTCGTAAGTGGACCTTGAGTTAAGATTATTTTGTCAAACCACACACAGATACACTAGTGCTTCTTAGAGAGTTTAAACAAAGAAAACCATCTAAGCAGACGTAAGCAGATAACGCACGACTCACTTTCCCACAATGCACAGCCTGCTCATTGCTCATTTAAGAGAGTAGAGAGGACTGTTATCCCCATTTGTTGCCTTTTAGCTGGATAAGACTGCTCTCTCTTTACTACATAATCTGCTGCATCATCAACCAACAAAAATGCCATCTTGTGTATTATAAGGAATCAGTAATACACTTTTAGACTCACACAGCAACACAGATTTGGTCTGCAGTGGATCTGAAAGGGGCTTCACGACTTCAGGTCAGGCGCTGCTTGGCTTCAGAGAACAGGTGCTTTTATTATGGACGGGAATTGAATATAATGTTATTAATGTTATGAACATGTATGTACTATCTTACTAAGAAAAAAGTGACAAAAAGAAAGCCATCATAAAGGCACAGAGAGAAAGAGCATGAGTGACACTGAGAGAGAGTAAAACTGAAACTAATGTCGTATTTATCTTATGTCATGTAATTCTGTGTGATGCTGTGTCAGCGCCATGTGTAGAGCAACACAGTTTCACCACAGCAACATCGTTCATTTGGTATAGTCTTGACAGATTACTCCTCAGTTAGTGTGTCCAAACAATTATCCTGACTCGAGCACTCAGCATTAGATATAGATATGCTGCTAAGTTACAGAGCCAATAACCAAACATTTAGATCTCATGTCATATACAAAACAAGATATTACTAGGCAAACACAGCAGTAGAGCATCCTGAGAAATGCTATCATGCTACAATTGTGCCTCTGCTGCCACCTATTGGACTACAGTACATAATAACATCCTAATTAAAGGATAATGGAGAAACGACTGAAACCGCTTCCTTAACATGGTATTACTCCTGGACGGCCAGATGCTTTGTTTCACATCAAGAGCTGTAAATGACCCGTTTTCTTTCTAGTTATGATGTCTCTTGATCAGTTGTTCCAAAGGACATTAATTTTATAATGAAATACAACTGTAGCCCTCCTACTGAGATTCATTTAAGATTTTCCCGTCAGTACCTGCAGAAGGCTTTTCACAATATTCTGCATCTCCTGTTGGTTCACACACAACTTCAGCTCCTTTCCTGCTTCAGATGGGTCTTCTGATCGGCTCGCTGGGTTCTCATTGGTCAGAGTCAACTTTTGGAGCTTCTCACTCAGTCTAAAAACACATTACAACAAAAGACACACTTGCCTTAGTATCCTGCTGGTTATATGTATTGACAATGAGCTGGGTGTCATTTCAGTCAATAAAAACATTTCATTTCTTTTAATCTGATTTTCACAGTATCACTATCACTTATGTGGTTCTATAGTTTTTATTTTGTTTTCTGCAGCTGATTCCGTGCAGGGAGTTTCCACTCAGTTGGTGTACCACTGCTCGGCTGGAGACACTCACTCACAAATGACACCATCAGTCATGTGATGTGGAAAATGAATTAGTGAGGGTCCTCCATCTCGCTGCTCAGTTCGCATCAGCAGCAAACTCGTTAAACTCAGAATCACCCATTTATGCAAGAGATATTATAACATGTTACGCTGCATCAGTGCGTCTGTACTGTTTGTCAGTTGTTCCACAGTCAGTGTGAAGCAGGTGTGTCACAGCCTTTCTGTGATGCTGACCTTTGTGGATCAGAGGAGGAGCAGCAGGTCTGGATGGTGTCCATCAGCTGGACTCTGACTGCTTGTCCTGCTGGACTGGACAAAACATCAGACACGCTGCAGCCAGGGAACAGATTCATGAGCATAGGAGGCAGCTACACAAACACACACACACACACACACACACACACACACACACACACACACACACACATTTACAAGTTTTTACTCCCACAAGCTTTGGGAATATTAACAACAAATTGAAAGGTTCGTGAAAAATGTCTGGACCAGATTGATCAATATGCAGAATTAATTCCATTAATGTAAAAAGAAGTTTATCTGAAATAAACCACAAAATCTGGATTATACACACACACACTCCTAAAGGTTAAAATATTACAATATATATACAGACACACACTAATACTGTGATAACTGTCACAGCAGTATCTCAATATTGGTGTGTTGTATATCCTTAAACTTGTGTCAATTGAATGAGAAGGTTATATAATGTTTTAGTAGACCAGTCAGTGTATCTGGGGGGTGAGATGTAGCTCTGACCTCCTCGTTGGTGGGATCCAGGATCAGCATGCAGATGAAGTCCTGCCTTGCTCCCTCCAGGTTTAGGAGCTTACGGAAGGCCTTCGATCTGTTCTCATAGTACTGACTGGCTTTGGGGTTGTACTGGATGGCCAGAGAAAACATGTTGGCTGCCTCCTGGAAAAGCCTGCAGGTGGAGACACACCTTTCTCTCTAGGTTTCTCTCTGTGAATGTGTTTGTGTGGGTGTTCATTTGTGTGTTTGTGTGGTTCTGACCCGTCCTGGAAGCAGAAAGAGCCCAGTGTGTTGTGGAGGACAGCGAGGCGGAGCCGGACAGCAGGGTCATCGGGCCGCATCATCTCCTCAGCCTGCTGGTAGTCAGCCAGAGCATAACACCACTCACCCTGCTTAAAGAAACAGTCTGACACACACACACACACACACACACACACACACACACACACAGCATACATAACATAAACAAACAAATGGATCCTTCCAACTCCTATTTTAATTTCCAGAACAGCTGCTTCTGATGGTCTCCATCTTTCCAGGGAAAAGTCATCATCAAGTCTTTTCAATTCTGTAAAACTTCCAACAAAATGATGGAAAATGTCGTCAAATGTCTTCTTTTGTCATCAATTGATTTTCTGTCAATCAACTAATTAATACAATGACACTGCTGATGGTTCGTTCCGCAAGTTTCAATTCAATCCAAAATAAATGAAGTAAATTATGACATTCAGTAATGGAGACTGGTGAAACAGTACAAACTCTGCATTTAATGTGGTTGGAGAAGCTCTTCATTCTCTGCTGCTGATCCGGTTTGTCAGGTTGCTCCTGTCTGGCCGACAGTTTCAGTGCCATCAACCTTAATATGTACACTTCCTCGTCATACTAGATGCTCAGTCTTTTCTACGTTCAGAAAGTTACAGATTTCAGCTTGAAGGGGACAGTTAGTGAGTATTTTCTGCCCCACAGTAGCAGACGACGTTCAGATTCACAGAGTTGTTGATCCATACTGATGACTGATGATTGGGCTTATTTCTGGCTTTTAAATCTCACATTCTGGCCTGAAGACACGTACTTTATATTCACACAAACACTCGCACAGACCAAGTGTCCAAAGCCTCACCTCCTCGGTTCAGGTACAGGCCTGCCTGGCCCTTCTCCTCCTCGATGGCCTTGTTGAGAAGCAGAGTGGCCTCAGCGTAGAGGCCTCTGCTGAAGCACTGAACAGCAAAATCATTGTAGGTGAGGACCAGCTGAAACTGCACCTCCTCCTCCACAAAGCCATGCTCATCCTTCTCGTCTCTGGCCTCCGCCTGACCTCTGACCTCCTTCTCTCCCTCCTCCTCCTCGCTCAGCTCCACAGCCTGGACCAGGTCCTCGATGGCTGCTGTGAAGTCTTTCAGACGTCGGTACAGAATCCCCCTGATGGACAGACAATTAGAGTGAACTAAACAGTATTGATTTTAATTGAAATGAAATAACTGTAATGGCATAAACAGAATCAAATTAAGCTCAACAGGAATGCGCTGACATGACTGAACATCTGATTGAACTTAATTGTTCTGACCTTAATCAAAGCACTGAGGTTATTAGTTCATTAATATAGCAACACTTTAGATTTTGGTTATTTTGTTAATTGATTCTTGATTCTTGTAGTTAGTCAATAAAGAACAATACCAGCTTCACAAATGGCAACATTTAAAGCCTTTCTGTTTCAAACCTTTATGTACTAGATAATGAGCTGGTTATCTGGAAAAGTAACCTTACTTTACAGCACCTTTGTAACTGAGAGATGTTCTACAGATTTCTCCACTCTTTTCTTACGCGCGGCTTGTCTGAGTGTTTCATATTGATACAGATATTATAATATTGGTGGGACTCACCTGAACAGGTAGAGGCGTCCGTCCTGTGGGCTGTTCTCCAGAGCAACATTGATCATGCAGAGGGCTTCCGGCAGCCGGCCTATCAAAGCTCTCTCCACGGCCTTTTGTCTGGCCTGTTCGCCGGCTTCCTGCAGCTGCAGCAGCAGGGCTCCGGCCTCCGGACACGTTGGGTTCAACGCCAACGCCGACTGCACGTCTTGATAACATTGTGATGTCTGGATAGGAGAGAAAATCACTGCTGTTGTGTTTACAGGAGGTAAACTGCAACTTTAGACAGTGTGTGAGTGTCCACACCAACTCAATCTCTATGTCTAAATATGTAGATACACTAATCATTATTATTTATTTTTATGTAAGATATTTATATTCACTACACTAACTTCTTTGAAAAATCTTGATTTTAATGTTTCTTCTGTTTATTCAACTTAGAAATGTCTTTATAAGACACAAAATGTGAAGTAATTTGTGAAGTTAAGATTTTCAGTCCTGATACTAAACACTGTTTCTTCTGTTGTCTGTGGCCTGTGGACCTTCAGGTTTAAGATCACTCTACTGTCCTATTTAACTGAAGTGTATATGCTGCAGGTATTTGAAGTGTAGGAGGTCCCTGCAGTTGTAACCTGATTGATCAGTTTGTGAAGTCTGGCTCTGAGGACGTAAAGGTCGGAGGTGGGACCATCAGACACCATCCAGTCGTTCACTAGCTTCAGACACTCAGTGTGGTGACCTGCAGCTGTCAGACAGGCCAGGCTGGACACAAAGTACACAATACATTCATGAACAATGTGCGTCAATTAGAAACTAAAAGGAGTATCAGAATCAGAAATACTTTATTGATCCCCGGAGGGAAATTACACAAAAAATGAAAAACAAAATGGTAGACTTTAAATATCACATCTGAAGTCTTGAGTACTTGTGATTAATGACTTAATGATCAATGTTTGGTCCCTCTGCACCCAGTCAATAATATTGTCCAACATGATATAGATCTTAGTATGTAGGTTCCTGACCTTTTGACCTCGTAGGCCCTGCAGCCGGGCTTCATCTCAACAGCTTTGCTAAAGGCCTCCAGAGCCTCTAGGAAAAGGCCTCGGTCAAACAAACACTGGCCCTGAGCACAACAGGAAACAGAAAGATCACCATTCAATCACTTTATGTTCAAGAGAGTTTTACAATGGGTGCCTTATAATCAGTGCAACAGCAGAATAACTCTGAACTCCAAGGTCAAGATATTATGAACATGAATGACAAAGAAATAAAAACAATCTATTTTACTCGAACTAAAGAATGTAATGTATCAACTGAGAGGTTACATCATCATCATCATCATCATCATCCTCATCATATCTGTCTACTTTTATGTGATATAAGTGATATGTTAATCATAAAAACATTTCATATTGTGTCTCATATCAGTTGTCACGTTCCAGTGGTCTTTCAACTTTAGCCGCGTCAGATTTTCCTCTTCTACTGTTTTTACTCTAAGTTGCTCTGGATGGACGCACACCAAAGTGTACATGTAACAGTAACAATAAAGCCCAGCCAGAACTAAGGAGGGTTGTGGAGACTCTTGCCTGGAGATAGTAGATGAAGGCCAAGCGGGCGCTGAAGGCTCCGGGCTCCAGGAGGCAGGCCCATTTATAAGAGGCCACTGCTGACTGGAAGTCACACAGCTGCAGGTAGGCCTCGGCCTGGCTCACATACAGCTGAGTCTAAAACACACAACAGCAGAGGTTATCACACTGAGACATAGACATAGTGTCTGAGACATAGGAACCTACTGGAGCTTATTAAAACATCTCACACCTGCAGACAATTGCAAAATACCAAGATAGTAAACACACAGGGGAACTGAAACCACCAGTTAGGTAGTACACTGTATGTGTCACAGGTAATTTGACTTTTGCTTAAATAGATCATTATCATTATAATCAGGGTTATTACTGCAGGTAATTTAAATACAAAGCTTATTTATTATATTCTCATGAACATCTGATCTAACATAAAAATGTATTCAAAAATCAGATTCAAAAATGTCATGTTTCAGTACTGCCCATCATTAACTGTGGAAGCACAAATCATAACATACAGTAAGTTTTCACATGGGTAACTCTGTGTACTAGTTAGTCCAGCACCTGTTCTGGCTGCAGTGTGATTGCTTTGGAGAAGCAGGTCACAGCCTTCTCATACTGGGACTTCCCCATCGCCTCTTTTCCATTTGTGTAACTGCAAAGAAAAGCATCATAAGCATTATTAGACCCTGAGGAGGCACCAGCTGGATTTCATGTTCCAGCTTTGAACATATTTTAAGCTAAGATCCCTCACATTTGTATTTCCAATATTAGTAAGACAGATAAGATCTTTGCTTCTCCTGTAGAAAACATACTGAACACCATTTCAGTAAATCCTAGAGGAAAATACTACAGTATAAATTCACAGCTGTAAGTAAGGCTGAAGTAGAAGCCTTTCATTCACTCATTTCACTCATGACTCTCACTGCTCGGCTGCCTTGCTCTGGATGATGAGGCTCCCCTGTAGTTCTGGTCTCTGAGGACGTTTCTCTCCTGGAGCCAGAAAGATTTTACTGGAGCCAAAAAGCTGCTTGAAGGTGCTTGTTCTCCTCCTGGCCTCCTCCAGCTCCTCTTTTGACACAGCAGCATTGGGAAATAAACCCTGGTCTCCCGCCTGCTGGTGGACAATCAATTGACAGAGACCGTTTTCTTTTGCCTTTTTACTTTTGTACTTTTTGGTGCTTGTGTTATGTTGTTGAAACTAAAAACAAACACAGCTAATTAACTTAGATAGTTAAAGTTAAGCTAGCTAGTTGAGAATGAAACGCTGCCGCTGTAACATAGGTGAGTGTCAACCTCGATAGTTATTTTGTAAAATCAGATTACACTAATCCCCTTTTAAACGTAACTAAATTATCCTATGAGTTTAGTTACCTCATGGATGTATTGTAAGAATCATCTTTAAACATCCACGGTTTGCCTAGCTACCGTTAAGCTAGCTAAGCGGGCTTGTTGTAACTTCTAGCTAACGTTAACAGCTACTTTGCCGTTGTTTTACAAACATTTGTTTACCGTCTGGTTAATCCTCTCATCAAAAGTGTCCATTGTGTAGTTCAAATAGCTTATATAAGCTGTTTTGCATTGGCTCAGTAACTTTTGCTCTGTTTATTTTCGCGCTGCTGCGTAATGTTAAATCTGGGCGTCACCATGGAAACCAACTTCAACAGTCGGCGCTCGAGGAGTCAGAGGCTTTTATTTTCTAAACAATGAGTTTCCCCCTCGTGCCTCTTCCGGCGCCGTGTCGGTCACGCCAGAATAACGTTATTGTCAAACCGTGTAAATGAATGTCCACGGCTGCTAATAGTGTTGTAGCTATGATGTAAACTTTAAATGGGTGACAGCGTCTGTGATTCTGCTCACACAGTCAGTGCATAACGTGATAGCTATAGTTTAGTTTTAGTTTATTCTCTATTAAACAGGTGAATGTCTGGCCTTCGAAGGCCTGGTGTTTCACAGTATGAACTACAGAGGTGCGGTTTAAAGCTCGCTTCGTACTTTCTATACTCTGCCCCCAACGGCTAACTACAGGAAGACTTTTATTTTGAAAAAGGGAAACGGGAAGTGGCAGACACACACGATGATCAGCTGACTGAAATGTTGACAAAGCGAGTCGGCCGCCGGTGGAGGAAGCAAAAACCCCCTCGCTGACAGTTTTGGCGATGAGTAACTGGGTCAGGTTGTAACAGCTGAAATGTCCGCTGTTTTCGCGGCTACCTGTGACGCGGTGTAGACCGTTTTCTTCGGTTCCGTCCTCGTGTGGCTGCACAGTTTAGTTAGTAGCCTACAGTAGCTACTGTTGATTCTCTGTCAGAGTTAGTCTTGCCTGACCTGTGATCCATGTAAAAGGTGAACCAGAACTGAGTAAACACCAGGAAACATCGCTGCTGTCGGTATGGACGTCCAGAGCGAGAGGAGAAGGCTGCTGGATGCGGAGGGTGGGGATGAGGACCCTACAGGACTCATGTCTGAGCAGGATGCTTATCTGAGGTCAGTTAACACACAAAGCCACAGGTAGGTGCTCAGTGTAGCTGCAGTTAACATGATCAACTGGCAGAGCAGCTGCTGATCTTGCTACAGATCTAATAAAAACAAACTAACATAAAGGTGGATGGTCTCTAACAACCAGGCAAACACTGCTGGTGTGTTCAAAACATCTGAATGCACTTTGTCTATCATTCCAAGGATCCATATGTTTCCATTTATTTCAGAACATTTTAAAATTTACTGTTTTAAAATTAACAATAAATCAATTGTTTAGCCAGTAAAGTGTCAGATAATAATAGTCTTCAGCAATGATATTAAAAACAGCAACTCTTCACATCAGAGAGGCAAACGTTGACATTTTTGCTTGACTTTATTTTCAGAATTGTTGTCAGTTAATTTTCTTTTAATCAACTACAACTGTACAGCCCGCTTCCACCAATGGTCAGTAAAAATACAAAGTTTGCATCATTTGTAGTTAAAGAGCTGAAACTTGCATACAACTGGTACAGTCTTTGAAATGATGTGTTGTCCCACACTCCAAATACTTCTACCTCATTATCAGCGTGTTGATTCCTCACTGTTCCACCAGTTAACCTCAGACACCACTATAAGATATGGCTTAAACTCTTTTTTATTTCATTCTTAGTGTTTAAAATGTTTATTAAAAGTAATGAAACTCCTCTAAACGGCAGCTCATAGAAAGCCAACAGAATTCTACTCTTGAAATGAGGCATTTTAAAGGGCAAACGTACTTATACAAGCAGCTGTCCTTTGATCGTGTTTGACACACTGACCTTTACCTCCGTTACGCGCTCTGTGTTTCTTTCTCTGCACAGTAAAGTGAAGAACAAGAAGTTGTATCTGGCGACGTTTGCGGCTGTTTTGGGTCCCATGAGCTTCGGGTTCGTGTTGGGATACAGCTCTCCTGCCATCCCCGAACTTACCAGGATCGCTGACCCTCGGCTGCGGCTGGACGATGTCCAGGCCTCCTGGTTTGGGGTATGATGGCAGCCTTCATGATTTTATATCACATGCCTCAAAGCAGAACAGCTTTTAGACTTTTTAACTTATCAGCAGTTTTATGTGATCACATGTTGTCCAAACACACCTTGTTGGATTCACTTGAGTTCAAACTTAGTTACAGTATAAAGAAACAGAAAAGAGCTCTAAAGTAATTCAAATATAAGATTTGTTTGGTTACTCATGAATGAAGCTAAACATGTCTGAAGCTAAATATAGATTACTTACGTACTATTTACAGAAGTTACTTGAACCCAGAGAAGATGATAAATGTATATCATTATTTAATGCAACTTTTAATGGCACTATATAACACGTTCACTTTACAGTAAACAAGGCATCATTTCAGACACAGCCAGTGTTAGGTGACTGACAATTGAAGTCTCCCAGGTGACTCATGATTGTGTTAGAACATATCTGGTTCTTTGATTAAAAAGTCAAAGGTACAAGTCCGTGGACATAAAAACCGCAGGATAGAAGTCAACTACGACTCCCAAGATGCATTTCAGTAAGAAACATCCAGTCACAGAACTTTTGCTGCTTCTTTTTGGTGACTGACTGTGTATAAGTTTGTGTGTGAAACTGAAATTCGCATCAAAGATAAACATGACTGAAAGGTTTCAGTAGAAAAGTTGAACAATAATTTACTAATCTAGTTAGTGAGTATTATAATTAACTATCAGGTAAAATGTAAATAAAAATGTACAAGTGATCTCCTGAAGTTGGTGGTGGTGTTTTTTTTCAGTCCATAGTGACGGTGGGGGCGGCAGCCGGCGGCCTGCTGGGCGGCTGGATGGTGGGGAAGATCGGCAGGAAGCTCAGTCTGATGTTCTGCTCGCTGCCGTTCGTCTTTGGTTTCACCATCATCATCGCAGCACAGAACGTGTGGATGCTTTACCTCGGCAGAGTGCTCACCGGCCTGGCCAGCGGGGTCACGTCACTGGTCGTCCCGGTAAGAAGCACCCGGTCTTTTCCTGTTGGTCATGTTCAGCACGTGTTCATCGCCACGTCGTCATCGATCCTAACACTGACATGGGATGGCGTTTCTTCCTTTGTTGACGGTCATACTGTGACTTCCTGCTCTGTGGCCACCCGCCTCACTAAAAATACACTAAAAATCACATTACTTAGAGCAATCGGTTTAAATCAGCCATTTGCTTCCTTGCTGTGATTTCTCTGGTCTGGTCAGTAATTACAGTCTGTCACAGTGTTTTTAAGCGTACATATTTCTAAAACATGAAAATCTCTCTTGTTAATCTCTAGAATATATTTCACGAGATGACTTTAGAGCTGAAACAGTTGTTTCAACTATTTTAATAATCATTGAGTCATATAAGTCATTTTGAAAGCAAACATGCCAAACAAACATTCCTTGGTTTTAACTTCTCAAGTGTGAGCATTTGATGTGTTTCTCTCTCTTACATCAGTTTAAATTGAATATTTTTGGGTTTAGACTATTAAAAAGGACAAAACAAGCAATTTGAGGACATACGTTTGGGCGCTGGTAACTTATAATGTGCATTTTTCTCTATTTTCTGTGGTTTTATACATCAAACAATTAATCAGTCAATCAGGAAAGTAAATGGTATTTCATTAAATAAAATCAGTAATAGTGATAGACTAATCATTCTGGCACAGCTTGGAAAGTCCCAGGTTTCATTATCTCTGTTAAAATGATAAAATGAAAATATAATTGAGAGTTGGTCGACTGCTGTCAGTAGCTGATGTTCTGGTGTGTTCCTCCTGTGTGGTTTTGTCTTTTTCTCTCTTCACACAGCTGTATATCTCTGAGATGGCACACGAGCGTGTACGCGGGTTGTTGGGCTCCTGTGTGCAGCTCATGGTGGTGCTAGGCATCATGGGAGTGTATCTGGCAGGTAAGTTTAGCTTGAAGTGTTTACGGCATCCTGAAATCTCATTTTGTAAAGTCTGACTCCAGCTTATTGAAACTCGCTGAATGTTTAGATTAAGCCCCACAGGGTTACTCTAACAGCAGTTTACAAACTGTAAATCATTATGAGTTTATCGTGATGTAACTTACAACTTTACAACGTCCACCGTTACAACAGGAGCTACACAGAGCAGAGCTATGAATCCGCCCTCTTATCTAAAACTGCGTAATATCTTTGCTCTTTCTGGTTATTTTCTGTATTCGTTCTCTGTGGCGCTCTGTGACAACATGGATTTGCTAAAAGTGCTTTTTCTGAGGTTGCTATACTGTTTTAAACCTCTGGATCAAAGGTTGCGAAGAAGAGATGACCGAAACAGTGGCATCATGTGATGTGATCATCCTCAGATATGATCAGAGTCCTTGCAGCCTCACTGGTCGACCTGTGTGAAAATAGCTGCTTCTCGCTAATCTTGTTAGCTGCATGCCATTCACGTTTACCCAATAAAAGCTGCTGTGTCACATGAGGTGGGTTGTTTCGTGTTAGAGGACCATGAAAAAATATGTTTATCATGTCATTTGGGTTAAATGGCCCTTTAATGTTTAGCTGATGTCATATAAAGGACAAATGAATAAGCAATAAACAAATGATTCCATGAACTAAAGATCTGCCAGTGATTTATGGCACATTTTTATCTCAGTCACAGTGGTGAGAAATGAATCATCAGATGGAAAAACGTAACGTAGAATAAAGAAATGTGTTCCTTGTAATCGTGTTTTTCAGAGGATTAAGTGTTTGACAGCTTGGAAAGTGAAAAAAAAGAAACGTTCAACAAACCAGCTGCTGTTCAGCACAAAGGTGAACAATGAGATCGTTGTAGAAAATTCAGTGGAACAATCAGGTCAGCAGAGAAATGTATTTGTAGATGCAGCAGATGAAGACTTTTGTGAGGAAACCTGGACTTGACAAGGCTCCACTGTGTACAGTTCAGTACCGGGTTTACAGCTCAACTGGGGGAAAACTAAAATCTTCTTGGTCACCCATTTAAATTAGGGACAAGAAGGGGAAGGCTTCTGATGTCGTCTTTCTATTGGGAGGTCCCCTTATTCTTAAAGGGGTTCAGGACCCCTCAGCACCCTCTCAGTCTGATACCTGATTCATAAAACCATTTTGTTGTTAGTTAAAAGGATTGTGTCTAGTTTACTACTTCCTTCATGCTTCAAATGATTCAAATCAGAAAGTAAAAGCAATGCAGGAGGTAACTGTTTTATTAAGCAGCGAGAAAAGACGTTCATTTCTTATCTATATTACAAGGACAGGAAGTTCTATTAAAGAGATGGTCACACTCTCTGGTTCCAGCTCCTCATTCTGATCTGCGTGAACTCATCCCGCAGGTCTCTTCCTGGACTGGCGTTGGCTGGCGATCTGCAGCTCCATCCCACCTACGCTGCTGATGGTCTGCATGTGCTTCATGCCAGAGACGCCCCGCTTCCTGCTGTCACAGGGCAAGAGGCGGGAGGCTGAGGAGGCGCTGCGCTTCCTGCGAGGACCGGACGCCCCCGTAGAATGGGAGTGCGCCCGCATCGAGGACGCCTGTGACGAGCAGGTGGGTCTGTGGTTGACAGTTTCAGCCAGTGAGGATGTGGTTTGTGATTGAACCACAGTAGACCAAAGGACAAATGACCAGAAAACCCTTCCTCCTCAATGCTAATGCTGCCACTGCTGGAAATGTTGAAGTAAATACTCAGACTGCTCAGGACAAAGGGTCAAACCGTCTGTTGGCTTTTACAGAGTTTTGCCAGTAGGAACCGTTGTGCGGCCTGATGATCCTGGTCTTTCTATTGTCTCTCAGGGCTCCAGTTTCCACATGTCGGACCTGAAGGACCCTGGTGTCTACAAGCCTCTGGTGATCGGCGTCATGCTGATGTTGTTTCAGCAGATGACGGGGATCAATGCTATCATGTTCTACGCTGAGAACATATTTGAACAGGCACATTTTAAGGTGAGGGGAACTTAACACATCAATCACAAACGTGTTCAATTTGGCACATGTGCACTACGACTACTGTCTAATACTGTCAGTACTCTCATTTTTATCTGTAATTGTTTATGTCCTTCGTCGCTCATTAAAGTGCTTTGATGCAATTTTAGGTAAAAATACGGATGTATAACTAGGTGCTAAGCAAAGAGTATATGGTAATTGGGGATATAATGAGAAAATATGATACGTTTTTGATTATAACAATAGAATATGATCAGTCAAAACAATCTACTGTTTGCATACACACCTAGCTGTTCTGATCAACCATATAATCATAACTTTTAAGAATGCACTCTCCCTACTGGGAAAAAAACTACAACAAATGCAAAGAAAAACTGAATTTAAACCAGAAATCACACACACAGAACTGTAATTTCATGTTCAAACACAGCAGAAAGTTTATTTCTTGTTGAAAGGATGTGAATGTTCTGTTGTTGTGTTTCAGGAGAGTGACCTGGCTTCAGTGATCGTGGGTCTGATTCAGGTGGTCTTTACAGGAGTCGCAGCGCTGATCATGGACAGAGCTGGAAGGAAAGTCCTTCTCATCATCTCAGGTATTTTCAGCCATTTTTTAAAATGAAAAACTATAGGATAGTGGTATCAGAATCAGAAATACTTTATTGATCCCCGGGGGGAAATTTGACAATATGAAAGTTATGATAAAGGAATGAGGGAAGAAAGTAAGAAAAAATAAGAAAACAAACAGGAGTGACTGTAACAGGCTGCATGCACGGTTGGCACATGCACACATGCGTATTGTGGTTTGGTTATTTTAGCACCAGGCAAGACTGCAAGCTCATGACAGATTCTGTTTCTTTGCCCTTTAATAATCAAGGTGTTGCCATGGCGATCAGCACCACAGCATTCGGGGTTTACTTCTACCTGATGTCCAAACTTCACAGCACCACCTCGATGAGCCTCTTGATGCTGGACGTCCAGAACAAGGCTGCCGAAGAACCCCACGCTGACCTGGCCTGGCTGGCCCTGGCCAGCATGGCCGTCTTCATCACAGGTGAGATCCTCTGATCCAGTCAAAGTAACTGGAGCCGGCTTATCAGCAGCATGAAAGATTTCAACCAAGATTCCAAAGTTCAGTGAAATAATTGTGTTTCCCAAATGAACTCAACAACAATACAATTACAGTTAAAGATACTTAGCCCAAGCACTCTTCATCCCTTTCCTCTCCCTTTCCCTACAGATTCTATATATCCCACCAACTTTCCACTGTAACCCTCTCCCACATTTACATCCCAATGGGATGGGAACCACTGCCCCCACCTGCTAGTTCATGAGCACTATCCCCAACTGCCATGCAACGTTCGCTTTTTGTCCACTTTATTTTAACCATTGGAGACGAAACATGTCACAAATAACACAAACATTTCACAAAAGGGGATGCTACAAAGAAATAGACAAAAATATTGGGGAAAGGCTTCAGTTCAAAGAGTTTGCTTCAGTTATCAGCTGATAAGAAGATCATTTTGCACCCGATAATGTGAGATATAGCATCACAAATTCACAGAGCTAAATCTGGGAGTCATCTGCAAAACATCTAATCCCCCAAAAGGATTAGATGAATTTAGACAGCTACACTGGTGACAGTGACTTTCAAGAACATATGGATTGGAGTGTGTGTTCCCCACAGACCCACGTTAATAACTGTCGCTGTGTTCAGGATTTGCTCTTGGCTGGGGTCCCATTCCGTGGCTGGTTATGTCGGAGATTTTCCCCGTCAAAGTGAGGGGGGTTGCCAGCGCCATCTGCGTCCTCACCAACTGGAGCATGGCGTTCATCGTCACCAAAACCTTCCAAGACATGATGGTGAGTGCTCAGCAGGGCTATTTCAACCAATTTGGTTTTGTGAAAATCGATTTTGGGACATTTTTTTTTTTTTATGGGAGGCCAGATAGGAAAGATATGGTTTTCTCTTGATTAGTTTGAAGCTCTGTTATACTGCTTTGATTGAAATCAGTGAGTTAAATAATGCATTAATTGATTGACAGAAACGTTTCCTGGTTCCAGTTTCTCCAATGTGTGAATTATATCATTATAAACTGAACATCTTTTGGACTGTTGGTCAGACAGTAACTTCAGACGTCACTTGAGACCATTGGAAATTGTGGCAATGGATTTTCTTTTACTATTTTTGGACATTTTATAGACTAAATAATTAATCAAGTAATCTAAAAAAAGAATCAACAAATGATTTGATAATGAATAGTCCTTAGTTGCAGCTATATATACAGTCCTGTTGCCTCTGTATGAAACTGTGTGGCTTCCAACATCTCTGAGACGTCCATGTCTATATCTGCGACTTCTTCCAGAGTCTTCTAACCAGCGCGGGAACCTTCTGGTTGTTCGCCTCTATGTGCACCCTCAACATCATCTTCACCATCGCCTTCATCCCAGAAACAAAGGGCAAGACACTGGAGCAGATCGAAGCCACTTTCAGAGGGACATCAGGTCCATGAAGCCCCCCCACCTGCCAAAACACATCACACGTGAAAAATCTCAGACTTCTGAACCGACTGGTCCTCGGGACACTGTGGGCATTTTTAAAATCTTTGTTAAGCTTATGAAGCTGGAGCTGGTTGAAAACGTTCCTATCATTTGGTTTGATCACAGAAACAGCTGAACCTAACGCAGACTAATACGAGTTTGAGCTGTTTTAGAGAGACGTATGAACATTTTGGAGGATGCAGTTTATGGTGCTATTCAACCATATTACTTTTTACTGAGAGGTGTTTCTAATATTTTGTCCATCCCATATATATCAATGAGGTCTGACTAAACTGGCAACAATCATCAGTTTGTGTAGGAAGTCTGACCTAAACCATCCAACATTGAGGAGTTTGAAGTGGCCATTAAGTTTCTGCAGGTCAAATGTTTCATGCTGAGAAACAGCAACAAAATACTCTGAAGAGTGTTGAAAACTGGACTAAAGCACTCGTTCAAACACTCAGTGACTCCCAGTGAGCAGATTCAACTCAGGTTTAGTGTCTCGCTCAAAAACACTTGGATTGGATGAGACACTCATCACACTGTGATGGAGCTGAACCTGCATCCTCAGTGTGCTGCTACCTCCAGTAAGATGACGCTCTGTACTGCCCCCTGCAGGTCTCACTGCTGTAATGCACCTCTAAGTCTACACATTCAGACCAGTTCCTCTGTGAAGGTTTAAATATAATTACCCTTGACAGTTAACCAGCTGTTTAGAAAGCTATGAAACTGAAGATCATGTACATAATAAAAGTTATCACACTTTCAGGTTTGGATTCTCTACTGTGAGGTATCAGAGCGAAGTTGGTGTTAAAGGTATACTCCACCCCGAATCTTTCGTTTGAGTATCAAATACTAAAAGAGGCGTTAATGTCAGGTATAATAGATTCAAATGGAGTTTTTACTGTGGAAAAAAAAATATCAAAATGTCCATAGATGTTTCTCAAACCACAGCTGCAGCATAATCTACGTTTCCAAAAAGCTGGTACAATAAAGCAGGGGGAGGGAACACAGGCTTTCTGAAACAATATTGGTGTTCACTTAGTTTGATTCTCTGCCAAATGCATCAGGGTTATTTTCTTCCTTCAGTAGGTCAGAATAATGTCTGGTGTCCTTAAACTCCTTAAACTCAAAACAAGAATTTTGCAGAAACTTTATAGTACTGATGTTTTGTCTGCTGTTTCCACTGACTGTGCTGACTGTTAATGTAACTGTGTAGTTTACGTCATCCATCCATCATCAATAGATCATTACAAACTGCCAACTGTAACCTGTCTTACAAGATTATTATATTATGGCTTTGATTTTGTAATGTTTTTGTAATAATTCTCTTATGGGATATTCTTATATGACTGGAAAGGAAATGTTTTAAGCATGTGTTTTCTGACATTTGAGATGGGGATGATAAGAAGAAGTGACTGATCATCCAACTCTTTTTTCTTTTCTTTGTTTAAATTTTGTATGATTTTATGTTTTTCTTTTTTACTCATTTGTCTCGATAAATAACTGACTGTTTATGGTGTTTGTTTATATGCTATGGGTTCAATGAATACTATATAATAATATATCATTTACAAATTCAATCTGAGTTCAGACTGATCAGGATCAAATGAAGCTCTCTGACGCCGTTTCTTCGCTATTAATTTCCAGGTTTGTGTTCCTTATCCATCTGAACGATAAAAGATTTGTTTTCAAAATACTTGTTTTATTTCTCTATATACTGTCTCCAAAAATAATCAAAATACAATCACATTTGAAATATTGTTATGTTTCACAGACAAAACAGCCTTCAGATTAATCTTGCTCTAAAAGTTGTGTCATTAGTTTAAAACTTGTCATAAACCACCAAATTACAGAAGATCCTACAAAGTTATTAACTCTTAATTTAAACACATCTTCTTCCTTTACTGTTTAAAAGCCAAGTGCAAATGTTAAGGACATGAGTTAGTAACAAATAGTCATGATGTATTCACACTGAGGACAAAACAAAAAAGAAAAACACACAAACTACTTATCAATGAAATCAACGTAAATTAACTTCTGAAGGGCGAGAGTCCTACTTGATCAACAGAAATGAGTCAAATAAAGAAAGTTTGGTCTCTTCATACACTGAAGAGATTTTGTAACCAGATTCAACAGTAATAAAACCATAAAACTGCTGAAGAAATAGGAAATTACATAGAAATAAGTAATAAATAATAATTCACTTACAAAAAAGAAAACAATGAATGAGAAACGTGCATATATGCATGTACATATCATTTTATGCAATATCAGTGTTTTTTAGCTTTTCTACCTTTCTACAAAACAAAAAGTTTCTCACAGAACTCACATGTTTTATTTCTAAAGTAAGAATCCACTGGATGAGTAAATGTTATTCAAGATTATTTAAACCACATTTTAAAAACCAACTGGCTCTTCATACGTTGCTTTTTGACCGTTTAAATTCTGAGTTTGCGCACTACAACTTACATGGCTTTTCAAAATAAAATCCGTGTCAAATCAATTTTATAACGACGTGACAAATTTGATGTTTTTTTTGCTCTAAAGTTTTATCAATTATACTGAACAAAATTAATGATAACACAGAACTAATAAAAACATGCTACCGACTATTTTCTTCGATTATATCTTTAAAACGTCTACAAAGTTCCTCCATTGCGGATTTATTGTGACAGCGGCCCTGCACGCGTTTCCTGTCCGCGGTCAAAAATAGCGGAAACACTTCCTGGTCTGCCTGGTGTCACCTCGCCTGTCGTCCGGGGCCGCCTGTCTGCCGCTGCTCGGCTCGGAGACTCGGGGATGCTGCTGCAGAGATGGAGTTGAACCACAAAAACAACAAAGTGTCGGGCAGAGTTTGAGACAAAGGGAGGGGGTTAGCGTTAGTTCTTCACCTGAACTTATCGCTGGATGGATTTTTATTGAAAGTAAGACAGGAGGAAATTTAAACATTGGGTTGAAAATGAAGCTGCTGAAGCCGAGCTGGGTGAGCCACAACGGTAAGCTTGTGCAGGAATCTGTTGGACCAAGTTGGGCTTTTGTTGTCGGAGGGGGGTGAATTGATAAAGAGGCATGATGGTGGTGGTCGACACTTGTTTGACTTGTTTGCCACTTAATAATCACTCACACAGCAGACTTCATCAAACAACTGAACAAACACATCTGGTGTTTTTGTCATTATCAGTATCACTCCTCGCTGTTCCAAATGTATTAATGTTTGCTAACCTTAGCTAGCTAGCTAGTTAGCCCCCCCCGGCTAGCTCGGATGCCCTGACGTTAGCTAACTTACCGGCCAAATGACCCGTGTCGAAGTTGCTGTCTCAAAGTGACTTGTAGCTTAATGATTTTGACATTCTAGCAAACGCCTCTTATTTCAGGGACGGCGAACAAGCTCGACATGGAGCTGAGAAAAGTGTCTGTTGGTGAAATCTCCAAGCTGTCAGTTTGGAAAGTTGACCGTTGGAGAAATGGCCTGAATTTAGGATTATTGTCAAAGGAGTTTAGTTATTTGTTTTTAAGATGAACCAGAAATGTAGTCGGTGAAGCATCCAACAAATGTTTATCTCAGCATGCCAGAAAGTGATGTGTTCAAATACATTTTTATCTCTACTAACGGCCCATAACCGTCATGATTTACACTGATATGAAACAGAGACAGCAAGCAAAGCCTTACAGTCTAAAAGCTGCAAGCAGCAGGTGTTTGGTGTTTTTTGTTGGGAAATGACTGTCAGTACTGATGCTCTTTGACACTTGAGTTGCCTTCTTCCAGAGTGCACAAGTAAAAATGTTTTATTTCAACATGTAGGGGTAAACCTCTTGAGATGAACCGTCTTCACAGACATAGATGAAATCCTCACATTTAAGAAGTTAGAACCAAGTAATCATGTTTTTGCTTGATAGACGTTCTCATTTCAGCACTGCAATAAAAGATTTCACAACAAAATGAAATAACGTATAGAGACACACATAAGTAAACCCCATTTATCCCACAGCTCCAGCAGCTTATTGACTTGATAACTAAAATGAGAATTAGTTTCTAACGCTGTAATCTGCGACATATGCTGCTTGTCGTCTCTGCATTTTACTGTTGAACATGTTCTGCAGAGTGTGATGTTTACAGATTAACAGTTAGGTATTTTATCTGTGTAGATTTAGTCCTTGTGTCCTCCTGCAACATGGAACTCCATTCTTCTCATGTGCTCTTTTTTACTGTGAGACATCTGATGTGGCAACACTATGTATCAGACCTATTTAATATACATTAGGTAAATATAAGTAAAATAGTAATTGGTATGATTTTTGGGGTTTAACATTGTGGATTTCAGCTGTATTATGTAGAGAGTTGGGGAATTAGATATATTATCTGAGTTATTGTACAAATGAGGAATGTTACAAATCTTTACAGAAAAATCCTATAATGCATGTTGAGCTAATGCACAGTCACTAACAACGATCGTCGACATGCTCTTAGCTGTGGAAAATCAGGCCAACAGAACGAAGCCTGCTAACAAACACACTGAGGTCACTGTGATATTCCTGTGTTGCGTTGAAATGTGTCCCATATCAGCAATTACTTTTTTCCCGTCTGTTTGAAATTATTTATCTACAATATCAGTCTGCAGTATCTGTTAGTCTGTGAATCTATTAAATTTCATTAAATGTTGACTTTTGTGTTGTTTCACAGGCAAACCCATATTTTCAGTTGACATCCACCCTGATGGGACAAAATTTGCCACCGGTGGGCAAGGTAAGACCAGTACTACCGTTTACAGCATCTGGCACTGAACCTGCTCCACTGTTTTGGGACGTTGAGCTGAAGTGGACATTTGTCATTTACGTTGAGATAGTGTCCAGTGTTTGATGTAGTACTGGTTTGATGAACATTTACAGTGTTGATGTCAGATTTAAAACATCCCGTTGTGATTCTGATCAAGCTGTACTAAATGTTCTCCTGCAGCCTCAGACTACAGATTTATGTTGCTGCCTAAAACTGTTTTCCTCATCTGTCTCTCCTTGTGTGGGATTTTCAAATTAAAATACAATGAAGTCCTTATCAGTCCGTCATGAAACAAAAATATTGGGATTTGTTTGCAGGAGAGGATTCTGGCAAAGTGATGATCTGGAACATGGCGCCGGTCCTCAGAGAGGACGACGAGAAGAACGAAAATATTCCCAAAATGCTTTGCCAGATGGACAATCACCTAGGTAACCAGCCTTATCTCTATTAGTTTGATTCAAATAAGCCTGTAGATTGTAGAAATTAATTGATAAATTTGTTGATCAATACACCCGTGGGAACAGTTCTCCAGGTACGTCTGCATTTAGGATGCTGTTTCTTCTAAAACAGCTAACTAAAGGACCGTCATAGGTGGGCCAGGGAGCTGGTCCTCATAGTGACTGGGTGGGAATATACAGCGAAAGTAGACGAGATGAATAACCATGCTACGGAAAATATTGTTCTTCCAGGTGACACGCAGGTAGCTGCTGTGTGGAACAACAACTGTGAGACTTTGTTGACTTCAGAAAAATTAAAAATGAAAAGTCAGCACATGTAAAATGGCACACAAGGCTGATACTGCTGCCCGTTCTAGTTCAAGTCCTTCTCAGTTAGAAGTCTAATTAAGGATTCACACCAGATGTGAGACGTGAGCAGCCCTCAAGTACCAGTGAAGCGTCCATCTGTTCAGTCCTCACTGACTCTGTTACGGCGTTACTGTCTGTGTAACAAGCCGTCCTGTCAGCAGCTCCGACAGAAGCTTCCTACAGGCTGTTTGATATCAGAAAATCAATGGAGTGCCCATGAGGCAGGCACAAGAAGAAAAAAAGCATTGTTTTATTGATGCATTATTTTATTTCCGCTGCCCACAGTAGCTCTATATGCCCGTAAAGAGACCTCATAGTGAAGTTGGGGGTCTTTATCAATTATAGATTAACAATTAAGGAGATAACAAATAGACAGTGAAAGATCTGTGTGATTTTAGCAGCTTCCTATAGAGATTACATTTCACCAGAAGTGCCAGAGAAAACATTTCCCATGTATTACATTTCTTTGTTCCCACCTCAGTATTAACCTCATTACTTTGTGGTCCTGACTGATTCTGACCTGCCAAACATGAGCCAACTCATTATCTTTCCACAGGCACCAAATGTCCTTGATTTTACAAACCGCTGCTATTTGTTTCATTTTTATTCAACGTCTTCAAGCACTAGAACAAGTTCTACGTGTCCCGCTCCTCCATTTACATCTCCTGTTTGCACTTACTATGAATAGTAACAGTAGTTGCCTGCCAGCAGCCCAAAGGTGGAGACGTCCTGATTCTGATGAGATAGCAGCAGCAGAAGAGTGTATTTGCACTTCATCTGTCCTGCACTGCTACTGACAGAAGCAGAGTGAAAGGAATAAATGAATAAATGTACAAGCAGTCAGATTTGATAATAGGAACATCTCGCACTGCAGGGACTCCGGCCTCCTCAGCACAAATCCATACAAGTTCTATTTATACCCTGAGTCAGCAGAAGCGTGTGTTTGTCTCTGCAGCGTGTGTGAACTGTGTGCGCTGGTCCAACAACGGGCTGTACCTGGCATCAGGAGGGGACGACAAGCTGGTCATGGTGTGGAAGAGAGCTGCGTATGTACACACACAAACACCAAATGTATTTTCACTTACAGTCCAGTCTCGATTATTTAGGAAGTAATGATTCATTGTTAGATCAATGTCTTGACTGTTCACAACCACAGAAAGTGTTTAAGGTGTGTGCCGTTTGTGTTTTGACGATGTGTGTGTGTGTTTTCTCTGTAGATTCATCGGTCCGAGCACAGTGTTCGGCTCGAGCAGTAAGCTGGCCAACGTGGAGCAG
The DNA here is from genome assembly GCF_043641665.1 of Enoplosus armatus. Classification (NCBI taxonomy): domain Eukaryota; kingdom Metazoa; phylum Chordata; class Actinopteri; order Centrarchiformes; family Enoplosidae; genus Enoplosus; species Enoplosus armatus. The sequence continues at coordinate 1,696,845 of NC_092183.1, read as the reverse complement.
TGGAGGTGTGTCACCATCCTGAGGAACCACACTGGAGGTAAGACACACACACACAAAACACACAAAACACACACAACATATCAAGTAAACATTGAAAACACACAGACAGACTAGAATCTTAACTAATATCTTACTTATGTGTACATTCTGTGTGTCCTTGAGCTCTAACAAATGTGTTGAATAGGTTTTAAATCCAGCGTGGTTTACGTTCATGGTTACTAGCTAGCCGTCTTCTTCTTCTTGGGGTGTTACCACCTTTAGATCAGTGGAACAATGTGAAACCACTGGCAGGAATGTGTTAGCACAAGATGAACAAAATGGAGGCTCTGAAACTCCACAGGGAACTAGTAATGTGTCTCTAGACTCAGGCAGTGATGTCAGTGTGTGTTGCGTTGTAGATGTCATGGACGTGGCCTGGTCTCCTCATGACGTGTGGCTGGCCTCTTGCAGCGTGGACAACACCATCGTCATCTGGAACGCTCGCAAATTTCCAGGTAGGAGACACAGAAGCCAGAGCTGGCCGAGTCTGTAGCCTCACAGCTGAAACACAAACGCACGACTCAGGAAATGGAAGTGGAAATCCTCATATCTGAGAAGCTGTAGTTGATCGTCTCAGCTCTAATATTATTTGATACCTGACATGTTGTTGTTTTTTTGCTTAAAGGTGAGCCCATAACTGTCCCTTTTTTTTTTTATGAAACTCTGTCCAGTATTACCTGGCGATGGAGCAGGAGGATATTTCTCTCTCTTCAGCTCGTCTTCTTTGTGTCTCTCCAGAGATGGTGACATGTCTCCGAGGACACACCGGGTTGGTTAAAGGTCTGACGTGGGATCCGGTGGGGAAATACATCGCCTCCCAGGCCGACGACCACAGCCTCAAAGTGTGGAGGACGGTGGACTGGCAGATGGACGCCAACATCACTAAACCCTTCAGCGAGGTACAAAAACACCGTCGCTGTCAGCTGTGTTTGATGATAGTAGTTTAGGTAGTTGACTTTGTTGTTATTGGTGTTATACATGAGAACATCTGCATATGTTATGTGTTATCACTCCATTATTCAGGGTGTTTTTGTTTGTTTTTTTTGATTCGTCACATGTCTGTTTATTCTCTGTGTCTCAGTGCGGCGGGACGACCCACGTCCTGCGTCTGTCCTGGTCTCCAGACGGTCAGTACCTGGTGTCGGCTCACGCCATGAACAACTCGGGTCCCACTGCTCAGATCGTGGAGAGAGACGGCTGGAAGACTAATATGGACTTTGTGGGTCACCGTAAAGCCGTCACTGTGGTGGTGAGGACGTTTAATCCGTATGTTCAGGCTTTAAATGTTCACCCTGAATCTTTCTGCATACTGACGGATCTGGTTTCTGTCTCTGTAGAAATTCAACCCAAAGATCTTCAAGAAGAAGCAGAAGAACGGCAGTTCTCCAAAACCCGGCTGTCCGTACTGCTGCTGTGCTGTCGGCAGCAAAGACCGGTCGCTGTCCGTCTGGGTCAGTTCATGTTTGTTTTCAAGTGTACAGACACGTATAGAAGTCAGTACCAGTGATGCAGATTTCACGGCTCACTTTTGTTGTTCGTGGTGTTTGTATCTGTTTGTTCTGATGAGCATGAACAGCTTCCACAGAGATCATCTGTCTCAGGAAAATTAACAACTTTCTGATCTGTCTTTACCTCATTGAGCTGAGTTGACTGATTAGTTTAATGTTTAGTTTAATATTTGATGAGACAAAACAAACCGGTGCAGGTATTTTGGTGTCAGTGGTTTCAATAAAGCCTCCCCATCAACGTCTGTAACTTTTTAAAATGTGGAATTGCAGTTAAATGACGAGAACGTAAGAAGGGATCCTGACGATACTAACGTTGTCTCCTTCTCCTCTTCAGCTGACCTCTCTGAAGCGCCCCCTGGTGGTCATCCATGATCTGTTCGATAAATCAATTATGGACATTTCCTGGTGAGTTTTAGACAGGCGTTGTGTGGCCGAACACACATGTACATTAGTGTCTTTCTCCCTGAGCTTGACGGCAGCTTCAGCTTTCAGCTGAACTTACAATGTCTGTTTCTTTAATCACAATCCATGAATTTATGCTTTTTGGCTTCAGGGGATTTTTTTTGTTGCAGTACCACAGTTGGTCACTGGGAGGAGTCTGACTCAGCCACTCTATCCAGTTACATTCCAAACTCTTAATCCTTTTCATTAGTGTCAAACCTATAATAACAAAGACAGCACTGGTAGACCTGCAGCTCTGACTTTGATGTGTGTGTGTGTGTGTGTGTCAGGACTCTGACAGGTCTGGGGATGTTGGTGTGTTCGATGGACGGCACTGTGGCCTACCTGGACTTCTCACTGGATGAACTGGGAGACCCGCTGAACGAGGAAGAGAAGGTTAGACACTCATCATGGAATCACATCTGGCTGCAAACACAAACACGTTCTGATCCTCTGACTGAATGTTTGCAGCAGAAAATGAGTTACTCAAACCAAAACAAAGTACTCGTAGACTAAAACTAGATCCTGTTTAAAAAACATTCATGTTCCTCAAGAAAATTGTTTCATTTTTATGGCTTCTTGGTTTTGCCTAACAGTGTCTTCTTCCCAGAGAACAACACTGCATTCTGTCAGCGATTAGAATGAAAACCAGCTACCAGACACACAAGTTCATTTATATGAGACAACAAATATTAATCTCTGTTCTGCAGCAGCTTCTCTGTAGAGAAAAAACAGATGAAGTCTGGACTGAGAATTGTCTTGAATTCAGCTGCTGCAGCAAGTTGTTAAAACCCATGTCACCCGAGGCATGTGATTTATGTATACAAGCCCCGGTTGGCTTGTAATTGGTCAATTTCATTCAAAAAACACTCTGCTTCAAACCAAAGAAGAAGAAAAAGAAGAAGCCTTTTTCTTTATAATGTATTTTAACGTAGGCTTTCTTTCTTTCTTTCTTTCTTTTGTTCTTGTTTGATAGTAGGAAGGTCATCAAACAAGAGCATTAAGAGCCCACATCAAACTTCTCTCTCTCTCTCGTCCTCTGACGTACAGAACAGCATCCACCAGAACATCTACGGAAAGAGTCTGGCTATAACCAGCACCGAGGCTCAGCTTTCCACCACCATCATCGAGAACCCCGAGATGCTCAAATACCAGCAGGAGCGACAGAACTCTTCCCAGACCAACTCAGGACCGGGCAGCGCCGGGCCCGAATCCTCAGCCCCCAAACTCAACAGTATGATGAACGGAGAGTCTCTGGAGGACATCAGGAAGGTGGGAAACTGAAATGTAACATCCAGCAAGCAGCACTAAGTGACAAACGCTGAATTCTGATGCACTTGATACTGTTTTGGCTAATAGAAGGTTTTCTTGGCAGGATAATTAATAATGATTAATGTAGAAATATGCAGTATTTTAAGATTCAGGTTGCAAGATAAAAAACAATATCTCGAAACAGATGATAACTGATTATATTTACATATTTAGACGGCCACAGAGAATAGATACAGTAGATAAAACAGACATACTAGTCAAACATAGTCTACATCGTGTGCTCTCCTATCACTGATGTATTAGATGCATATTAATGATGTTTTATACTTTTCAGAGCTCCATTTTCAAAAGCTGTCAAGACGAATACTTATTATGATATTTTTGGAGCTTCAATTTCTTGGATGTGTTATTTTGTCGTCTTGCAGAACCTTCTGAAGAAGCAGGTGGAGACGAGAACCGCAGACGGCAGAAGACGAATCACGCCGCTGTGTATCGCTCAGCTGGACACGGGGTAGGAACACATGAAACACACGTCTGATTTCCACTGGGGGACAGAACTGATGCCGACGTTTCAAAGACGACTCGCTGAGATTCCAAAGATATTGGCTGGAATATTGTGTTTTTCTTTGAAAAACAAAGCATTTAAAACTAAAACAGAACAATAAAAGCTGAATCAGTAAATTCTCAACATGTGCTGGATTTTATATGATGATGATGATGATGATGATGATGCAGCATGTGATCAGAGCTGAGACTGGATCCACCGAGGTATCATATTGACACAGAGACCCAAGACCTAATATCATTTGGACCCGCCCTGACACGGGTGATTACTAGAAACTGACTAGAGAGGACTCGTGAAGACCTCTACTTGATTCAAAAGTGACCCCCTACTCATGTCCCCAGTAGCTGCAGTGTTAATAGTAGTGATAGTCATGTAAACTGTAGTGGATCACTGTCCCACTTCCTCTGCAGGGATTTCTCGCCGGCTCTGTTCAACAGCGCTCCCATCCTGCCCTCGGGCTCCTCCATGTCCAACCAGCTCACCTCCCAGCTCAGCTCCGACTCCAGCCCAGGACAAGCCTCTTCTCTGGGGCTCAGGCCCAGCCACGACCCCATGCTCACCTCGCCTCCACCCAGCGGCGCCGCCAAGGGCCTGGAAGACAACAAGGATGGGTACAAGCTGAGAGCAAACTTTTACTTTTCTTTTCTGTTCTCCCCTCTCTTTTCTTTTTCTAGATGTTCTATCTGTGTCTGTTCTGTTCCTAACCAGATATCTCACTCCTAACTCTCTACCCCCTCCCTCCCCCTGATGCCCTCCTTCTCTTCTCTCTCTTATTGTCTGGTTTCCTCATGTTCCAGTGTGAAGCCGTGTCTACTGCTCACTTCTGCCTCCAAGATCGAGCCAATGAAAGCTTTGGACTCCAGGTTCACAGAGAGGTCAAAGGCCACACCGGGGGTCACAGTCGTCCTCTCCTCCACCGCTGGAATCACGCCTCTAGACAGGTGATTGACTCAGTATAAGTGAAGTAGTTAAGAGGGCCAAAGCTCAAAAAGAGAACAAACTCTCCCTAAAACAAGTGTTTACTTTTCTGTTCGTCCAGCAGGCCAAAAGACGGCATCTCCGCCCTGAAAGACGTAAAAACCAAAGAAGATACCAGCAGCGACAGCGAGGACAAGATGGCCACCATCAACAAAAACCTGTCGTTCAGCAAGAGGAAACCCGAGATGCTGATGGATGGAGGAGAGGTGGTGGAGAAGAGGAAGAAGGGAAGGCCCAGGAAAGACAAGATGGCTGCTCCCATCGCCCAACCCTTCACTCAGGTAGTGAGATGGAGGGAAAAGATGAATGGATGGATGCAGGTCTCCTTCATAAAAACATTAACAAACTGAAAAGGAAGAACATATAATTACATCGTGGAGACATTTATTAACTCTGTGGTTACAGATAGTAACTCAAAGCCTCTTTTCATTTCAGCATTTTCAAAAAAAAAATTACTTTATTATATAAAGTGAAATTAAAAAGGTCCAGTAAAAGCTCCTTTTGTGCAGATGTCCTTGGAATACATGTATGGAGCACCAGAGAGAAATAAATGAGTGTTTTGTGCTTCGTCTTCCTGTCAGATAACTCCTCCAGCAGAGCGGGAGCCCAGCAGGGTGGCAGCTCCTCCAGCTCCTGTAGCTGCTCTCAAACTACCAACACCGAGTATAAAGAAGGCCTTCAGTCTGCAGGTAAACACTGAGACTGTGTGTGTGTGTGTGTGTGTGTGTGTGCACTCTTCTCTGAATCCTTTGTGGTGGATTCAACATGTTTTAGGATTTATTTTATTTTTAGAACAGAACCACCTTTATGTTCAGTTTGCTGCTGGATGTGGAGCTGTTCAATTACACCTGTAATCCCCCCAGACGAGGTTGACGGTAACAAATGCAAATTCTTTTAAATGGTAAAAATGGTAAATGGAATTTTTCAACCATGACGCTTCCCAAAGCGCTTCACAGAAATGAAATGCTTAATTGTTTTGTTCTTTTGAACTGGCAGAATGGTGCATTAGTGATATATTTGGCATTTTATGTTCCTACTTTTCATTTTCAAACTTCTGCATGAAGTTAAACAGTGTCTGACTTACTGTAAGAAGTCTAAAAACGTTCCCAAAACTGTGGTGGTGTTTGTTTTCTGCACCTGCATCTGTCATGGATGGATGAAATGAACAGAACTCCAGTTGCAGTGATTGTTCAGGCCTTCACTCACAGGAATGGTTTTAGTAAAGTCTACTGCTCTTCGTCTCCCTCTGTTGGTGACCAGCAGGAGCTGCAACAACATGAATGGAACTGATCTGTTCACAAAGTCTCTTCTTTGTTGTTCATATGAGTTAGAAACACATAAATAAGCATCCGTCTCTTTCGACATGCGACTCCCGATGCTCCCATCTAAAGTCTGTTCAGATATCACTTTAACATGCAGAAACATTTTCATGTCAGGGATGTTTTTGTGTGGCTGTCTATTCTGATCTGCTCAGACGTAACAAACATAGAAAGGTAACACTGCAGACGTGGGTGTGATATTATTATTATTATTGTTGACCTCATTGTCAGTCAGTTAAGCTATAAATGGAAAATGTGTGTGCGTGTAGGTGAGCATGGAGCCGTCAATGTTCCTGGAGGTGGAGAACGAGGTGTCGGTGGTCGCGGGTTCGAAGCTCAGCCAGCTGCGATGCTCCAGAGATGGACGAGACTGGAACACACTGCTGCCCAGCTCGGTGGTCACTGCTGCAGGGAGCAGGTCAGAGGCTCCGCCCAGATGCCTTGTGTTTTCAAACACACACACACACACACACACACACACACACACACACAGTAAATATGATAGTAGATGAGTTTTTCCTGCTCTTCCTCTCCCTCAGTGACGTCCTTGCCGTCGCCTGCCAGGACAGGATGTTGTCAGTGTTCTCTTCTTGTGGGCGGCGGCTTCTTCCGGCCATCCAGCTGGCCACGCCTGTGTCGGCGCTGCACTGCTCCGCCCACTTCGTCATGGTGCTGACTGCTGGAGCGACGCTGTCCGTCTGGTCAGTGCTCATAAAGTTTGATCAGTATTTATTAGAGGTGTTTGTAGTGTTATTTTTGATCTTTAAGAATTGCGGTATGACTGCGGGTGCATTACTTAAATTACATTAGAGATATTTATATCTTGAGAGATGAAGTGATGTAAGTTTAGTGTTTAAGCTGTTGAAAGGCAGTTTCAGTCAGAGGTTTTCATGTTGAACTGAAGAGCAGTAATGAGTTTGCTGATGTTGTCTAATAAAACCACCGTGTTGATTCGTTGTCTGTGTGCAGGGACGTTCAGAAACAGAAGGCTCTGGTGAAGAACGAGTCTCTGCTGACCATTTTATCTGGTGAGACACTGCAGCGTGTGATGACAATCTCATGTCTGTGAAAAGTATAGAGCTGCAGTCAACTCCTCCTGACACTGAATGAGATTGTCGTGCTTTTCATTTCTGTTCCGTATGCGTTAAATAAACGATATTCACCATCTTGATTAGAGCTGTAAACATGTATGACCAGCTGTTTTCCCCTGATTCCAGTCTATATGCTAAGCTAGGCTAACAACATACTGAACACACAGGCGTGAGATTGATATCCATCTAACTTGTGGAAAGAAAGTATTTCCTGTTGAACTCTTTCTTTTCAAAGTATAACACATGGTTTATTGGAATGTTCCTCTCAGGCCTGTTGTCTTCAGGAAGATGATCCATAAAAGAGTTTTTATTCAATCCTCACATGAAGACATTATATTGACCATTTCTGTCCATTGTTGTGTTTGTAGGCGCTGACATCACAGTGTCTCAGTCTCTGCTGACTCAGCAGGGAGTTCCAGTCATTGGACTGTCCAACGGGAAGTCGTACTGCTTCAGCTCGTCACTGGAGACATGGTGAGAAACTAAAGAGACGAGACGGCCAAGAAACACATCGCTCAGCTGCTGCCGATATACTGATGATGAGTTTGGTTTAAAGGCTTCACTGAGTGATTTCCAATATAAACATCAGGAATTATACTCCGTCTCTCTCAGGACTCTGATAGCAGATAAAGGAGACTCTCTGGTCCAGTGTGCTGACTTCAGGAGCTGCCTACCTACCCACGATGCACCTGTGTCCTCAGGGCCGCTGGCTGTCATGCAGGGACGCAACCTCAAGTACGACAGTCCTATTTAACCTCCCCCTTCTCACCTCCAGTGTCTCTTATTCCCGATGAAATGTGAAAAAGAAGTAAATAAAAAGTCTCTCTGGTCCCTGCAGTGCTGGTCGGCTGGCGTCCCGCCTCTCCTCCACCCCTCACCACCTGCAGCAGAGCATGACGCTGGCCTTCCTGGAGAACCAGCTGGCGTCTGCTCTGACTCTGCAGTCGGCGCAGGAGTATCGCTACTGGCTGCTCATCTACGCCCGTTTCCTCGTCAACGAAGGTACCGAACGATCACGTCTGATGATTTCACACGTTCTCCAGAGTGACAGGAGAAAGGAAACGCTTCAGTCTGATGCTAAGACTGTGTGTGTGTGTGTGTGTGTGTGTGTGTGTGTGTGTGTGTGTGTGTGTGTCTCTGTGTGTGTGTGTGTGTGTGCATGCTCCCTGCAGGCTCAGAGTATCGTCTCAGAGAACTCTGTAAGGAGCTGCTGGGTCCCGTCCACAGATCAGCGGCGACAGCCTGGGAGCCCACCACTCTGGTACGACAGCAACACTCTGCTGGTCCAAGTTCTTTCTTCTACGTGTATTTAACCTGTTGATCAAGGCTGATGGTTGTTCCTGTTAAAATCTCATGCAGACATCTGAAGTCTGATGTACTGGCACATAAGGATGTCCTGACCAGTCTGCAGTTACTCAGGGAATTAACGTTAACTAGCGACGGCTGATCTGAACGACGTTTGTCGTGTGTTTTAACCGGTGAAGTGACGTCAGCGTCCCCTAAAAATAAGAATCTGCTTCCTGAATGTTTTGCATGCTGCTCTTCTGCTAATGAGAAAGGCAGCAGAGAGATAACAGACTTGTTAGCGGCAGAGTTTAGTGAATCTTTGTATTTTGTCAACGTGGACTTTGGAAATCTGAGTCACTCGCTCTCTTAAATTAACTCTCACTTGCATACAGTGTGCAGTAAAGTGCTCTTGCTGCTGCTGGTGCTAAAGGAGAGCAGAGCTGCGACAAAACGACAAAAAGAGTAAAGAAAAGATTTTGATTGGATTCGTTTTAGCCAATACCGACCCTTTAAAATATGTGATTTAAAACAGGCCTGCAACTCAGAGTTAATTCCATTATTAATTAATTGTTTGATCATTTATTTATCAATGGATTAATCTGTTTGTCTATAAAATGTCAGAAAATAGTGAAATTCCAAAATCCCAACATGACGTCTTCTTTGTCTGCTTGTTTTGTCCAAAAACTAAAGAGATTCAGTTTACAGTGAAACAAATGAGAGAAAATCCTCACGTTTGAGAGCCTGAAAGCAGCAATTATTTGGCATTTTTGCTTCTTAAAAGATTAATTGATTATCAAACCTGCTATTGATCAATTAATCAATTAATCAAATTGTTTCCGATCTGCTTGATTCTTACACCTGCTGCATGAAATGCAGATTCATGTTAGACTTTTCACTGTGGTCCTTTTTTGGCCTGTCCAAACAGAGCTAATAGCTAATGAGTTAGCCCGCGCTAACACTCAGCTGGTGCGTGTTTGTCACTAACTCTGTTCCCTGCGTGTTCAGGGTCTGCGTAAGCGGGAGCTGCTGCGGGAGGTTTTACCCGTCATCGGTGAAAACCTGCGATTCCAGAGACTGTTCACCGAATACCAGGACCAGCTGGAGCTGCTGCGCAACAAATAACACACACTGCTGCACACACACACAGAGACACACAGACTGACACAAACACACTTCAGGACTCATCATGAAACCAGTTCGGCTCGGCTCGGCTCGGGTAAATTCTGACTGTTTTCCTCCACTTGGGAAGCTTGAAATGCTGCTGTGGCTGAAAACCCCATCCTGGTGTTTCGTGATGAGCCTTTGATAACTTCAGGAGCAGCCGGTCACCAGCTGGGACGCTCGGTGCCGCCGCGCTCTGCGGAGAGGTGGCTGCTCCTTTTTGTTTTTGTTTTTTCTAATCACGATCTCAGTTTGAACTTTGGTCTTTTGTCTTTTTTTCCTGCTAAATGTGTTATTTCACACGTGCGCACCGCTCTCCTGCACTGCTAACCATGGACTTAAAAAGATTAACTGAAGAGAGACGGTGATAGAAAGGTCGCAGGTTCGATTCCTGCCACGTGCAGCATCAGCAGCTGTGCGTCCTGTCCTGTGTTTCCCTCCTCAGAGAGACGCTCGTAAAAGAAAGATATGAATCAGAATGGATGTAAAGGAGCAATATGCTTGTACCAAAGTGATGCCTTTAGGAGTCGAGGTAACCACGTACCTGGAAGGTGAGGGGACTGAACGGCGTCCGGACACGTTCAGCCGGGTCTTTAAAGGCTCAATCTGCCAATGGGTGAAGATTTCGGAGTATACTGGCCGTCTTGAAAAGTGGCAACGCTAATACCAGAACGTACTATTACATTTAGAGCACCACTGGAAATTAGATTTATATACTGAAATACAGGATGGCCTTCTGGGAAATGGAGTCATAAGGGATCTCAGATACTGAAGTGGTTTTCGTCACCTTGCAGCTGAAATCATTGACGGTCGACGAGCACTTAAAGCAGTTCAGATATTAGAAAACGTGACGGGAAGCACAGCAGCCGAATTTAAAGAAAAACAAATCCAATCAAAGTGTCGCTTCAGTCCGATTAGCAGGTGACGACAACACGAGAATCCCTTGTAGATGTGCAGCAGCGTTGAGTCGTCGCATCTTCAGCTGTTTAGACATCAGGACAACAACTCGTGTTGCTGAGTAATATGACTCGATGAATCCGTTTTATACCTGAACTTCATCAGCACCTCTAAACTCAAGATCATCAAATGTTTTGCTGTTTAGGCAAACAGTGATTTAACATAATGAGTCCCGTCTGTGTTGTGTTGAATTATGAATGAATTTAGAACCAAACTCAGTTTTCAGGCAGATCTTAATCATGACGTCTGGGATTATCTCATGCTTACTGTCTCTCCTCCTGTCTGACTGCAGGTGTTCAGCAGGAAAACAGTTCTTTTCTAATAAACACACACAACGAAACCTGAACTATGAGTCCTCTGATCTGCAGGTTTTTCTGAGACTTTTTGAACCTTTTCTACTGTAAACTTGTCACATCCAAACACAGTTATTGTAAATATCAGTAGCAGCCTTCCTGAGCTCCAGAGTCTCATACCTGTCTTTGCAAATCTTCAAGGTGTATCGTGTGTAATCAAACAGGCCGCTGAGGAAATCAAAGCCCATAGTTTCACAAACTCTCAGCAGCTTTTTTAACTTAAATCCAACAACAACTCTGCAGTTAAGCGTTTGCTTGTAGGATCGTGTTGAAATCATGTGACTGTTAGATCAGAGAGCGCCAGTGGAGAAATGCTATATATCATTTGGTGTGTTTCACTTCTCGTCTTTTTTGTAAATAACCAGATTCTCCGCTGCACCCGTTTACGTTTATCTCTGTTGCAAAGACATCCGTTCTTCAGGACTCGAGAGGGGGGGCAGGTTTTTTTTTGTTGTTTTTTTCTGTCTGACGTCCATTAACTTGACATTTTAACAGGTTTCAAAGGCCCAAAGGTCATGAAACCCAACAACACCTCAATGAACTTCACTTCAAGAAAAAGTACCTGTGTTTAGCCTTTTTGTCTGAAGCAGCAGCAGCAATGCACTCCTGCCAGCTCAGTGTGCGTCTGTAAAAGGAGGGCGGGGGCCCAGAACGCTTGTTTACTGCTGTATGAGGCAGACGGACGAGTCCAGAGGAAGAACCAGTCCTCTTTCTTTACTAATCTGTATAGCTCTTCCTTTTTGTTGTGTTTTTTGTTTTGTTTTTTTGCAGTTGGTCATTTTTAAATGTTTGTACAAGGCAAGTTTTTGTTTCCATTTTCTATAAGAAAAAGAAAAACTGAGCGGAGACGAGCTGAAAGTTTGCTTTTGAAGAAAGAAAGTAAAAAATAAATAAATGAGGAACAGTTGGGTTTTGGTCATTTCCTGTCTCGTATTTCTTCACTGTGTGTGTCTGTGAAAATCAGTTGTGATAATAGTGCTCAGGTGGTTTAAAACTCTCCAAGAGGCTCCAGCATCAGTCGGGGCTCCAGTTTTGAACCAAATTTCATTTCCAGCCGTCCAGTAGAGACGTTTCTGTCTGGAAGAGTTGGAGCAACACACACCGACTGAGGCGAAGAGGGAAAGTCTACAGTGTTGACTTGCTGATGTTAAAGTCCTGCAGGTTCATTCATAGAAGGCTGTGGACAAGTGAACCTTTACAACGCGTTCGACGTGTTGATGGGTGTAACTTAAAGGCATGGAGCAACTTCCTGCGCTGAGCGGCTCAGCCTGCAGACTTCATCTGCTGCTTCCTCATCATGAACATAGCACTTCCTCTGCAGGTTCCTACTCTCTTTACTCCATTTAGATGGAAGTTAGTGGCTGTAGAAAATGAATGAGCTGATTTTCATCTTCACCAGTTAAGATGGACACGTGGTCTCCTGAACTGCTCCTGGCTGCCTGGACAGTGATGAACCTCCTCTGTGTCTTCTGTCATGGTGAGTTTCTTAATGAAAGCCATCTCTTGCATTTTGATGTTTAAATGTTAAAACGTGTGGTTTTACAGACGAGGATTAAGTTTAGGTCTAGATTAAAGTGTATGTATTCAATTAACTGAAGGAGGATTAGGGTTATTTAAACTCAGATTTAAATTAATTTTCCAAACAGGAAGATTATTTGTTGTATTTCATTGTTATCTGTACTTTTGTTTTTGTCCTTCAGGATGTTTTTCAGCATTTAATTCTTCTATTCTGCAAATTGTTCTTGAGTTCACAGCAGCAGAGGTTTGATGTTTTTAATTTATGGGCTTTTCCTGACCAGATCAAACCTTTATGTGCACTCCCAGTGCCAAGTACAAACACTGAACTCTCACGAGGGGGGGGTAATATTATCCTTACCTAATCCCTCATGGCTGGTGTCCCCTAAAAACAAAACACTACCTACATGTGACCCCTCAGCACAGGTTTAATGGGAGTGTGTGTGTGTTGTGAGATGCATTTACATTTGAATTCTTTAAGGACACACACACACACACACACACACACACACACACACACACAGCATTCATTAGATGACAGCAGCTTCTTCAGGGTTGTCTTCTGTGTGTTTGTGTCAGAAGTGACGGTGAAGGACTCTGATCTGAAGCTGTGTAAAGAGGACGAGCGAGTGTGTGTCACTGACCTCAGAGACTGTGGCCCTCGACCACCTTCATCTATACAGAGTCAGTACACACACACACACACACACACACACAGACAGCTGACAGATATCTTGATTTCTGGTTCTTATCGTTCTTGGTTTCGTGGTTTGACCTGAGTTTAAAGTTAATCTTCAAAATAAGGATTTAAATCTTAAAAACTAAAACCCTCTCTGTTTTTTTCAGCCTATGAATCTTAGTCTTACGCTGTGTTGCTTGCAGGTGCTTTTAGTTCATTTTCTTTCAATCTAATTTTCTGTTAGTTTGTGCAATTGTTTTTTTTACTCTTGTGTGCTCTATTGTTTTTATTCTGTGTGTCACTGCTGTCGTTGTTGTGTCTTGAGCTTTTGCCTGTGCACTCTGTAAAGCACGTGTTGAGTATGAAATGTGCTATTTAAATTCATTTGCCTTTTGACTTCTCGGTACTCTCGCTGATTTTGTTAAAGCACTCAATAACGCCCCCAGATGTTCCCAGATGTTCCCAGATGTTCCCGGGTTATTCACTTTAAAAAACAGGTTGAATCAGGTTTGTGGATGTGTTTATACGTGTAAAATGTTCAGACTGCTGGTTTCATAATTGTTCAGGGTGAGTTTGCATCAGGATAACTTGCGGTGACATTAGGCCGCGTTTCTGTCACTTCCTGACTAATTTTGACTAAATGAGTCATCTTTGAACTGTGTTCTTCGAGCTACATTTACAAATCTAAATATTTAGCGGCTGTAATACCTCAGGGCCTCTGTGGTCACAGAAGGGTTGCTAGCTATCACGTTAGCAGCAGCTAGCTCATTAGCAGGCTCACTAACGTGTGACAAAGCACATATAGTTCCAACATTCTCGTTCGTAAAACATCGTAAGAGTGAAATTTCTCAAACACCATCAGTCCAACTTGGACGAAGCACATCAGAGCGGCAGAATGACGTATTTAAACATTTAAAAAAAAAAAGGTTCGAGTGAAGAAATCCAAGAAGTTTTAAAGGCCATAAGTGTGACACCATTTGTCTTAATGAAATGTGAGAGTTAAAACTGGATCCTCGTGTTGTTTCCCTGCAGAGACCCTGAACATGTCCTGTTACTACCAGGTATCACACAGATCCATGACCTGTGAGTGGAGGCAGGAGTCAAACCGCCACACAGAGTCGGACGTGTCTCTGATCTTCAGCAGGTAAACAGACTGCTGACTAAAGGTTTTCTTTACATCAGATATGTGACATTGAAAACTCACCCCCCCAGGTTTTCATCTCTGTTTTCTGTTTTTCTTCTTCAGTGGTGTTAAAGTCCTCTTCTGTCATGGGATCTTCAGCCCGGCAACCGTCCTCAACATAACAGCCAGGATGAAGAACTACGTGATGGGGAGGGAGATCTGGTCCCAACCTCATGCTGTGTTTCTTTATGATGCAGGTCAGTGGTCCAGACGTTTGATCCCTCCCCAGTGCTGACCGTAGAGACGGCTGACTGTTGTCTTCCTCTGCTGTTCATTCATGGGAGTTTTCCAGAATATGTGCGATAACTGACAGGCTGACCCACCGACTGAAATGATGATAAAGAGGTTCAGGTCTCCTCTCCTGGTCTCCTCTCCTCAGTCAGACCCTCTCAGCCTCTTCTGACTGCTGTGAGCTCCTCTGAGGACTCTGTTGTCGTGTCTTGGGGAAGCAGCAGTGACGGCAGCTGTCGGCTTCGCTACAGAGTCGACCACGCTCACGCGTGGACTCAGGTTAGCATCACTCAAGCACTGTTGTTACTCACGACAACATCGGGACTCACATGACTTACCTGCAGGCTTGCCGTATGAACCTCCTCGAACCCTCAGCACATCTGGGACTGGCCTGCTGGTGGCCCCAAGAGTTAAACAAAACATGGTGAAACAGCATGTTGTTATCATGCAACACACATCTGGAATCACCTCCCAGATATTAGACAAGCCCCCGGCGCTGACCACTTTTAAGCCAAAGCTAAAGCCTTTCCTGTTTTCCAGACGATCCAGGAATAGCTGAAACCTCATCTTCTCCACTTCTAAATGCTGTATCTTTTGTATCACTGAGACTGTAAATCTTTTACGCTTGCTGTATGTTTATTACCCTGTAAAGCACATTGAATTGCCCAGGCGTGTGAAACGTGCTATACAAATGAAGTTGCCTTGCTTGCCACATCACATGCTACTGTATAAGGACTATACAGTGGTTATACGTGATGCTGCACGCTCTATGCTCTACGGCCTTTAACCCTCAAATACAGGTGAAGTTATGGGGATCAGCGAGTCCCCACAATGTGACTGTGTGAACGAGAACACGCATGTTAACATTTTGAAAAGTGCATTTCTTTGCTGAGCTTTTATTTAGTTCCCTGTTGAGGTTTTGTTCCAATAAAAAACGTGCAATCAGAAAGCGAGTGTTGAGACAAAAGGTGAAGGAACAAAATACTCAGATTTTTAGGTGACATTTGGAAAACACATTAAGTCAGTTTTTCTCTCTCCTTCTACTCCCTGCTTTTTGTCTGCAGGTTCCAGATTCTGTCCCTGCACGTCGAGATCAGAATCTGACCTACACCATCAAGGACCTCCTGCCGTTTACCGTCTACAGGGCTGCTGTGGCCTGCAGAGGGGAGTCCAGGATCTGGAGCCGCTGGAGCTCTGACGTCAGCGCGAGAACGCTGGACAGGGGTAGCAGTTCACACACAAACAGAGATAAAATGACAGGAGAGCAACTGAGAAGTCCATTTTATTTATAAAGCCAAAGATCGATTCGAATGAGGAAAAACTCCCCAAAAATACAAAAAATAATAAGAGCAACAGAGGAGGGATTCCTCCCCCAGGACAGACAGACAGGAAATAGATGTCGTGTGTAGAAGAAGACTTCCTGAAATGATTGAAATACTTTCCCAGCATACTTTGCTCTACAACAGAATGACCCAATGACATTAAATCTTCTTCTTTTCCAGTTCCCTCCAGGCCTCCAGAGGTGTGTTACAGAGTGGAGAGAACAGACTCTGGTGGATCTTTTCTCCTTCATCTCATGTGGAAGGTACTTTGGAAATACTTCAGTCATCTATACAATTGTCTCCCTTTTCAACACAAAAAGATGAGTCATCTGCTGTGAGTGTCAAGTTCGGTCTTGACTTTGAATCTCATCCCTAAAAAAGTTACAGATTTGATCTTTGCAACAGCCAAGAAAATAAAATGTTCAGTAGGAAATCTTCAGGAGTTGATGTAACACCAAACGAATTAGCAGCATCTCCCGTTTCTCAAATGTCATGTCAGTAATGTTAGCTCACATCACCGGCTCTTGGAAGGAATTAAAATTAAAAATGCATGACGAAAATGAGGCTAAACTTTTAATGACTGACACGAGACTCTAACTAAATCAAAATCAGTCTGAACATTTCAAATAAATATGTTATCAGATGTCTTTTGCAAACGTCTCTCTGCAGGATCTTGACCTCCGTGATGCCGGAGGTCGTATCCTTGGATACCAGGTGAGGTACGAGCCGGTGAAGAAGCAGCGCGGGTTCATTCAAAACGTCACAGAGGTGACGGCGCTCCTGGTGGTGAAGGAGGGGAACTGCAGCGTCACGGTTTCGGCCTTCAACGCGGCCGGCTTCGGACCCGCTGCGCGTCTCAGCATGGACCCACTGAGACAGAGCAGTGAGTGGCTCTCTGGTTATTACATGTGAACAGCTGTGATGTGTTGAGGTGTCAGAGAAGCGGAGGATTTCTGAGCTGTTGCGAGTCCTGCAAAATGTCTTCTGGCAAGACCACGAACGCTGTCAAGGCTCGACCTGCTGCTGGATGACAAAACCACATTAAACAGAACAACACAGTCACAGCTTCATCCAGATGTTGGTGTTCCTTCTGTCATCTGTGTTCCAGCCTCTCCCTCCTGCCCCTCACCTGCCCCTCCTCACCTGCCCCTCCCCGCCCACTCACTCACCTGCTTCCCATTTCCCTGTCAGCCTGGCAGCACCTGTACAGGAGTGATGGTTCTCTGCCGGACCCCCATCTGAATACGTTTGCCTGTTTTTGAGGATCCTCCTGCTTATGACCACAGTCCACTTGAACTTTTATCTCAGACTGTCTTTTGGGTTCAAACCTGCTGCTTGTGTGAGCCGTCTTTTAATGATCCACACACACACACACACACACACACACACACACACACACACAGCACTATGTTTATCTTTTAAATTTCAGAATCATTATTATCAGCCTTCTACTTTTAACTGACACTATCAGATTCAGAGTTTGTGCTCTCCGCTTCTGCAATATCCTGTGTGTGTGTGTGTGTGTGTGTGTGTGTGTGTGTGTGTGTGTGTGTGTGTGTGTGTGTGTGTGTGTGTGTGTGTGTGTGTGTGTGTGTGTGTGTGTGTGTTGTTTTCTATTAGAAAAGCGACGCAGCGTTGTCATAGTTTCAGATAAAACTCATTGCAACACTTCTCCCGGCTGATGTTCTGCTAGTTCTGGTCGTGTGTTTGTGTTACCTTCGTCTTATTTAACAGTAAAAGTTGTGAAATCTACGTACAGTGTTTACATACATTTACTTTTTAGCCATCTTAATGCCTGGGCTCGCCTCCCCACATGCAGGGACACCGTCCCTTTGATATGACCCTGCTCCACCTCCCGTGCAACAGTGCTAATAACTAATAACTAATAATCCTGGTGTTGTTCTCTGCAGCTCTCCCCGCGGTCAGAAACCTGTGGGTGTCCAGTTCTTTCCCGGCTGAGAAAATCCTTCGGGTCCAGTGGGAGAAGCCGGCCTCCGTCCTGCCTGTCAGTCATTTTGCCGTTCAGTGGCGCTCTGAGACTCGTCCGTCCAGCGGCCGCTGGACCACAGAGGACGGCTTCACCAACTCCACCGACATACAAGGTGCAACATCCCACGACACCAGAGAAGACACTCGTCCTACATTTAGGTTGTTTTAAACAAAGAAGACAAATCTGGTGACATTCTTTCTTCTTTTCTATCTTTCACTCCAGACATTTAGAGCGCCAAATGTGGATTAATGCGCCACTGAAAATAGTCCCCAACAAAGTGTCCAGCTGTTTTAAGAAGTGACTGAGCCTTTTTAAACTATATATTTGTGAACCACATGGTTGTTTTTGGTCTTTTCATGGGATTTATTGACAATAACAAAAAGAGAATACCGCCAGCCTTCTTGTTTAACTGGAGGAAATCTGATATACCTCAAAACTGAGCGCTGGGTCGTGAACATCGAGTGAAAGAAGCATCAGAGTTTTTCTCTCTGATTTCTTCTGTAATCTAACGTGATTTTTTTGAAGTTGCTGTAAGAAGCAGCTGCTTCTCAGTGAAAGCCTTCCAGAAGAGATGCGTGATCATGTGATCATGTCACCTGAGCAGCTACTGGAGGCTTTTTTTGCGGACAGAAGAGGCTAATTACAGATAAAGGTCTCCAAAGAAGACCTGGTTCACTCTGTAGTTGAGGTCTATTCACAGCATGTGCAGTGAATACTAACTGTGTGTTTACAGATGTGGACCCTGATGAGTCCTACCTGATCACTGTGGTCCCCGTCTACAACCAGCAGTGTGGATCTCCTCAGTCACTGTCTGCCAGTCTGCAGCGGGGAGGTAAACATGGCCACAGTCACAAGAGATGAAAGGGGGTGGTGGACCACGAAACAACACGTTAATCCCCCTAAAACCTTCTATTCCCAGTTAGCATCTGTTACTTCAGCTGTTCTGTAAACATTTAAATATTATTACTGATGCTTTAACACATAAGCAGCATTCTAATGTTACAGCTGGTGGAGGTGGAGTACATTGGAACTACTTTATACACTGCTGGTCACTTTAATCTGTAGCTCTGCTGTAAAACAAACTCGTGACTCCAGCTGTCAGATAAATGTAGTGAAGTAAAAAGTACAATACTTCTAAGTAATAAAATAGCATATAACTGAAATACTCCAATGGTAAAGTTGTGCTGTAGAGTTGTAAACATACAGAGAAAGATATATCTTTAATCTGAGCGAAACAAATAAGAAAGAAAAATCACATTATTTTTGTTCTTTGGCTGTAAAAAGTAAATTTGACTGAAAAAAAAAAAGCTTAAAAGAAGTTCCATAAGATGAAGTTGCTCTATTATTAGTATTTTCTAAGTAAGTAGATAAAAAAGAAACCAGGTTTACAAAAGAATGAAAGAAAATACATAATAATAAGTACAGACCAGAAAACAAGCAAAAGGAAAGAAAAGCAAGGAGGCGTTAATAGAAATACTGTCAGGAGATCAGATTTCAACCCCGGAGTTCAAATACGCCTTCACACTGTGACGTTGTGGAGGGTCAGGATGGAAGTGTGTATGAGATTTATTGGGGAGTAAAAGGATTTGTTTTAAACTGGAATATTGAACATGCTGTCGAGTTCAACAGAACTTTATTGACAACAGGTTGACATTAACATGAACACCTTATTTAGGGCGTGTGACAGGACATGTTGTTTGTTCTCAGCTCTGATGGAGGCGGTCGGGCTGAAGGTGGTGGGCGTGACCAAAACCACGGTGACAGTTGTGTGGGCGTGGCAAAAGAAGTCTGGACCAATCAGAGTGAAGGGATACAGCGTGATGCTGGAGAAAGACTCGCAGAGACAAAGTAGGCTCTTCTCTGAAATGTGTCACAGCTTCAGTCTCTGGATTCAAAAATGTTTAAATATGAATATATTTCATAAGAAATCCCGCTTCAGAGTCGTTTTTACAGTCTGTAAATACTGAGAAGTTCTCTCCTCTGCAGCTCTGTCTGTGTTTCCGGACCAATGGCAGCACAAGCTCTTGAACCTGAAGCCTGACACTGAGTATTCTCTTCTCCTATTGGCTGATAATGCTTCCATAAACAAGATCCCTGTGAGAACAGACTATGGTGAGTTCACCTGCTGGCTCTTGGTTCTAATCTCAGTGAATGATCCCGCGTGGAAAACATTTGAACGGATGTTAAAGAAGAGTTTGTTTTGGATCGTGAACGAACCACTTCTGAAAGAGAACAAACTGTGAATGTTCTTCCTCGTCAGATGAAGGACGAGTGGCGGCTACAGCGACTCCTCTGCTGCTGCTGGCTGTTACTGTCTTCATCTTCTCCATCCTGTCCAGGACTGTGTGAGTCAACACACACACACCATCTAATGATGAATAACACGTCTTTTATTGAGGCTGTTGTTCAAATAACGATTAATAATAAAGATTCATGACTACGGCACGTTGTAATCAAGACATCATGTTTCGCTCTGAAAAGCCCCAAAAATCACATCAACGGGCCAAAACTGTCCTTTGTGACTTTCTTACTCCAGCTGTTGAATTCAAATCCATCTGTGCAGGTACAAGTCGTACTTCTTCAGGCCCATCTCCAGCCCCCGGGCCAGTGCGACAGGCCTGTGGCTGATGGACCCAAACCACCAGGTGATCTGCTGTCACAGGACAGTCTGGTTTCCTTCTTCTTGTAGTTTCGCTCTGATAGACTCAGCTTTACAGCCGAGTTCAGCTAGGTCACAGAAACAGTTTAGTCTCTCTTTCAGTCTCATATTCACCTTTTCGCTGTGCTGTTTCACTCCTTTCGGGAATTTTCTAGAAATGAGTCTCAGTATCTTGAAACAACGCGGATGATGAACTTCTTTGTAAAAGAAAAAGTGTGATTGTAGAAAATTCTCAAAACAAGTTGATTCAATATTTGAAAACGTATCCAGTCAATAAGTATTTATTATATATCAATAAGAAGTTGTTGTTTCAGTGTCACTTTCAGACCGGCTGGTTTTGGAGCATGTTGGTCCATTGAAATGTTCAAACCATAAACTGTATGTAATAGAATATATATACTGTATATATATATATCTTTATATACAGTCTATGGTTTATTTTTTTAAGGCTGCATCATTCAATCAGAAGGGGATAAACACGCCAGACGGATCTGTTGTCTTTGCAAACACAAAATGAAGTGCTGTGTGTTGTGTTGTCAAACAGTCAGAAAACTAAACTTTTCTTTATCAGCATTATAACCTTTCTGATTCCCTTCAACAGAGAACTGCAGAGAGAAACATCCTGGACATAAAGGACTTCCAGGTGACGGATATAGTCGGAGAGAAAAGTGTCATCACGGTCGGTCCACAGCCCTCCTCAGAAGAGGACGTCCACGAAGACGCCTCTCTTCTGTCCATCGGTCACCTCATCAGACTGTCAGTCCTGGAACTGGACACAGAGTACGTTTCTGATGCTGCGGTGACCGCAGAGCCCCGGTCCTCCTATCACCCTGACTACACAGTGAACTGCCGTCACCCCGACAGAGTTTTCATACCGGAGGAGAGTCCAGAGGCCGACACACGAGAAGCCAACGGCTGGTTTCCTCAGAGAGAGGAAGAGAGGCGACAGGTCGACTTTTCAAAGACGTCACTTCGGAGAGAAACTGCTGTAAAATGCTGTTTCCGTGAATTCGTGGCTCACACAAACAGTCCCTGTGTTTATCAGATGACCTGCGAGTATGTGCGAAACTCGTCCTTTCTGCAGGAAACAGATGTTGAAACGGTGAGCGGACCGAGCGAACGTTCTTATCTGATCTGTGAGACTGATTATATAGCAAACAGTTGCTTTAATGCAAAACCTGCAGATGAAGACAGAAGCAACGGCGTCAGTACTGCATGCTTCAGGTACCAGTGACACATGAAGTACAATCCAGGAGCCTGAAGGTTTGTCAGACGCCGAAGCTGTTTCAAATACTCTGACGCAGGATTTGATGTCTGTGCAGTGTGTATTTATTCACAAGTATTGTATGGCCAATATTCATCTTCTCACCTGCCATGTCATTTTTCACTCAAGCAGGATCAGGATCCAGTTACAAAACTGCACAAAATGAACTTTTCCACCGTTTTCCAACGTCCAGCTTCCACTATTGGTGTGAAAACGAATGAGGAACTTGAGTTCTTACTGTTACTGTCCTGCAGACCGTGTTCGTCTTCTGTTCGTCTCCATATGTTGTCATACATTTCTTTCTGACGAATCTTTGCTGCATGAATTCACGTCTGTTCGCATCTTTTTGCAGTGACTTTAAATGCATTCATGCCAACATTGTCTTTGTGTTTATCTGGACACACCATCAGCTGCACTTCAGCTCAGCTCAGCTTCCAGTTGAATGCTAACAGGATGCTAACAAGCCTACAGTTAGCATGACTACAGCCAGTGTTAACATTGGTGTTGTTTTCCATGTTACATTTAACACTACATGCTAATGTTAGCATAATACCCTATAAATTGAATGCTACCTTGATAGCATGGTTACTATATAATGTTAGCATGTCGGTGACGCAACAGTCCTGGATTGATGCTGACTGATGCTGACTCTCTCCAAACATTTCTTTCAAACAAAATCTTTCAAAATAGTTAGCGTGCTAATGTTTCGCACGCTAACATGCATACATTTACAAGAGTAACATGTTAGACAAAATGTTGGCACAGGCGATGAGAATTAGTTATATTAAGTAGTTTAATATTTCCAGTTCATTTCAGGAGTATTGTACATCAATCGTCTGCGTCAGTGATCCATTTTGCTGTTTGACCTGCTGCAGTAAAATCAGTAAAAAAGGGCATCATCCATTAATGCAGAGATTTCAGGAAAAGGTCAAGTGTCTGAACTGATCCTGGAACTAATAGGCTACTTCTGTTTCAGTTTTCTGCATTTGTTGGCCATTAGACCTCCATTTCTTTGACTGTTAAAGTTCTCAAGTTCAAACCTGAGATCTGAAGTGTCTTGTTTGTCATTTTTCAAGACTTTTCAGTTTGTAGTCCGTCTTCGCCTTTAGCTGCAGGTGCTGTGAAGGCTGCAGTGTATTTAAATGATTTAGAGTCATTTGACAATAAATACAAACCGTATTAAACTCCGTCATGCAGAATCTGGTGATTCTCTGGATGGCTGAAGGTTTGTTGTAATTGCTGCTGGTTCTTTACATCCATGTGATCGTCTGGAGGTCTGCCTAAGCTGGCTGGGAGGTCCAAGTGCTAAAGGTTAGAGGTTAGAGTTCATGCCGATCCAGTGTCTGATCAGCTGGTGGGCGATGGTCTGTCTGGGAGGGACGGTGAAGGCCGGAGGGGCTCCTCTGAACAGGGAGTCAGTCACCTGAACAAAAACAAAGGCGGATGTCGGACACTGAGACTGTTGATGTGAACAATATGTTCAAATTGTCATCAAATCGAATTGTTAAAGGATTCAGGTCATCGAGTAACGACTTCAGAGATTTGAAAAGCAAATAAATGTTTCTAAAACTTTTTTATCTACACACATTCTGCTATGTTCAGTTTATTCTGTCATTTTGATGTATTATTATTATTGTTATTATTATCTTGTCTATGTTCTCTTGCTTACATCATAATTTTATCTTTCACTTTGCCTGAGAATGTATTTATTTTTAGCGTGAATTTAAAATAATACAATATGTGTGCCTTGTGCTAATATTATTGTAGTATATTTACAACATATTCATTATTATTTTTATTACTGGTTGTTTATATGATGTTATATATCCTGTAAATGTAAATATTCATTTTACTGAACTGAAATTATAAAAATAAAATTATCATCGCCATGACAACCTGTGTCTATCCACTGATGAAGGTCATGAAATATGTCTGAGAGCTAGCTGTCATCAGTAGTACTGATATTATTATTAATGTAATTATTATTATTATTATTATTACTGGTATTAGTGGTGTTAATAGTAGAAGGAGAAGATTTAATTGCGTTTGTACCTGTTGCCGTGGGAACCACCGAGCTTCCTCGATCTCATTCTCGTCTACTTTGATGTCGGTCGTTATGGCGACAGTGAGGCAGCCAATCATGAGGTTGGAGGGCATCGGCCAGGGCTGGCAGGAGACGTACTGGACCGGTCCCACCTTCACACCGCTCTCCTCCTCCACCTCCCTCCTCACCGCCTCCTCGATCGTCTCCCCTGGAGGACACGAGGGGAGGGGGGGGGTGACTTTGTTTTATATGTTCATCCCATTATAGAGCGATAACATGACTGTGTGTGCAGGTTTATGAGGACTTACCAGCAAAACGCTGGTCCTCCCAAGGTGTGTGTGTGTGTGTGTGTGTGTGTGTGTGTGTGTGTTAGTGTGTTAGTTACCAGGCTCTATGAATCCAGCCAGACAGGAGAACATGCCAGCTGGAAAGATCTTCTTCCTTCCCAGTAAACACTGGTTTCCATCAGGGTGGATCACCAGCATGATGACCACTGGGTCTGAAAACACACACACACACACACACACACACACACACACACACACACACACACACACGGGTATATATATATATTTATATATGTATATATAATGTATATATAGCTATACCATTAAAACCATTAATGGTTTCAGATCTATTTAGGTATAAACTGGACTCAAAGACATCAGCTGCCCGACTGACATCAGACTGCAGCCGTCACAACATCCTCGAGCAGAAAAGGTTCATTTTAAAGTAAAAAAACTTGAAACCACACGTTTAAATATGTACTTTCACACAGGACGCTGGTTTTTGAACACAGCTGTCGTCCCGCAGGCTTCTACACTGTCAGCCTCCATCAGGAGCAGACAGGTGAGATGGGGGCGGAGCTTCTCACCGACTCGGGGATAGCAGGTGTTGTGAACCCCCTTCAGGCTCCTGCAGTTGGAGTTCACGCAGCTCCTCTTGTATCCCCCCTCCTCCAGCCTGGTGCTGCTGCCGCAGGTGGGACAGAAGCTGTAGCGGCCGTGCCAGGCCAACACCGAGCGAGCCTGAGCCACCACGCCTGCAGCTCGGAGAGACGGTTTCAGATATAATATGAGGGATATCGTTTTAGTTGAGATCAGAAACAGATGCATTTGGAAAAGACAAAAGAAAAAGATACTGCGTCTTCCTCACCGGCCTCTTCTTCGGTGAACTTCAGCAGGTCTCTGTTGGGCGTCTTCGGGAAGGAGCAGCTCTTTTCTCTGCAGCGTTTAAGAAGTTCAGCAGCGTCTTCATCTGTGCTGATGGCAAACCAAGCAGGAGGCTCCGGGACTCCCTCCCCTGTCTGGGAGGAGGAGGAGGGGGGTTTTCTCCTCCTCTCCACTCCGAGGAAGATGAGCACCGTCGCAGGTTTCTGGAGAAGGTCTTTAACTGCCTCATATCTGAACCGACACAGCTTGGAGTCCCCCTGTTAGAGTTGGAATCACAGTCAAGAGATAACAACGTAAAAACATCTCTGTGTGTTTCTCTATTTAGTTTCGTTTCACTTCGGTGGTCACTTTATTTTTCCAGGACTCCTGTAGGTTCTTAGGGGATTACATATGGACCAGACCAGACCTGACCAGACCAGACCAGACCTGATTTGCCATTATCTTACATAGACACACGTTTATAAATTACATTTCCTCGTCAAACACAAATACAAGCCTCCTTCTTTAAGCAGCTGATATGATACTTCACTGTTCTGGACTCTTTCTAAGCTCATATTAAAATCTAAATCCGTACCCCAGCACCGTCGTCCTCCTGGGAGCAGCTGACCATGGGGCTGAGGTTGGAGAACAGGAGGTAGACCGTATCTGGGTCGCTCTGTCTCTCCTCCAACCAAACCCTGTCGGTCCTCTTTCCACTCAGCCGGTCCAGCGTCTCTCTGCTGAAGTAGCTCTCCTGCTGGTCCAGGTCTGAGCCCGGCAGGACCCGCTGGCAGCCGTCGTCCGTCCGGCCCAGCAGGTTGGAGACGTGTCGGTGGCCCCAGAACTTGGCGATATCGGAGGCGGTCTGTGACGAACCGTTCACCGAGAACTTGTCACAGCTGGAAGATCGAAAACAGAGAGATTTCAGGAGAAGCAGTGAGCACTTTATAAGGCGTTAAGTTAACATGGCAGGGCTTGTTTTGGAGTTATTCTGCCCCCAAGTGGCCAAAAAATCTATTAATGCAGCTTTAAAATGATCTTACGGTATAAAACACCTTTGAACTGTAGATTTGAACTTTTCACAGTGTTTAGACTCTGAATAACAACGTCTCAGCTCTCTGTACCCATGTGACAGCAGCGCCTCCACCACATGGTAGTGTCCGTTGCGAGCGGCGAGCATCAGCGCCGTCCAGCCGCTGTATCCGGCCTGGTTGATGAGCGAGGGGACGAGGGACAGCAGCGTGGACACCTGGGACACGTCTCCTCTGGCTGCGGCATCCAGAAACTTCTCCACCATCTCCTCTTTCGCACTCAGCTGGAGGCTCGTCATTCTGGCTGCCTGGATAACGAAAAACAAACCTCACATAAACAGATTTGGGAGGTGGGGGTCAGGTCGGGTCGAGAAGACGCTTTATATTCAGCCATCCTGAAGTGTTTAAACCTACAAAATATCTGAGTACTTTAAGTACATGATGCTGATAGCACTTACATACTTTTACTGCAGGAAGGTTTTAAATGCAGGACTTTTACTTGTAGTGGAGTTTTTTTCACAGTGTGGTATTAGTACTACAAAGTATCTGAGTACTTCCCCACCCATGGAAACATCAGCAGTGCCACCACTGGGACATCCAACATGATCATTCTCACTGTTCTAATTCATCACTTAATCATTAAGAGCTTCATTAAGAGGTCTCTGTGGACTCTCCCAGGGGAAAGGTCGCGCCTTCTTATTGGCGCAAGCAGCTGTCAATCAATGTTGGATTAGCCAGTCAGATGTCTCGCTGTTATAAAACGTTTTTCCATGAAACACCTCGACAAACACGTGCCAGTTTAAACGACCCAAGACAAAGTTCAGGTGATTGTCTCCACTGTGATGTGTTCACGGTCTGTCTGTGTGCTACCTGCTAACAGTAGACCAGTCAAAGAGGTTTTAAAGTCTTGTTGTGAACCAGCTCTCTGGTTCTGGTTCCGTCACAGTCCCGGAAGTAAGAACTTGGCCGCTCAGTCTGGGATCAGATCAGTTTCAGGTGAAATATAAAGTCTCACCTTCAGCTCCGAGCTGCCGGGAAGCACTTTGTCTCTCGTGTTGCATAAACGGTGACGAGCTGCGTTCAAGAGCAGCAGCGACTCCGCCCACTACTGTGCTGCATTCAGGTGCTCCTCGAACTGCCGTGTTTCAGAGAGTTACAGCGACAAGAAGCAGCATTTGTTTTGTCCTCTTTTACAGAGAAATGGGAACAGAGTGGAGAGCACGTTTCTTCATTTGCTCGTTACTTTTCGTCGTGAGTGTTTTATTTCAAAGAAACAGGAAGCCTCCCTTTCCTCCCCTCACGAAGCTGAGCTCCACACGTTACATTAAAAATCAAAAACATTGATCCAGTATGTTTTACATCAGAAACACCAACTGCTGCAAGTTAAAAACCTGATTCACAGTTGAAGAAGGAAGAAGAGTCAATAACACACTCATCCACTGACTGAGAAATGTGTGATCGCATTATTCCAGTGGTGGAAAAGTACTGCGACATTTTACTCATAAAGTACCAACATAAAAGTCCTGCATTTCAGAAGTATTACTGATGCATGAACGTGTTCTCCTCTTTAAAGTTGCAGCTGGTGAAGATGCTCCATCTGACATTTCATCACTTCTGTGTGAAACTCAGGTTCTTTTTGAGGTCCAGAGAAGAAGAAAATGATCCACAGATAATTCAAAAATCTGACTAGAAACAGACTCGACAGAAACACGTGGTTTAGTTAATATTTTAATAAAATAAAGTACAAAATAGTGTTACCAGAGATACAGTGTCGTCTGCCTACTTGACTCAGAGATCAACAAACATTCTGAAATCATGATTTCATCTTTATAAATAAACATTAAAACATTAATATCTACTGCACAGACGCCACAGAATATACAGCCTGTTACTGTTGATGAAAGAAACAGACTTTGATTAATTTATTAATGAGAACTGACAGAAATTAGGCACAAAATTAGTTTCAGATCTGTGACACGATAATACTTCAGTTCTGCAGCTGTAGGCGGTGAAATACTGTAATAAATATACACGGAGACCAACACACACCATGTGAGTGTGTGTGTGGACGCTGTACATGTGTGTGTGTGTGTGTGTGTGTGTGTGTGTGTGTGAGTGTGTGTGTGTGTGTGAGTGTGTGTGTGTTAGGAGTAGAAGGTGAGGACGCTCTGCTGGTTTCCTCGGACCAGCAGCAGAGGTGGGACGTCTTTGGACAGAGTTTCCAGCCAGCACATGTAGAGGGCGCTCGACACCGTGCCCTTCCTGGCCAGAGGCATGCTCCTACAGACAGACAGGCAGAGAGAGAGACAGGCAGAGAGACAGACAGGCAGAGAGACAGACAGAGAGAGAGAGAGAGAGAGAGAGACAGAGAGAGAGAGAGAGACGGGCAGAGAGACAGACAGAGAGAGAGAGAGACAGAGAGAGAGAGACAGGCAGAGAAACAGACAGAGAGAGAGACAGACAGAGAGAGAGAGAGACAGAGAGTCATTAGGAAATACACAATCTACACTTTATTAACACTTTATTATCATTATTATCCTGTTTTTTAGAAACTTAGATATTAGTTTAGTTTATTTGCAAATGTATGTATAAAAAGAGAAAGTAAGAATTCAAAGAATAAGTTGTGCACGAGAGGTCAGAAGCCCAAAGCTCACTTTACAAATAAAGATTTAAGTACAGAAACATACGAAGACTTATTATTTATACCTTTTATACACGTAGAGCTGAAACGACCGACAGGAAATGAATCATCAACTCTTTTAGTTGGTTGAAGTGATTTTTTGGTGTGAAACCATTTCCTGGTTCCAGCTGTTCAGATGCAGA
The DNA here is from genome assembly GCF_043641665.1 of Enoplosus armatus. Classification (NCBI taxonomy): domain Eukaryota; kingdom Metazoa; phylum Chordata; class Actinopteri; order Centrarchiformes; family Enoplosidae; genus Enoplosus; species Enoplosus armatus. The sequence goes on along the minus strand of NC_092183.1, from coordinate 1,667,982 downwards.
TGTGCTGCTTTCCCTCTGAATGCTGTTAATAACTGTAACGTCTTGTTAATAATGTGGAGCTTTGTGAAGGCGTCACTTTGGGCTCTGAGTCATTGCGACCAAACAATCGATCCATTAATGGAGGAAATAATCAGCTGATTCATCCACAGTGAACTAATAATCATTAGCTGATAGTTCAGAATGAGCTCCACCTCAACTCCAACAGCAACATCCTGCTCCACATTAATGAGGAGGAATAATCCTCTAATGACAGAATCTATAATTTATATACTTTAAGGACAGTTTACTGATGATACTCACAGACTTTGACTGGAACAGAGTATTTGTACAGAGTGGTATTAGTACTTTTACTGCAGTAAAGGACCTGAATACTTCCTCCAGCCCTGGTGTCGTGTGAACAGGTTTCTGGGCGACCAGGTTCGACGATGAACTCGTTAATCACGGCCCCCCCATGATGACGTGAAAGTGAAGTGTGACATTAAAGAAGACAAACACAGATGTGGAGTTCTTACATGACGACGAGCTTCGCTGAGCTCGAGTGTTCCTTCAGCAGCTCGTTCAGTCTGATCTGTCGGTTGGTCTGAAAGACACAAACAGCACGTTGACGCGTTAAACGGCTGGAGCGTGCGATTGGTCGGGGTTGACGTGTCTGCAGTGTGTGGGGGCACCTTGGCCTTGTAGAGCTCCAGCTCGTTGTCAGTGATCCTCCAGGGCTCCTGGGCCTTCAGCCTCTCCGCAGCCTCCTGCTCCATGTCGTCCTCCTTCAGCCTGTACGGCTCGATCAGCTCCTTAAAACTCAGCTTACTGCAAACCAGAGACGTCGCGTTATTATAGCCACGTTATCAGCCGCGAGCCTGAACTGGCTAAAATGATACGCAGGTAAAGAAGAGTAAAGGGTCCTTTAAACATTCCCGTCATGCGTTGACTTCTTATTTTTCAGCCTTTACGTCATCATGTCGACTCACTGAGACAACGATAACTTTAAGTGAACTACGCGAGCCCGTCAGACTCCATCAGAGGGCGTACTTGTGTTTCTTGGGTTTGGTGTTGATGTCTCCGAGGACGTGGATGTCAGAGAAGTCGATCCTGAACCTGCTGAGCAGCGTGGCCATCCTGACGACACACACACACACACGAGAATCAACATACAGCATGAAGAGACAGAAACACAGTTGTAGAATAAATCAGATCGTAGCTCGTTTAACTCACACTCGGCGGTCGTGGTCGATGCGGTTGATCTTCCCGCCGATGAAGACGCGGATCCTGCAGTCGCCCCACTTGCTCCTGTTGGTCAGCAGGAAGGGAATCAGCAGAGTCAGACCTGCAAACACACACACACACACTTTACTGATGAAGGTTAATGGTTAGTTTGACAGAAACATTTAACTCTTCTGTAAATACAGGCGGGTGAGAGACAGGTGTATATATACAGTGCATCCGGAAAGTATTCACGGCGCTTCACTTTTTCCACATTTTGTTATGTTACACCCTTATTCCAAAATGGATTAAATTAATTTTTTTCCTCAAAATTCTACACACAACACCCCATAATGACAATGTGAAAAAAGTTTTTTTGAAATTTTTGCAAATTTATTAAAAATAAAAAACTAAGAAATCACATGTACATAAGTATTCACAGCCTTTGCCATGAAGCTCAAAATTGAGCTCAGGTGCATCCTGTTTCCACTGATCATCCTTGAGATGTTTCTGCAGCTTAATTGGAGTCCACCTGTGGTAAATTCAGTTGATTGGACATGATTTGGAAAGGCACACACCTGTCTATATAAGGTCCCACAGTTGACAGTGCATGTCAGAGCACAAACCAAGCATGAAGTCAAAGGAATTGTCTGTAGACCTCCGAGACAGGATTGTCTCGAGGCACAAATCTGGGGAAGGTTACAGAAAAATTTCTGCTGCTTTGAAGGTCCCAATGAGCACAGTGGCCTCCATCATCCGTAAGTGGAAGAAGTTCGGAACCACCAGGACTCTTCCTAGAGCTGGCCGGCCATCTAAACTGAGTAATCGGGGGAGAAGGGCCTTAGTCAGGGAGGTGACCAAGAACCCGATGGTCACTCTGTCAGAGCTCCAGAGTTCCTCTGTGGAGAGAGGAGAACCTTCCAGAAGGACAACCATCTCTGCAGCAATCCACCAATCAGGCCTGTATGGTAGAGTGGCCAGACGGAAGCCACTCCTTAGTAAAAGGCACATAGCAGCCCGCCTGGAGTTTGCCAAAAGGCACCTGAAGGACTCTCAGACCATGAGAAACAAAATTCTCTGGTCTGATGAGACAAAGATTGAACTCTTTGGTGTGAATGCCAGGCGTCACGTTTGGAGGAAACCAGGCACCGCTCATCACCAGGCCAATACCATCCCTACAGTGAAGCATGGTGGTGGCAGCATCATGCTGTGGGGATGTTTTTCAGCGGCAGGAACTGGGAGACTAGTCAGGATAGAGGGAAAGATGAATGCAGCAAAGTACAGAGACATCCTGGATGAAAACCTGCTCCAGAGCGCTCTTGACCTCAGACTGGGGCGACGGTTTATCTTTCAGCAGGACAACGACCCTAAGCACACAGCCAAGATATCAAAGGAGTGGCTTCAGGACAACTCTGTGAATGTCCTTGAGCGGCCCAGCCAGAGCCCAGACTTGAATCCGATTGAACATCTCTGGAGAGATCTGAAAATGGCTGTGCACCGACGCTTCCCATCCAACCTGATGGAGCTTGAGAGGTGCTGCAAAGAGGAATGGGTGAAACTGCCCAAAGATAGGTGTGCCAAGCTTGTGGCATCATATTCAAAAAGACTTGAGGCTGTAATTGCTGCCAAAGGTGCATCAACAAAGTATTGAGCAAAGGCTGTGAATACTTATGTACATGTGATTTCTCAGGTTTTTTATTTTTAATAAATTTGCAAAAATCTCAAAACTTTTTTCACGTTGTCATTATGGGGTGTTGTGTGTAGAATTTTGAGGAAAAAAATGAATTTAATCCATTTTGGTATAAGGCTGCAACATAACAAAAAGTGCTGTGAATACTTTCCGGATGCACTGTAAATATATGATGATGTACTTTCTTGTATTTCATTATGTAATATCCAAGAATATCAAGACATAAAAGAAATCACTGTGTGAACGAAATGAGCAGAGTTTTGTAGTTAAGTGTGCTTTTCATGTTTTCTCATCATTTTCATTTGAAGAGGTGCATTCTTTTTATGAAACCAGCAAAACAGCAGTGAGAGTTTGTGTGACAGATGGATGCCGTGTGGGGTCACGCTGTCCTGTAGAGGAAGAATCTGAACCAGAATCTCATCATGTGTCACATTCATTAAGAGACATACAGAAGATATCAGACCGAGAACAGAGACAACCGGAACATCAGCCGAGGGCAAGAAGGCAAATCAGTCAAGATTTAGGTAAAAGTTAGAAACATACATAACATAAACAACTTTATCATATTTAAGTTTGACGTTGGTCTGGAGCCGCACTATTAAAAACTGACCTCCATCATCAAACAACCACCACACGTCTATGGTTCCTTTGCCCTGCTTCTTCTTGAACTGCTGGCTGGTCTCCAACAGACGCTGGTCCGTCAGACTCAGAGGAGACTTGGTCTCTGTAGCAGATGGAAACACTTTGAGTAAGATGGACGTCTGTCTGTCCAGTACCGAGATCCATCGAGAGAAAAAACAGCTCAACAACAAACCTGCTGGTTGTAGATTGTAAATCTAATCGAGCTAGCAGTTTGCCTTCGTGCTAAGCTAGGCTAAACATGTGCTAGACCTATAGGTGAGCATAGACCAGAAGAAACGGCCATTATTGAAAAATAACACTGCATGTGAAGACTAAGAAGTGTTCACGTTGGACTCCTTTACCTCTCATGATGAGCGGGCTGCTCTGGTTGCTGGTGGTTTTCGAAGGACAGGAGTCAGAGTCCGAGTCTTTAGCCAGACTGATAGAAACCACCACCTCCTTGCCTGGTGGCTTCTCATGGGACGACAGCAGCTCGTCTGCAGGGACAAGCAGATACCGTGGATGCAGTACATGAGGTGGTGGACAGACAGATATACAGACAGAGACAGACGTACCTTGTCCCTGGATGTGAGAGATGTCCAGTCCGTCCTGCAGCCGAAGGATCACCACTCCGAACTGCAGGTCAAAGGCGTCGCTGGAACATAGAACAGATAATTCAACCTGCTTCGTTGGCAGAATGTAAATTCATCTTTAATTCCTAACAGTTTCTGTTTTACTGGTACAGCATGTCCACTGTAGCAGACAGCGGGACCGACTGTAATGTAAAAGACGCTAGAAACATTTAACTTGAATTTAAATTCAGAATTTGTTTTACATTCATTTCAGGGATGTTACAGTCATTCACTTCAAGACTTGTTGTCTCCTTTATTTTGCATTTTTACTGTAACGTCTTGACGTCTGGACATTTCAGTAAAAACATCCTCTGCAGGGGACCACAGGAGGGTATATAACAATATGCTTATGTACATGTATATACATTATACAGGATATGTAACTCATGTTTTCAGATTATTACAAAACAAGCTCTTCTGATGTGACATACATGTAACACGTAACTCTGACTTAAGCTAAGATTTATTTTTAGAAGATTACGAAAGAGTTTTTGTCATTTTTGGTGATCTTTGTTTTAAAAAAGTACTGAAACTGATACTTCCAACTTTAAAATGTGTTTCCCAAACTAAAACATACTACACATGTCCTACACATACATATACAGACTGTGACAAACTGGTGTTAGGCAGGTCTGTTTCTCAGACTTCTGTAGACCTCAAACATGACATGAATCCCAAACTTCAACCATGTTTGGGGCAAAAAAAAAAGCACCTTTTAAAATGTTTTTAAAATGTTAAAAGACACATCAGTTCTTACTGTATAGTGTTGATGTAAATCTCCACATCTCTCATGTCTCCGTCACTCCAGTTGTTCTTGAAACCCATGACCAACGTGTTCGGCTTGAGACGACCCAAACCGACAGCCTGGAGACCAGAGAACAGATCTCAAAACATTAACTGTGCTGTAATTAAATCATTTACAGAAAATTAAATCATCCTGACAGAAATTACATCTTCAGTGTGTGATAGAAAGTCAGTGTGTTAATATTCAGGTTACAAAAGGAAAAGTTTGGAGTTTTGGTTCATTTGTCTCTGGTTTGAATTCCCAGAGCAGCTGTAAAACAACTGATGAAATTAAATTAAGAACACAGCATGAAAACCTGCTATCACTCCCACATTGAGATCCTTTCACGATTGATGAGACAGACAAATGTCAGAGGAAAAGATTTAAGGTTTGATCTTCAGCCAGATGTTCATACCTGCAGGAGGAACTGCGCCCCGTGCCGCAGGTTGTCAGAGAAAACAGGAATGTAAAAGGCCTTGATCCGTTTCTTATTGAGCCAGCGCTGACAGCGGGCGTGATCCTGAGACAGCTCCTTCACGTTTGGCCGGCGGGACACCTGGACCAGAAGAGAGACGCAGGAGATGATGGGAGAAGACAAAGGAGAAGATCTACGACGGGATGAAATGTTTCCTAAAGCTCGTCTGTACGTACGGTCCTGACGTGAGCGCAGACCATGAGGCCGACGTTCTTGGTGAAAGAATGAACCAGCTGAAGGAGAGCGGGACGAGAGTTTGGATAACCAGCCAGCACCAAACACTGCGGCCTGTAAACACGGAGTTCAAACACTTAGACGCTCCCGTAATGTTGTCACAGGGTGTCTTGACGAAGGTCCAGAGGGACTGAAACGTTAGTATGATCAATAAATTGTGATGCTGAACGAGAGCAGTGGTTCAAAACCTGGAAAAACTGTGGTTTACTGAGACATTTGGCTGCTGTATTTTAACACAAAATGTTTTCAAGGTCGTCCGTTTCCTTCTGAAAAAACCCTCCAAAGCTTATTTAATTTAATTCAGTTGTTCCACTGTTAGTTCCTACACGTTGTCTGCGGGATGCTTTTATCTAAAGCACCATAAAACAGCATCAATGATCCAGATTTTAGCATTAAGGGCCTGAGTTGGTATAAAACCTTTAACAGAGCCATGTCTGAACCCAGAATCAAAGCCCAGATCTGACCCTCGAGCTGACCTGAAGTTTTTAACGTGGTCCTCGACTCCAGTGAGGCTCAGACAGTGAGTCAGAGCCTGGTTGTAGATCAGAGCCTGAGTGGACGAACCCCAGTTGACATCTGCAGGAGACAGGAGACAGCACACACATACCAGTTAGAGTGATGTGGGGTGATGATGCTGAGAGTCTGTAAAGTGGAATAAAAATGAGTGTAATAGAGCCGGACAGAGAGGAGTAGGTTTGAGAAGCGGTTAGAGAAGTTATACAGATTTTAGACTGTGTATCAGCAGATACCCTGAGGCCCTGTTTACACCTGCCGTTAACATGCGGCAGCTCCAGGTGTGAATGCAGTGTGGCCCAGGACACTCCTCCCACTCCTCAAGATATATTACGAGTGCGCCTCACATCAGTCTTTGCTCGCACACCAAAGTCTTTGCAAACTTCTACTTCTTTTAATTTCCATCAGACTAGGCAGGGGAAGCGCACTGCTGCCTCCCGCTGGTTAAAAACAACAACTCATTTGGTCTTTGCAAACAGAAATGATGCACGAGTGTATTTGCATACAGAGCGGGGACGTGAGATCCGATCACAAGTGGTCACTTGAGACCCATGTGGAGACGCACGTTGATTAAAGGTATAAACAGGGTCTCAGTTGGATCGGTACAGCCACAATAAAAAGCTCACAGACCAAAAAGGTTGGGAACCACTCGGATAGAAGTAAGGAGATTTTCCTATTGACTTCAATACAGCGCTGCATTTTAGGGCACTTCAACATTGATGACAACTTCCTGAACGCAGGCAGAAACAAGTGGTTGGTATCTGATCCGTTTTATTAAAGTTACACAACGTGAGCTCAGTCTGTTGTTACCAGGTTTCTTGTAGCTGACGTAGATGTAGAGAGCCAGGACGATGAGCAGAGTGACCAGAGCTGCCCACCAGTTGATGACAAACATCACCACACAGCACAGGATCGCCCCGGCAAGAGACACCCACATGTTGTAGTACTTGAAGCTGGGACGCCATCCTGTGGTGAGAGACGAGAATGAAGCCAAAAGAGGCACGCTAGCAAAGCGACGAAACATCACAGCAAAGATGAACAGACCCCGATACAAAGACGAACAACCAGATTCTTAATTAATGCAAATGTTTCCCGGAGCCTCGATGGAGGCAGACGTGATCTCATTGGTTGAATTGAACACAAGTGGTAGATAGCAGGCTTGTTCAAGCTAGCCGTAAAAGTAAGCTAACAAGTAAGAGGTAAATACTGTTATGTATTTTACACTTTCTGTATTTAATTCTAAGTTGAGTACATTTTATTCATGTCGCCTAAAATCCCACATTTTTCACAGAGAGCTTCACAATCCGCACAGCTGGCCTTCTCCTAAAAAGAGTAAACAATACAAATGTCCAGTTAGCAGCACTAGCTTTGAAAAAAACAGTTACCAGTAAAGTTTTATTATTCAACCTAGACTTGAAGCTAATGTAACACCAGTTACAAGTCAGAATTTAAAAAGAAAACGTCCAAAAAATGTATATAATAACCTTTAATATGACACAATTTGTCATTTCCACCTTTAAAAAGGTTAGAGACCTTAAAGGCCAAGTCAACTCTAATGTAACTAGAACCAGTAAATCTCATCATATATTAAGTTCAGGTCAGTTTCAGTTTCCAGAGTTTACCTGGAGAGTTGGCCAGGGAGGCGTGGAAGACGGAGAAGTTGATGAGAGCGTAGGAGGCCAGGAAGAAGTTGGAGATGATGGGAGCGATGATGTTCAACTCCGCTAGCAGACAACACCAAGAGAGAGGTTCAGTACTCAGGACCAGCTGTTCCTTCCGTTTCTCACAGCTGTATCATTCAAAGACACGGCAGCTTACCGATGAGGATGAAGGCCAGGCCGATGCAGAAGGTCAGGACGTAACCACGGAGAGGCTCGTTGTTCTTCCCATAACCCTTTGCAAACACACCCAGGCCCGGGTAGATGTTGTCCTTACACAGAGCCTAGAATCACATCATCACACATGATGATGACTGATATGTCCAGTTCATCGTCTCTACTTGTGTCTGTGTAAAGTGATGCTGTCGTTGGTTGTCTAGTGATGAATAAGATTACATCGAAAGAAATACAATGAGCTGATTTCTGACCTGGAAGACTTTGGGCGCGCTGACCAGCGAGGCCAGAGCCGATGACAGAGTGGCTGAAAAGATCCCTGCAGAGATCAGAGGACCGAAGCCGGACACCAGACTCATCACCTGGACAACACACACACACACACACACACACACACACACACCTTCAGGTTCACACTAATCGATTACAATCCATTCAATATCGCTATCTGTAGGTCCAGACTTCATTGTGGGGTGTATTCTACCCATAATCCTTTGCAAAAGGGTCCAGCAGCTCAGACATATGCAGCCGTTTGTTTTCTGGTACAATCTGATTTTATGTGCATTCATTAATGTTGTTTTCTAATCCTCAGAAGTTGTATTTAGTGTTGTGTCTGGGACAGAAAGCGTCACAATCTGCCCCACAACGACTTCTTGTGTGTTTTCGTTTAATATCACGACCGTTTGCCGCTTTGACACCAACTCAACTCACCTGGAGCAGCGTTAGCAGCAGGATAAGGGTCGGGGTCAGAGGTCAGCTAACTCAACGCTGCAGCCCAGCCAAGGTTAAGACAATGTCATTTGTTTTACTGTTAAGAACCTTTCGTTCTTGTTTGTTCCTAAACAACAAAATATTTGTATTACTGACTGAATTGAGGGACAGAAGACACCTCTGTTCTCAAGCATCAATATGTACCAACACTATGAGGCGTCTGTTAGCGTGTAAGAGGACGAGAAACACGCGCAGATGTTGGATTCATTCACATCTGCTTTAGACGTTTAGACAGATTTTAGTGATTTTACAGACATTATAATAAAACAAGTGTTTCTGTCTGTAGCAACAGACGAGATCGTGCACAGCGATATCAGTGTCAGAGAGCTGAGTGTGTGTGTGTGTGTGTGTGTGTGTGTAGGAGGATGTTGTCAATGCTCTCATTCAGCTCTGTCTCCAACCAGCGAGAACCTTGTGACTCAAAACAACAGTCACTATTATCACTGCTGCATTTTGTTTGGGAACAGCTCCGTCTCACACACACACACACACACACACACACACACACACACACACACACACAGTGCAGGCACCTACAGGATCCGAGCAGCAGGCTGTCACGATTCACACTCGTGTTAAACAACCACAACAGAATCTGCAGGTGTTAAAGAGGATCTTCATTACATAGATACGTTAGACAAGTGACTTTAAAAAAGAAGAAGCTTGAAAAACTAAAACAAAAAGTTCTTGATACTATATAAACAACATAAATAGTAACGATAAGCTGCATTGAGTCATAAAGACAGATGACACAAGGAAACTGTGCTTGAGGGGATGAGGTTGGGTGATGTTAGCAGCTGGCAGTAGGACAGTGTCGTATCCTGACACGGCATCGCTTCCATAGAAAACAATAGCTGTGGGCGTCTTGATGCACGTCACACTCTGCCAGTGTGTGTTGCCCTTTATGTAACACACATTCCTGAGCTCGTCTGAGTGTTACGAGTGAAGTAAACAATAAATGCCTCAACCTGATTGGTCACCATATCCACATCACAAATGATAATATGATCTTCAGTGTTCTTTTGTCTTAATATCTACTGAAAGCATCGATATCCATATTGGCCTCGTGGTGGAGACAGTATATTGTAACCGCAACATCAATAGTTTGAATCCATTGTTGCGTCTCATTCATTTCCTCATTGTCATACTATGTCAATATATCTTGTCAGTATTGTCCAAGCCACTTTCAGCTCTGAGAGCAGCTGCCACACACACTGACGGTGACTCGGCAAGCAGCCCGTAGTTTCCTGACATTAAAGGAAGAAATCAACATTATTCTGAGCCGAGTGCGAGTCTGTTACCTGGAAGTCGTTCATCAGGCCATACTGACAGCCTCCCTCCTTGCAGATGGAGAAGTCGTAGCCCAGCGTGCAGGCGGCGTCGGTACAGTTCACCGTGTCGCTCACCGTGTCGTTGTGGTCACCGGTGGCGTCCCGGACGATGCAGGAGCCTGCAGGAGGAGAAAACCAACACACACTCTGACATAACAACAGCAGACAAATCTGCTGCAGTCAACCAGTCTCTTTTTTGGTTTGTCAAATAGCTGCCAAAGCACAACACTGTGCATCTCTTCATTTTGCCAGATATTTATCTTCCACCATTTTCATATTGATGGAGACAAAATATAACAATCCACAATTTAGAAATCTGACCATTAGACAACTCAGATTTGGAAATCAAGAGATATACAGAATCTAGGATCAGACATTTTTGAGAATCACTGTCACCGACGAGCATATCGCCACCGTTGTGCCTTTCATGACACAACTTGTGCAACAAATTAAGAGCTGCAGTCAACACCAAGTCTACGTGAATCTGAGTTGTAGAAGAAGAGCTACAAACATCTACACATCTAGGAAAACTCAACTAAATTTAATGCAGAATTGACGGACTTGGTGTATACCTACCTGCAGAGATGGCGACAGCCACGTAGGTGATTCCCGTGATGAGGATGGCCAGCAGAGTACCTTTAGGGATCGCTGACTGAGGGTCCTGAAGATGGAGGCATGATGAGATTCAAGTTTACTGTTTCAGCTCAGAGTGGAAATTCATCTTGATCCTCAAGCAGCTGAAAGACTTCATATCAAGAAGAAAGCATTGTTTCCCTGACTTCTTCTGATTATAGTAATAACAAAACCAAAATCAAAGAGCGATTAAAAAATGAATTAACCTAATGGTGGCATGTAAAGAAAGGAAATAATGGAGGACTGAACCTTGGAACACAAGAAATATTTACTAATTCAGAGCAGGACTTCTGAAGGTAGTATTGAGCTCTTTGGTAAGACCAAAAGGAGTCTAGAACTGTGGCAGGGAGTCTAATCCAAAGTTTGCTCAAAGTTTTGAACGTGCTACATGTCTGAGATCACCCAACAGTGACATCTGTGTAAGTGTACTGACTACTGAGTGCACATATACATAATGCACTTAATGGAAAACTCACAGCGAGGTCTCCAGAGATGTTGGCCCCAGCCAGGATCCCGGTGGCCGCAGGGAAGAAAATGGCGAACACCGAGAAGAATGTCTCCTCGTCTCTGAAGTCTGGGCCCAGGTTCTCTAAAAGGATGGCAGCTGTAGGAGGAGAGAACCAAAACAAAGGAATACATAGGCTAGACTTTTAATTTAAATTCTAACACTGCTAAATGTTAGACAGAACATAGAATAGACCAAAAGTTCGGATAAAACTAAAAGGGTGCAGACTGACTGTGGTAGCCGAAGAATCCTTTGGGTTCTTTGCTTTCTATTGACATGAAGCTTCCTATGAAGTAGTTAGCTATGGCTCCCAGCAGGATCACCAGGAGGACAATCTGAGCCTGAAGGACAGAGAGACAGAGAGAAAGAAAGAGAGGGGTACAAGTAAGACCTAGCAAGAACAATTTGATGATGGCGCTAGACGAAAAGCCAGGGGATCAACAAAGGGGACCTGGGGTCCACGGATGTCTGTATATAGGTGAAGATTTATTTCAGTCAGACGATTTTGAGTCTGTGATATTGTAGATTCCCAGTCCTACCTTGGCTTCCCACTCCATCCCAGCTACAGAGATTCCCAGCAGCAGGATGACGGTCAGAGTCCCGACGATACGAATGTCATTTAGCTCATCCGTCATCAGAGCATCCACATCCTGCAACAAACAACCAAAGCAGCAACATCAGAACCAGTGCTCGACAGACAGGCAGAGAAATGTTTGAACGGTTATACCAAGTAATTCTTACACTAAGCATCTCCACGACTGTCTCTGCAAAGCCTACGACGTACATGGCCACAGCCACGGCGTTGGCGAAGGCGAAGATGAGACCGATGGAGCCTCCGAACTCTGGCCCCAGGCTCCTGGAGATCAGGTAGTACGCTCCTCCTGGACAGCAGTGATACACGGTATTAATGATTGTTTCATCATGAACACAGGTGGCTTTCACTTGGTTTGATTTTAGGTATGCTGGTAAAGTAATCACGTCCAAAGGCTGTTGACTCACTGGAAATATTGGTACGGTATTGGTACGTTTTCCTGAAATCTCCTAACTGAGCCTTGGTGCTTCTGTTTTGTGGTTGTAACAGACCCCTGAATCCTCTGTATTTCAGGAAAACTCGCAAACATTTTTCAAAATAAAAGCTGGTTTACAGTTGCAGTCTCACCTCCTCGTACGAAGCCGTTGGTTGCTATAGCAGAGGTAGACAGACCGGTGATGGTGGTGACCAGAGTGGCCATCAGAATGATCGCAATGGTCAGTCCTATTACAAAAAAACAAATGAGACCAAACCTGTGAGACGAGTGTGATTAATCATATCAACTCCAGAACGATCACAGTAGCTGACCAACAGATTTGTCCGTAAATGTGGGGTAAAGTAAAAGTGCACCCTGTTACAATGCAGGATTATCATTTTGTGTTAGCTTACTAGCTCATTTTAGCAAGCGAACTAACCCAACTGTTCTCCATTGTTGGAAGTGTTTATACAGATAAATCACCTTGTTTCAAGCTAGCCTCCCCCGCTAAGACAAAATAACTATCACAGAACTTTCCTTTACGTGTTCTTATGGGTCTCATTTTATATCTTTGACCAGCCAGATTTAGAATAAGATATATCAGATAATACTTGTGCGAAGGATACATTCATTGATTGTTTGTTTGGCTCTTTTCATGGGATTTGTTGATGAAGAAAAGAATATGGAGCCTTATTCTTTAAGTACTGTAGCTGCCACATGACACATCGACTGAGGACAGCTTTACTCTGATTGGCTGGGAGCCTCTCGAAGGAGATGGAGCTCACACTTGGATCCTTCTCCTAAAGTCAAAGTTACACTTGATTTATTTGTACCAACCAATTCCAGCCTGTCCGACAATCCACGACATTCGGATGAAGAGCATCACACCCCAGATATTCAGCATGCAGCGGATCTGTAACACACATGGTAGAGCTTGTGGGGACCAGCTTGTACCCCCCCCCCCCCCAGATGGGAGATGATTCCCACAATGTGATTAATGAAACTCTCCCTGATTAATAACATTTATTTAATCGGATCACATTAAACATCACAGGGAGAATGCTCTTCTAACATTCTTCCATGTACACAACACTAACCAAAACTCCTTTGACCCAACCAAACTTGACAGTTCCTCCTTTTGCCTCCTTCGCCGCCAAGGCCGCCGCCTCCTCAGCCGCCGATGGCTCTTCTCCATTGGCCAGACCGTCCTCAAACGGCTCCTGACAACCAATCACAGCCAAGATTGAAAAAAGTGAAAGACAAAGAGACAGACAGGTGAGTGACAGAGAAAATGTGCCAGAGCTGAAAGGAAAAGTATATATATATATATATATATACCTCATATCCCTGGTTAATGTGAACCTAAACACCAGTTGGTTTACTAAAACTTTTACTTAACTTTCTCAGAAGTGCTTACAGTGACTCCTTGTGCATATAAATATTGTAGCATCTAATTATTATATTGAGAGTCTGGTGATATCTCAGTGTTGATTTTGGCTCCATGAAATGTGATACGCTCAAAGTGTCAGTTATTTCACCTCCGGAGTCACTGTAACGTCACCCAACAACAGAGTACAGAGCACGTCTATGCTACAGCTACCTAGTTGTATCAGAGGAGTGGGAGTGTGGCAGGGGATGCCTGCAGGGTCATGAGAGGCAGCATTGTGTGTGTGTGTGTGTGTGTGTGTGTGTGTTGGGGTCATGCCTCCAGTGATGTCACTGAGCCCACTCAGAGTCTCTTGTTGGGAGTGATGGGAATGTCTTCTGTTTACAGACATACACTGACTTCTGTCAGGTGGACGAGACGGAAACGACGGCTGCATATTAACTGAATTTCTCTCCTACAGAAAACACTGAACAGTTGTTTCAGTCTTTAAATTAAAGTTGAACAGTTGGTTCAGTCTTTAAATTAAAGTTGAACAGTTGGTTCAGTCTTTAAATTAAAGTGCAGCCCAAAGGACAAATGAAATACAACGTCCCTCTCACTGTAATACTCCATCAAGACATCTTGACTTCAAGATTTGACATGTACTTAAGTAGGCTACATTTCGCTGATAATACTTGTGAACTTACTAATGATACTTGCTTTTAATAATTAAGTGACATTTTGATTGCAGGACTTGATTGATGTGATTATGTTTTAAACTTGTGGCTACTTTAAAAAAGTAAAAAGTTCCACCTTTGCTTACTTATTCCTAATATTTTGAATATTCCTAATATTCCCATTGGAACATGTTGACTTTGCTGTGCAATATGACATGGAGTTATTTAAAGTGATGAAGGTCATGAAGAGTTTACTGTCGTTACTTTATCGAGTTCATCGTGCAGCTCCGACAGCGACGGTCTGGTCAGCTTCTCCCCGAGCGGCGCAGCAGTCTGCCGGTAGAAGTCGATGTTGGGCACCGCGTCGATGGTGTTGTGTCCGAAGGTCCTCATGTAGTAGGTGTTGGAGTGGGAGTCGGAGATGTGCGTGTGTCCCGTGCCCGTTGAATGGAGGCTGACCGAGTCGCTCCTCGCCGTGTCCGGTTCGTGGGAGACATCAGGCGGGAGCCCGATGTCCATCGCGCTGCCCAGACCGCCCGAATCCGTGAACCCCACCACCCTGAACCGGCCTTTGGACTCATCGGGCGGCTTGGATCCATCGGTGGAGGCCGGGACAGGAGCAGGGGTCGGGGCCGGTGCTGCGGATGATGCTTCTGTCACCACATCCACCTGGAAGCGGCCGCCGCTCTTCAAGGACGGTTTCTGTCCCGACATGTTCGCCCGGATAGACGATAAAAGCCGTCCAAAGCGTCGCTAATGCACCGAGAGACAAACGGTCACCGTGAAATAAACACCTGCTCCAAAACCACTGGGGGGTCCAGGCAGCAGCGCCGCAGCATTTAGTACCCAGCAGCCAGAGCGGACACACACGACCGGAGACAGTCAGAGAAGGAAGTCATGAAACTGTCCAAACTAAACATTTAGATTACTGCTGTCTTCTGGATGCGCCAGGACGCGCGGCAAAGATCTGTGCGTAATGTGCGTAATGTGCGTAAAGTTCATCAACGCTCTCTCTTTCACTCTGTCTCTTTCTCCGTCTGTCTCTCTGTGTCTCTGTCTCTATCCGTCCATCTGTCCATCCATCCACGAGTTGGCGAGCGTATCGTCCCTCAGATGGAGACTCAAACGGTTTATTGTCACCTCTCTCTTTCTCTCTCTCCTCCTCTCGCTGGACTCTCGAGACATCCCAGCATGTCGGGAACACGACGGAGAGGAGGAGGAAGGAGCACAAGTGATGGATCGGTGTCCATTACGCACCGAACGCGTCCTGGCGCGTCCAAGTCGAGAGCAGAGGAGACAGATGTGACACACAGAGCAGATTTTCCCTCCTGAAGTTTATGAAACACTGGAACTTTTTTCATTAGTGGGACACACCGGCTCACTGACAGCAACACTTTAAACCACAAATACAAACATTAAACTGTCTTAAATCTAACGTGTGTGTGTGTGTGTGTGTGTGTGTGCGTGTGCGTGTGTGTGTGTGTGTGTGTGCGTGTGTGTGGAAGCATAAAACAAAGAGATTTGTCATCACTGCTGGTGACACACTGAGACATTCACACAGAGGCCTAGATACGCACGCAGGGAGGCGAAGTGTGTGTGTGTGTGCGTGTGCGTGTGTGCGTGTGTGCGCGCGCGTCATTAGCATAGTGAACAGCAGCTGCTTTCTCTGTCAGCGTGCTTGATGCTGAAGCCAAACACTGGACAATAAATACAGACAGAACCACAGGAGCGAGTTTCACTTCATTCAACCTTAAAAACTTCAGATGACATCATGACATGATGTCAAAAATGAAGTGTGCCACTATTCGTAAATAGTAAATAATGTTTAACAATAATCACTTAAATAATCTATTATTTTCAAATGCGATTATTAATTGATTAATTAGATTTGCATTTAAATTATAGACTTTAAGCAAGACAAAATAATAAAAAGTTAATGAATGAATTGCATTTTAAAATGCTTTTAAATTGTACTTTTTCTTATTATTTACTTGTGGGACACTTAATTAAATCCTACAACGCACATCAAATACAATGTTAATTAATCCATTTATGATAGTTAATATAGTTAATAGAAAAACACTTAAAACATAATCATGGCGGTGGCACCCTGCTTTTAGTCTGTTGTTTAAATGTGTTTAAATGATGCAGCTCTTGGGCCCATGTTGTCCTTCAGGTTGTCAAAATAACAACATATAATAATAATAATAATAATAATAATAATAACTGTCTGTGGTACTGAAGCTCCTGTGAAGGGTCACGTTTACGAACACTGCCATCCTGTGGTGAACATGAGAAGTACAGCACCAGACTGGGAGCCTTCTACTAACCTGATGGACAATGACCGAGATGATTTTAAAGATGTCAGCAAAGATAAATAAATAGATAAAGATATTCAGCATGGGCATGTCAGGCTTTCTGTCATGTTTTATATCCCATCACATCATGTGAGGAGGATACGAGGAGGATGTGCAGTGACCCCGAAATCTGCATAAATTATTTGAAAAGACACATGCCAGCCAGTCAGAAAGCAGTATTTTATGCAGCCATGGTATTAAAACGTTTATACATCTTTCCTATATGTTTGTATTTGTCTCACGTTATGGTCACTTATATAACCCTTGTACCTGCGTATACATTTATGCACATGTATCTCACGGCAGTGCAGGTACATCTATAAGGTATATTTATATAAGATTATATAAGTCTCTAATCTGTTTTTCTGTAGCTGGCTGTTTTTTGTTGTTTGTCATTAAACACCATTTTAATACGGTGTTTAGCTTCCTGGTTCTTCTTTTCTTTTAAAATGGGACTAACTCATCTTTTGACGACTGAATTAAAGGTCCACATTTTTGAAAATGACTGTATCTGCATAAACGATATTAAACACACAGCTGTGATGAAAGAGTGTAACGCAGATGGCTTTATTATTATTTGTGTGATCCGTGTTCAGGTTTGGTAGAGCCGCCTGGTCGTCACCACGGAGCTGTTGTACCTGCAGGACAACAGAGAGTAAAAAGGTGTGATGTAAGAAGTGACGAATATTCAATTTAATTCACGACTGGTGTGTTCTGTCTCAAAACATCCAGCAAGTCATCAAAAACATTAGCTGTCTAAACATTGTCTGTTTTCCTGACATGACCTGAATGCAGCATCAGTCTCTGAGGTGTTGTACCTGGAGAAGTGGGAGGAGTGATGAGCTGTCAGTCCTGTCTGGCCGAGAGGAGCCGAGGAGGAGGAGGAGGAGGAGGCAGACGAAGAGGTGGAGTGGTGGGTGGAGTCCTGACTGTGGCAGAGACGCTCCCGTCCACAAAAGCACAAAGACTCCTCAAGAGGAACCACAGGGATCCCTACCAGAGCTGCGTTCTGACACACACACACACACACTTCATCATCACTTCAGAGGACGTTACATTGACTTCCCCTAACCATAACCATGATCTAAATCTAACCTTAAACCAAGTCTTCACCCTAAAATTTAATGATTTACATTGTGGGGACTTGTCCCCAAAAGGAAGACGAGTCCCCACAATGTGATTATATAAAACGATTTATGTCCCCACAACACAAGTAATACATGTACACACACACACACTGGATGTGACTGGACAGTGTGCAGTGAGGTGCGTTTGTTTCTACCTTCATCAGGAGCCTCTGGTTCTTCATGTCCTGTTTCCACGGCATCACATACAGTTTGGGGATCATGGGGTGTCGGGCTGAGAACGCTGGGCTGTGGGAGCAGGACCGCCTCGGACACAATATGAGAACAGAGTTCACTTCTCAGACACTGTGGACCAAAGTTCGGCTCCACGTTTGTAAAACAGCCAGACTGATGAAGATGAGTTTAAATGTTTCTTGTAAACCTTTTTATCTGTTAAGAGTAAATGCTGTATTTATTAAATATTCTAATATTGTGAAGTTGAACTTTTATTTATGATGATTATTTATGATTGTTTGCTTGTTTTTTCTGGACTTTATTTATTAATCTTCATCATCATCATTGTGGAGAACTCCTCAGCTGCTGGTGGTCATTGTAGTTCATTGTAGTTCATTGTAGTTCATTTTAGTTCATTTTAGTGGTTTGGTTGAGTTCAAATATTCAGACCTGTTTCAAGCTGCACTCAAACATTAATATTTAGTAAAAGGTAAAAAGGAAACGTCTCCAGGTTTAAGAGAATCACACCAACAGATAAAAACAACAAACTCCAGAATAGTTTCAAGCTCCAGTAAAAATCTTCACATCACACCTGAAGGAATCTTTAATGTGGTTTCAGTATAAAAATCAGAAACATTACTCACTCATGCTGGTGAGAGCTCCCTGCAGCAGCAGCCATGTTTGTTGACTGTCAGGGTCGCCTTAGAAACCTCCCAGTGCATGGTGGGTAGTGGGTAGGATTACAATCTGAACTATTGTTTAAGCTGACTGAGATCTGATTCAGACTCTACTGGACGTGAATGGCTGTTAAAAGAAAGAATAGCTTGTCGAGGCTTCAGTGTTTTCTGTAAAGTCAGATGGAAAAAGCATGGTGGTGGTCCTGAGCATCAACATGACCCTGACACAAAAGCTGCCCCACAGAGAGTCTGTGCCCCCCAGTGTCACACCAGAGCATCGCTAACTGAAGCCCTTTGTTTTCTAAATTCAGCGTCTTTGAGAAAATCAAAAGTTAACTAAATGTATTGCTGCGTTCACTGTCACAAAGTCTGTCTCAGTCCTCAGTCCCACTGTCTCCAGCCCCAGCTCACGTCTCCCAGGCCATGGACCTGCCCCCCCGCCCCCCCCGGTCACCTGACACCTCCTGCACCTACACACCTGTTCCCACTTTCCTCCTCAGCCCTGCAGCTCTCATACCGGCCTCTTTTCCCGTCTCAGTGTCAGACCATCTAAGCTCCAATGTTGTGTGTTAGTCATAGACTTTGGATCCAGCCATCTGTTCCTGTACTGAACCAGTGCCTGCCGGCCTCCAATGAACCCCTCACCCTGGAACCTGTACCTGTAGCAGTCTGCCTACCTGCCTGTAAGCTCGTTTACCTCTGCAGCAGCTTCCTGTCGGCCTGCTTTGTCTGTATTTGGGTTCTCTCCCTGTTGCTCACACCAGCTGTGACTTTCACATCATCGGGTGGATTTCACGTTTATGATTTTAATAACCACTGAGTCAGATATATTGGAGATTTCAGAAAGTTTCCCAGTTTCCAGTCCTGGTGGATGTCGGCGTGAACTGTCAACTGCAGGAGTTCCCTGAAGCCCCAGGTGGTTTCCAAAGTTGTCAGTCTGTTTGTGGCTAGCTGGATAGGTAACACACTTGCAACTTGGCAGCTTAAAAGTAGGTTTTATTGTTCAGCTGACAGAATATTTTTTCATCCAGATGGTTAGAACAGTTGTTTTTTTTTAACAATGCTTTAGAGAAACTGATGATAACCTCTGTGACCTGAATGTCTGCTGATACATGAGGCACAAACTGGATCTGAGTAACAGACAAATACAATAGAACAAAGAGAAAAGAAAAGCAGACACATAACAGCAAAAATACAACTTTATATTCCCCAACAGAGGAAAGTGTCTGTGTATCACATGGTGACAGCTGCATGTGAAGCTTCCAGTTTGTGCATCAACTCGTAAAGTTCTGAACACTAACAGTGTGGAAGATTTGAAAATGCTTCACAGCGCCATCCGGTGGTCGTATGGAGAATGACACTGTGGCAGGTGGCAGTACAAGGTGGGGGGTGGGGGGGTGGGGGGTGTCTCATTTTTCTACAAATGAAAAATCTTCCATCAGAATAATTTGAAATATGATATAAACACATAAAACCCTAACCCTACTTTGGTGCATTCAAGAATGCTCCGACAACTGAGCAACTTTTTAAATGTAAAAAAATAATTTTGCGTCCGTTCCAAGTTTGCTGTAGAGACTTGTATCTGGGCTCTGCTCAGGAGGTGACTACGACTACAGCGACAGTCCCTCGATGCCTTTTCAACGGCCTACATGTGAAATGTTGTAGTTAAAATGCAAGAAGGAACTTTTTACCAGGACCTTTTAAAAAAAATCATAAAATACAGGTTATGAGGTTTTGGGTTGTGGAGTCCGAGAAGTAGAATAAGTCTATCAGGGTCCCCATAAAAGCAACGGCAGCAGTTAACTACCTCCTACATTTCACTGTAGGTTTCATGCTGTTTTCATCAGAAATGACAGTAAGTCGCCTGCAGCTCTAAGGCGGCGTGATTTTAAACATGAAACAAACCCAGTCGGGTTGTGAAGTATCTACAGACGCAGGTCCAGCTGACCTGGTGTGGGTTGAAGTCCAGAGTTGGTTTTCAGTCCTAAATGTCACATTTCTGTGTTTGCTATCTCAGTTGGCCGAGAACTTCAAGGTGATCAGCCAAACTGGGCAAAAGTCAGGAGATAAATCCAGCGCTGGAAACACAACCTTGACCTCTTCAGATGTACGCTAACGTACGACGGCCCGAGTGAACTCAGTGAGCCGAGGTCCAAAAACGTTCTCTACTTTAAAAGTAAGTACAGTAGCTGAGAAAACAGATTTTCTTCCACAGAGAGAAACATATGAAGTACTGTTACTGCCTCCAAAACTCATCACTTGACATGTCAGGGCCTTTAAAATGCTACTGTTTGTATTATAGTTTCATCAAGCAGATGCCAAAGTACTGCAGTACTTTTGTATTTAAACTTCTACCAGAGGGTCGGCCGATCAAACGTCGAAACGTTAATCACAGGTTGAGTTTTCAGAGCTACTGAACAGCAGCTGAAGATTTTGTTTTTGTTGACCTCCGGTGGTTGCAGTGATGTAGAAGTGTACTCCAGGGTGTGTCAGTACACTGTGACATCACTGTTGGGTGTGGTTACAGAGAGGGAAGTGAAACACTGCTTCTTGGTCAATTGTTAAATTACGCTTTAACAGTATTTACAGTGTTTGGTCATGTTAGTCCAACACATCACAGTATTGTCAGGTTGTACTATCTACTAAAGTGTATATTTACAATATCTACAGAACTGTATACAGCTAATTTCATCTTAATATACTGCTTTCCAGTACTTTCAGGCAGCTTCATCCAGCAGCCTCTGCAGGTTCTTCTGCACCTGGAAGAACAAACATTGTGTTATTGTAACTGTTAACTCTATGCTGTATAGCATGATGCTAATGGCTATGTTTTATTGGTCAATATTTACAGTTACAGTAGCCACTAGTATAACTTCAAATGTACCACAAGTTGTCACACTCAGGAGAAACGAGATAATGTCATTTACTGTAAATCTATCACAAGTTATCTAGGTTAGTTAGTTAGCTGAGCTAACCTGCCAAGTTCACATTGCTCCTACTAGCCTATAGCTCTGAAAATAAGCTAGTTAGAATAGTTAAAATAAGCTAACCCTAACCCTTCCACCATTCTAAAGAATTAATTCAATGTTTTGGTAAATACACTTATTAACTTCCTTTCAGAGAGTGACATGAGAAGATAAATATCGATCTCATACCGGAGCTTTTTCTACTGCAGCTGGGAGGTGAATAGCCTAGCTTAGCGTAAAGACTGGACGCAGGGGGAAACAGCTAGCTTGACTCTGTTCAGCGTTCAAAAATACTCCTACCAACACCTCTAAACCTCATTAATTAATATAAAAACGACAACTTGTGGTTTTAGGGGGAGTTAGGTGCAGGAACTATTTCTTGACAAACAGCAGTGTATCCATCCGCCCAGCACTTTATGCTGCACATCCGGCTACAACACCTAAATCAATAACTTAATTCATATTATTTCTGCTTATGTCCATATTAAACAAGGAAGATGCTAGTGTTAATTAGTGAGCTTTAGTGGTGTTAGTGGCCTAGGTGTGTTTTTAACTCGTTTCCAGTCTTTATGCTAAGCTAAGCTAACCACCTCCTGACTGCAGCGCTGTACTTAACACGCAGCCGTCTTGCTGTTCCTGTAATGTCACGTTCATGAGGAACATGTCCTTGTTGTTATCCGTCTCTGCCCGCTGAGGTTTATTTCTACATAATTGCATTTCCTTTTGATCAGGCTCCCATTTTTTAATAATAATTCAATAATATTTGCAACCGGATACCGTGGATCTAGAAGCGGAGCGGCCAATTACACGCAGGTTTCTGTTTGTAAGGAGACGAGTGACTGATGGAGGAGAAACGAGCTCTTCTTACAGACGACGTCTCCGTGAACAGATCGCTGACTATAAATGTTTGATTAACGGCAACGAGCGTCGGGTTACACGTCGGAAACCTGTTCTGTTTCACATGTTGATGAAGGAAAAACATCCTTAACACAAGTTTACCGACTGTCTAATTTGCAGTAAGTGAGTTTCTGAAGTTGAAAATAAAAAAGTAATTATGCGGCAGAGTTAAGTAGACGTTACTTTGGCTGCATCGGCTCAAAACTCAAACTATTTAGAGCATCAGCTTTTTATTATTATTATTATTATTTGACCTGTAAGACGCAGACAGACTGACTGACCTTCTCCAGCTTCATCAGGTTGATGCTCAGTAGTTCAGAGAAAAGCTCTGTGTTCACGTCGCTCCCCCGCAGGAAGTCATTTCTGGGACAGAGCATGAAGATATTCACGTGTATGTAAGATTTAAGAACTTGCTGAAGCGTCTCTGGCAGGTCGTGAACTCACTCCTGGTGCGCGAACTCGCCGACGGAGCCGAGCTTCGTCAGTCGCTGCTCCAGCGAGACGATCTTAAAGGCCAGGAAACAGGAGGACAAGACCAGGACGCACACTCTGAGAACACACACACACAATCAGTGGGGGAGGGGTTGTGGACGGATGAAAAGGTCGTGAGAGCAGAGAGTGAACGTGTGAGTGGAAAAAGTAATCAAGTAAATGAATGAATGAAGGAGTGTGTTAATGAATATGTTATTCAATTAATAAGCAGCTGAACTGGTGGATCAATGAGGATGAATCGTTTCATGACTAAATGAATGAGTGAAAACACAGGATGACAGATGAATGAGTGGACACGTGAATTAATACATCATGAATCACTGAATGTTTGGTGTGAATAAATGACAGAGTGAATAAATGAGTGATGAAAGGTGAAATGGATGAATGAATTATGATGAATTCACTGATTGAATGGATGAACTGAGAGACTGAATAACTGAATGAAATGAATCAGATGAATCAGATAAATTAATTCATTTTGGAAGAATGAATGAATGAATGAGTGGATGAATGAATGAATGAATGAGTGGACGAATGAACGAGTGGATGAATTAATGAATGAATGAAGTGGATGAATGAACGAGTGGATGAATGAATGAATGAGTGGACGAATGAACGAGTGGATGAATGAACGAACGACTGGATGAATGAAGGAATGAATTAATTAACGAGTGGATGAATGAATGAGTGGATGGATGAATAAATGAATGATGAATGAACGAATGAACAAGTGGATGAATGAATGAACGAACAAACGAAAGTGGATGAATGAGTGAATGAATGAAAGAACAAATGGATGAATGAGTGGATGAATGAACGAATGAACAAGTGGATAAATGAATGAACGAGTAGATGAATGAATGAACAAATGAATGAACGAGTGGATAAATAAATGAATGAATGAACAAGTGGATGAATGAATTAATGAATGAACGAAGAAGTGGATGAATGAATGAATGAACGAAGAAGTGGATGAATGAATGAATTAACGAGTGGACGAATGAATGAACGAGTGGATGAGTGGTTGAATGAATGAATGAACAAATGAATGAATGAACGAGTGGATGAGTGGATGAATGAATGAATGAATGAATGAATGAATGAGTGGATGAGTGGATGAATGAATGAATGAGTGGATGAATGAATGAATGAATGAATGAACGAACGACTGGATGAGTGGATGAATGAATGAATGAATGAATGAGTGGATGAATGAGAGAATGAGTGGATGAATGAATGAATGAATGAGTGGATGAATGAACGAACGAGTGGATGAGTGGATGAATGAATGCCTGAGTGGATGAATGAGTGAATGAGTGGATGAATGAATGAATGAATGAATGAATGAATGAACGAGTGGATGAATGAATGAATGAATGAACGAGTGGACGAATGAATGAACGAGTGGATGAGTGGTTGAATGAATGAATGAACAAATGAATGAATGAACGAGTGGATGAATGAATGAATGAATGAATGAACAAATGGATGAATGAACGAATGAACAAGTGGATGAATGAATGAATGAGTAGATGAATGAACGAACGAACGAGTGGATAAATAAATGAATGAATGAACGAGTGGATGAATGAATGAACGAGTGGATGAATGAGTGAACGAGTGGATGAATGAATTAATGAATGAACGAACAAGTGGATGAATGAATGAATGAACGAGTGGACGAATGAATGAACGAACGAGTGGATGAGTGGATGAATGAATGAATGAATGAGTGGATGAATGAATGAATGAGTGGATGAATGAATGAATGAATGAGTGGATGAGTGGATGAATGAATGAATGAACGAGTGGATGAATGAATGAATGAGTGGATGAATGAATGAATGAATGAGTGGATGAGTGGATGAATGAATGAATGAATGAACGAGTGGACGAATGAATGAACGAGTGGATGAGTGGTTGAATGAATGAATGAACAAATGAATGAATGAATGGCAGTAAACTCACAGAAACAGGTAGACAAACAGCAGAGTGTTGAGAGAAACTGGTTTCAGAGTTCTGCTGTCAATCACCAGCTCAGAGCCTGGAAACAGAAAAAATACTCATTTAGTTAAACTGACATTTTTTTATGGATCTAAGATTAAAATAAACTTTATTGATAAGTTAAAGAAACTGTGTTGTTGTTCCATCAGGGAGGATAATTGACTGTAAGATCAGAAATATGAGACAGTTTGGAGTAATATTGGATAAAAAGTCCAGTTGTTATTATTTTGAAGGATGAGGGACTTGATCAAACAGTCTGGTCCTGATACTGCAGGCTGGACCATGTTCCTACCAGCGTGATGCGTGTCGTGCTGCTTGCTGTCTGAGCTCTGCTGGTTCTGGTTCTGGGTCTTCACTTTGTGCTGATGGTCTGGACGTTCAGGAGGAGCCTCCAGAAACTGAGGAACAGGGAACTCTGCGGCACCAAAGAGACCAGAAGACTTATAAACCAGGGCTCAACCTGACTTTGTATTTCATCCTGCTGGAGTCCTTCAGCGAGACATTGGCTTTGTTTGGGTCGTGTGTGTGTGTGTGTGTGTGTGTGTGTTATTCAGCTGGTAAATGAAGACACGGTGGCCATCTTTGTTTAACAGGGTTGTGTCCAGGTGTTACGTTACATCCCTCTACTGTTCGTCTTCTCTACGGAGCTTCTATTAGGGGTAATGAAAAACCCTGAACGCCTGCAGTGATGAATGTAATAAAGACGAGGGGGAGGAAGTTAACTGGAGCATCATCGCTGTTTGTCAGCAAACGTTCAAACTTCAGCACATGTTTGCTAAATTAGTCAAATCTGTTTGAAAACAGCTAGAGATGAGTTTCATGAGTACGTGAGAATACTCTGACTGCTGCGTATCGGTCCGTTGGTTGGTGATACCTGCTATCTTGTCGTAGTCGGGGGTCTGGGAGTCGGAGCTGCTGCTCTCCTCCATCTCCTGCCTCCTCTGTCTCACCGCTCCGTCCAGATCACTGAAATCACCTGCAAAACTCTGCAGACACACAGACAGTAAGTCAGCATCGGTGCTCTCACATGTTTACAGGGAGAAGATAACTGTCCCCAGGGTCGTCAGGGCAACAGACGAGGGACGTTGTCATGTGATGTTTGGAAAGTTGAGAAGCACAGAATGAAGTGATGCTGAAGGTTTAATGTCCACCCCTCTGCTCCACTAGCCTCTGTAACTCTGTGGGTTTCCTGTTTCTGAAAAGCTGGAAGCTCAAAAACACGTTCCTGATGTTTTCTGTCTTAAGATGCATTTCTCCATAAATCAAGTATTTAGCTGTTCAGCTCGCACGAGTCATTGATACGCATGAAGCCTCAGCTGAACAGGAAGGAGAAGACAAAACAAACTAAACGTTTTCAGACTTATTCGGAGGAACATCGTAACATTTCCTGTGACGTGATTGTCACAGTCGTACGTATTATCAGGTCTACAGAGGACTGCTCCGTCCATCGTGTTGAGTGTGTGTCTGACCTACCAGAGGAAAGCGAGGCGACAGAGGTGACCTCTGACCTCTGAAGCTGTTCTCAGCTGAGGAGGGGATGGGGCTGCTGCAGGGACTCTTCTCCTGTACGTAATACATATAATATACAATCACATACAGCAGAAAATATTCTGCTTTGATACCAACATCAACAAAGAACAAAGAAAGAAAGAACAAAAAATCAACAGAGGAACATTGAACATTTAGTGGAACCTGAAAATATATATACTGTATATATATAAATATATATATATATTAAAGAAAATGTCAGTTTTCAAACGGTGAGTTTTTCCTTTTAAAATATTATTAATAAACACATATGTTGCTGTGACAGTGCAATGCAATATAGCTTTTTAAAGCTAGTTTTAACAACCTAAAAGCTAAAAACACCACTTAGTGAATTCGAGTCGTGTTTATCTGCAGCCCAGCATCACATAAAATATCGACATGGGCTTTAAAGGACAATATCAGTGTTTCCTGACGAACTCCGAAAGAAGAAACGTAAAAACAAAAAGAGACAAAAACATCAACCTTCGCGGAACTGAGAACGCTCTCTTGATTTTGATTTGATTGTGTTTGATAAGACAAAAAAAAAAAGATCATTTTAAAATCATGAAACCAAGAAAATAGTCAAAACGTTTTGAACCACAAAGACGTGGCTGCATGTGTGAAGTCTGTCCTACCTCCAGATGAAGACAGACGGACATCAGTAACTTGTAGGTGTTGTCTCTGGACAGGAGGGACACGAACACGTACTGCAACAAACAACAGGACAGTTTTACTCTGAAGGTTTTGACTGAGGAGCCGATCAGAACGATTGAACTTGTTTGAAGCAGACGGAAACACTAACACTTTATATTTCAAAGGAAGAATTCATGTCCACGCTGAGACGCGACCTCTCACCCTGTCGCTGGTGGTGGCGATCACCAGAGCGTTTGGCACCAGGATGGCGGTTTTGGTCTTCTTGATGTGACTGACGGACATCACTGGGATGGCGATCTGGGACGGACAAACAGCAGGAGGGACAGTTCAGCCCTGTGGGGACTAGTCTACTCTCTGGTCTACACTTTCACTCATCCTGTGGGAGGCAGCGGTCAGACTGTCACAGACGCTTTGAAACCTGTCAGAGAAATGGAATCAGGCCTGTTTCACTGCTGCCATGTTGGCCAGGACTCTTTGAAAAGGAGACATCTGGAAGTCAGGAGACAGTCCTTGTAAAATAGAAGTAAAATAAAATGTCTTGTCCTTGTTTCACCTCGCTAACTTCTTCTTTGCTATGTTTCAGTGTCAATAGACGACCTGCAAAGTGTGTTTGGATGAAGATGAGTGTTTCTGTGAAGGGACTCCAGGTGAACGTTAATCATTTAGGCCAACATCTTCACCGTATTCACCACAAACATCCTCATTACGTAACGTCAGAAAACACAGTCTGTTACACTGTCTCTGTCTGAGACTCTGACGTGGACACAAACCCAAAGACCTCTGGGACTTTTCCACAGCGATGTTGAAGACACGCAAAAACAGCATGTTTAGACATGAAGAAAACAGGACTTAATAAGACTAAACCCCGTCTGAGTTCAGGTACCTTTGTGTCTTTGCCAAACACTTTGGAGTGGAAGCAGATCCAGTGGTCAGAGACGAACATCCGTCCCTGGTAGAGGATGTCTTTCTGCAGAGCACAGGTGTAACCTGACAAACAGGTGGACAGCATCAGGTTACTGAAGTGTTGGTTTAGTGGAAAAGAAGATTATATCAAACAGGTGAAATGATGAGTTCAATAATTTATGTTTACTTGAATGGGATTATTCCTGAACTGACATTTTGTCCAGTTATTCTGTTAAATTAGATTTATAAGCATTAAAGGACATTTTCCTAAAAGGGTAATCCCGGTAGTTTTAAACACAAGTTGTAAATACTTTTACAAAGTTTGGTGTCTAAATGAGTGATAGTCACCAGTCGATCTCCTCAGCTGGCAGATAATCAACATTAAAGTACGTCTTCTAAAAGTGTTTGTTTGTTCCAGCGCCAGGCTCAGGTTGTTATTCTGAGTCTGACAACATTATGGAGACAGAGACCTTTTAGTTGAGCCAGCAGGTTCAAAAATACCAGAACTACCCTTTAAGTCTCTCCTGAAACAACACTGACACGCCCACACTGCCATTACTCATCATCATCATCATCATCATCATCATCATCATCATCTCGTGTTGAACAAAAAGTCTTAACTATCATTTAATCCCTCATTCAGTATTTAAGGTGGAGCAGAGAGTTGTGATCATTAAAGACTCACTCTGTCTGAGCTGTTCGTCTTTGCTGATCTCCTTAAATATTTTATGGTACTGGCAGTTGCTCTTCGAAAGCTGAAACACACACACACACACACACACACACACACACACACACACACACACACACACACAGTTACAATGCATAACGCTGAGTGATGCTTGAACAATGTGGTAAACTGCACAATGTGAATATTAATTTATATTTCAAGAGCTGCAGAAACTACTTCAGCTTCCTGAATGCCAACATAGTTCTTTGGACTGAAGCTGTCGATACGTTCGTTTGACATTATGAAACAACCACGAAGCATCATGAATTTAAAATGTGATCACAAGTCATATTAATATCACTGGAAGTAAAGGGTCGATAGACACGTGGTATTCTAATAGAACTGAGATGTAAATGAGCCACTCAGCTGCATGTTTATAGATGTAATAAAACGTGTCACACTTCATGAACGCTCACCTGGCTGTAGTGAGACTTCTTCCTCTCTAT
The DNA here is from genome assembly GCF_043641665.1 of Enoplosus armatus. Classification (NCBI taxonomy): domain Eukaryota; kingdom Metazoa; phylum Chordata; class Actinopteri; order Centrarchiformes; family Enoplosidae; genus Enoplosus; species Enoplosus armatus. The sequence goes on along the minus strand of NC_092183.1, from coordinate 1,638,763 downwards.
CTTAGAGTCCGACTCGGTCTGAACCTGAGACAGCAGGGAGTGGTCGAAGGTCTTTGACCTGCACACACAAGAAATCAATACAGATCCAGAGGAAGTATTTTATGTTATATTACACTTTACATGGCAGGTTGTTTGTCTGTGACCCTGTGTGCTCTAATATACTGAAGGTATTCCTTCTCACCATCATCAATCATAATGATTTTAGTGACCTCAGGACCTTTCTTATAGCGCCCCCCTCAGGACAAACTTTACATTTTTGTTGGCCGTCATAAACAATGTGAAAAGCTGTGTTCAGTAAAGACTCAGCTGTAAAGAAAATGACAGTAAGTAGACCACCACTTTTTTGAATTTAGTTGAAATAAGAATAAAAGAATAAGAAGTCCTGTTGTGGTTTACCTGACCAGTACTGGTTTCCTCCTGCCTGAGAGCTCCTGCTGATCCGGATCAGCGGCCTGCAGGGACTCGCCGACCGTCCTCTCATATCTCTGCCGCTCCTCCACGTTTTCTACATCTGAACTGCAGACAGCAAGAAGACAACACACCGGAATTATCCAGAACTCTTTCTCAGGAGACTACGGACCAACAGAACATGGGAGGAAACGCAGGGGTCAGCACCGAGTTCTGTTTTTTGATATTTCACTGAAAACCTTGTCAGACAAACTTCAGTGCGAGAGATCTACCGCATATTACATGGCTCTCGACTCCAGTGTTGAGAAGCTGTATATATACATGTACATGTTGGGGTCCTGGAGGCTTAAACAAACATTTCTGATAACAATTTTTAAAATCTGATTCTTAAAGAATTGTGACGGCGACACTGTGACGAACGTCTCAGCGCTCTCTGCTGCATGTGAAGGAGACTCAGTTTCTAAATGAAACACCTCTGACATTTCACTGCTTGTTTCTTATCAGTAACAGTGTGTTTGATAAGATAACAGCTCCACCGTGCAGCTGCAACTAACAACTCTATTCATGGCTGATGGAAAAATAAGACCAAGGTCACAGAGCAGCAGATCCTCACGTCTCAGAGGCTGGAAATACTTTTCATCGATGCAACTGAGTCATCGACGAGTTGTTAGAGGACTAACGGAGGTACTAGTACTACTAATAAAAACACTAGGAGTACTCCACACACTCACTGGTAATCCCTCTCCTCGTGCTTTGCAGCTCCTCTGTTACACTTCCTGCCATCTTCCTGCGACGTCTGCCTGCTCACACAGTGTTCAGTCATCACCATCGATAGGTCTGTCTGTCTGTCTGTCTGTCTGTCTGCTGAGAGGTGAACTGATCCTGCAGTCTGATCCTCGGCCCCCTCACCTGCCTGTGGGAGTGTCTGCTGGCCCTCCTGGTCTCACGTGTCACGGCCAATCAGACGGCAGGAAGGGGTAGAGTGTGTGTGTGTGTGTGTGTGTGCATTTAAACCTTTGAGCAGTGAGCTGTGTTTGCTCTCCTCTACACTTTCTCTTGTCTTATTCTGTTCAGTTCACATCAAATCAGACAGACAGAAACGCTGAGATGTTCAGTGTCAGTAGGAACTCTGTGTTTCCCCATGAGGCTGTTTCTGGCTCAGTTTACATGGGGACAAAACTTTCTTCTTCTTTTTTTTCTTACCTGTCCTGGCTGCCCAAACAGGACCAAATCTGATCAGTTTCCCTTTGCGGATATACAATGTTATCATTTATTTATTGTTTACTATATAGATTGATGCAGCGCAGGAGGGTGAGGTAGAGAAAGCACTCTTCATCAGCATCATGTTGAGAACACAAGCAAAGAAAGCAGCAGTTAGCAGAGGACTGCAGTCAGTGTAACGTGACCTTTCCCTTCTCCGTGCACCTTGGAAGAAGGTGAAGTTGTGCCAGAAAGCTACTCTGCGTCTACAGGTAGAGCAAACACACCTGTATGTTGTATCACTTTACAGTGACTGCAGTCCTCTACAACAACAGGGACGTCGAGAACATGAAAGTCACCAGACTCCCTTCAAAAATCTGGCAATTTCACGCGACCTCGCTAACAGCAGATATTATATTTCTCGTAAAATACTGTTTAGAATTAATTCTTAATTACTGGTCATTTCTGCTAAGTTCATAATAATTTCAAGTTTCAGCACGATATAAACCAAAGACACACTCTACTAGTGTGTGTGTGTGTGTGTGTGTGTGTGTGTGTGTGTGTGTGTGTGCGTGTGTGTGTGTGTGTGTGTGTGTGTGTGTGTAATCTGAGCTGACTGATATCAGCTGTGGGTCACTGGGCCACGATGACAGTCAACAAACATGTTATTAGTTTCTCAATGTTTATATGTCAATCACACACACACACACACACACACACACACACACAGACACACACACACACACACACACACACACACACACACAGACACACAGACACACACACACACACACACACACACACAGGCTCAGAGGTACAGTTACACTCAAAGATGAATATAAATACACAGATACGACATTCCCGTGTAGAAATAAATTCCACTGTTGAACGCACATATACAACCACACTTCTATACTTGTGAGGACCCTCACTGACTTATCACATGTCTAAAAACCAAAAACCTAAACCTGAGCTCTCCAACTGTTTCCAGCAAGTCTAAGTCTAAACTTAACCTTTAGACCAAGTCTGAACCCTCAAACAGTCCCATGAAGAAGAGGACCTGTGTTATTGACTGCCAGATGTTTCTAATATTTGTTCTGTGTCAATTTATTTACTGAATAAACAAACTGACATGTACACACACACACACACACACACACACACACTTTACTTTTGATTTGCTGATTCATCTTTTTACAGTTTATTCCTACATTATTTAAACATGAATTTCTTTTATTTTAAATGAATCTGTTGGTGTTTGTGTTACATTATATTACTGAATGCTACAACAGGCAGAGCTGCTCTGGAGATCAAGTCACTAACGTCGGTGGTTGGATGGATTCATGGTGAGATGCAGAGACACACACAGACAGACGCTCATCATGTTGTGGTGTGTAAACAGAGACCGGACGCCCTTTGAAACACAAACACAAACTGTATGAACTGCAGCTAAAAACATGAAATGTCAACACACACAGAAACATCTGTTCCACTTCTTATGAATTTACTTCCTCTGGCAGCAAACAGAAAGCTCCTGCAGGTTAAACTGGCTGGATGGGACACTGACCAACTCCAGAAGATCCAGCGCAGACGCACAGATAGAAATCAACGAGAGATATTAAAGGGGGGGGGGGCACGTCGCAGGCTGCTTCACGTGTTGGGGAGGGAATAAAGTATAAAGCCTCCAGTGTCTCAGAGGGGGCCGTGTGAAGTCTGATGAATGTCTCTGCTGCAGGCTGGAGGCCCCAGGCTACATTAGCCGCTACTTGCATAACACAGCACAATCTCTGACTGAACCGTTGCATTGTGGGTAACGTAGGTGCCAGGTTTTGACAGGAAATGTTGATGAAAAAAGACGATATGTCTGGTTCTGCTGCATCGATGTTTATACTCTTTGTTGGCCTCGAGTCCGACAGAGTTTTGATGCAACCCTCTCGATCAGACCAAAGAAAGAAAAAGGACACTGCAGACGACTATTTAAACAACGAGTGAGTCTTACCGATGATGTCCAGGCTTGTTGGACGCCGCACAGCAAGGTTTGGACGTTGTGCTCTTCCTCTTCAGTCTGAACGAGTCGTCTGCGCTGTGGTTCTCCATCGCAGCCTCAGAATCACTTGAAGATGTATTTTACTGAGTTTACTTGAATAAACCCACATTACATTGTTTTGGATTATTTCACGTGTGTTTGTCAATTCTCCACCTTTTCCCTCCAATATATACCGCAGGACACGTTTTGGTCCCGCATGCCACGCCTCCTCACCCCCCCCAAAATAAACATGGTCTCACTGTGTGACTGGCTGCACAGGGTTTGTTTGGTTTGACGACAGCACAGTGTGCAACAGTCGGTCACTGTAGACGTGTCAGTCCTCCTCCCGCTGCCCCAGATCTCTTATCAGCCGCTCTGGTCAATGACAGACAAGCCGACTGTGTTTTCTGCTTTCACTGCGAAACATTTCTTCATTTCTGTCTCTTGAGACTTCAGTTTCAGAGCTCCAGGACGTGTTTCTGTTCCTGATGATTCCTTTAAAGACGGTGCTGTTCTGCGATGTATTATTGTTATCATCTGAAGTTATTAAGTTGGCTGTAACCGCATCTGTGGGTGGAACTCAGACACATTTTCCACTGAGACATCCCAACATCTGTTTGCTCCGTCTGCACCTGTTGGAGAAACACTTTGCACTTCTCTCGGTGTAATAAAGAATGAACTCTGATGCGAGCAGAACGCAGACTTATGAGTCCTCTGGGAGATCAAATAAACGCAGAGTTGTGGATACTGTCGCTCAGACTGAAAATATTGATATATCAGACCTTCAGAAACACGCACTGGATATCGTTTCCATCCTGTCAGGAGCTTCTCGAAAACCGTTAAATTCCTGCATCTAATTCACTCGGAACAAAGAGAACGAAGCGACTCTGCTTCCCTTCGCAGCTGCAGCAACACACACTGCTGTCTTTCTAATTCACCAGGATGATTAAAGTTCCATGTTCTGATTCCAGATGTCTGAATACACTCCTGCTGTATTTACTGCGTTACTCTAAATTGTCGTTTATCTATATTTATATCCACGTGTCCCTTTTAGTGACTCTGATAATGAATTCCTGCCTGCGTTGACTGCTCAGGTTTGCAAAACATTATTTCTTCATCACACCCGTGCAGCCGCTCAGAGAGGGAGGCGGGACGTGTCTGAATATGTCTTCATCACACCAACGACGATAATCTATGGATTTATACTTCAGTTTGATTATTGCTGCTCTGTGAGGATCAGAGCACATGACTCCCCCCATCGTGGAGGGTTGTTGCTGCTGTCTTTATCATCTTAGAAACCTTTCTGTCCCAGCCTGCTCAGACCTTCAGCAGCCAATCAGACCACGTCTCTCTGCTCCTCGGAAACCAGTTCAGACTTCCACAATATAGTAAAAGATCCTCCTCCTGGCATGCAAAGCTTCTTAAGGTCTTAACATCTCTCAGGTCACAGCGGTTATTTGTATGAAATCGTGCTATAAATAAAAAACAGTTGAACTTGAGCTTTTCAGCCACAGTGATGGTTTTAATTATCTTTAGAAATAAATATTGAACAGTTTAATCTGGTTTTGTTTGTGCAAAGTGTGAATAAATCCTCTGTTTACTTTGATCGTGTAACTTAATGTAAGTTGTTTTGTTTTTTCCACGATGTTACAAATGTACATTTTCTCTTTACACTTTTGACAGTGAATTTGGGAAAAGTGTTGCAACAGGAGAAGAAACAATTTTCCAAATATTTTACTCAAACTAGTGAAGAAGAAGAATGCCGAGGTCACTCCTGATCACAGTGGGTGATTAGAGGTGATTATAGGCGACTCAGAATATTGTCCTCATGGTGAGATGTTGAGAAATAACAAGCAGACAGGCGTCACAGCGCCCCCTGCGACCAATCAGTGAACTTTAAAACTCCAAACAGCAGCAGCTGATTCATCAGTCCATCAGCCTCCATCCAATCAGTTACACCTGAGCTGGTGTTTAAACAATAAAGCAAACAGTGCAGCGCCCCCCTGTGGCCAACCACAGTCACTTCTGACAGGTAGCACTTTTTTTTTTCTCTCTTCAAAATCAAATTTGTGGTTTCTGAGATATTTGTCGAGAGATTAGTCATGATGGGAGGGAAATAAAATACAACATATGACTTTTACAGAAAGTCAACAATACGGTTCAGTAGAATATGTAGATTATTATTTCATTTCTATATGTTCCTTTTTGAAAACAGGCCGTGTGTGTGTGTGATGCCATGTTTCACTGTATTTTTGCTGTTTCCTTATTTTTCTTCTACATATAATTTCTTTGTTCTTCTTTCAGGTGGGACCTGAACACAGAACAGATCTGAGCTGAATTCTGTCATTCAGCCTGTGTTGTGGTTTGTGATGGAGGCCTGATCCAGCAGCCTATAACAGACCTGCAGGTGTCCACCTACAGCTCGGTGCTCTGCTACACTGCGGCGGGCTGACAATGACTTGAATGCTGATTATTGTGAAGATCGACAAAGGACACAAGGAAAGGAGGAGATGAACCGTTTCCTAAGAGCTGGGGAGAATGGGGGGCTGCTGACGGACTGCAGGGAGCTGTCACCCAACCACACCGCCTCCTCCTCCTCCTCCTCCTCCTCCACCACCGCCTCCTCCATCTCCATCACCTCCTCCTCCTCCAGCGCCGCTGGCTCAGCCGACAGACACGCGGCCCTGCCCTCGCTCCAGACCCGGGGACCTGTCGGCGGTGGCAGCGGCTGCGGGTCGGAGCCGAGGAGATCCGCGTTTAAACGCAGCCGAGCCGGCCGGGAGGGGAGAGAGGGACCGGAGGCGGCGGATCACTCAGCGGCTGCCGTCGCGGTGCGCGGCGGCGGCGAGTTGTGCGTCGGGGTCGGTAAGCAGCAGCAGCAGCAGCAGCAGCAGCAGCGTCGGGAGGCTCAAGGACGCAGCGTCGGTGGAGAAGGTCTGGAGATGCTTTCAGCGGTCAGCAGAGACGCGGACGGCGGCGGCGGGAGCGGCAACAACAACAACGGCGTCTCCGAAGTGACCACGGCCTCTCCTGCGACTTGCGCCAAAGGCAAGGAGGAGAGGAAGGGGAAGAACGTGATCCGGGGCTGGAAGAGGGAGAGAGACAGGGAGAGGGACAGGGACGCCGCCGCTCCTCCTGCTCCTCCGGTCCGGGCGAGGAAGGAGAAGCCCGGCGATGGCTCGTCTCCTCCTCCCTCCGTCTTCCTCCCGTCGTCCGCCCCCCTGCCCGAGCATCATCTGTGCCGCGACGGCCCCGGACACTGCCACTGCGCCGCGCCGGACTCCAGGATCCCGGGAGATAACTGCGGCGCGAACAACGTAAACAATAACAATAATTGCGGGAGTAACGGCGGCGGCGGCGCCAATAAAACCGCGCTGGATTGTGGAGTTAAAAGCGGCGGCGGCGCTATTGTTGTCAGGCGGCAGCATGACGACACGCCGGCGGCCAAGAAACACAGAGGAGCCGAGAAGGTAAGCAGCTTTTATTGTCTGGAGGCCGATAATGACACACAGCAACAACCAGACACCCGACACACCTGCAGCTGCTTCGCCCTCACACTCCACATGCTCAGCATTTAAAGGTGGAAACCGGTGAACGAAAGCATATTCATGATATTCTGAGCACACACAGGCAGCGAGATGCAGGTGTGAAGGCCACAAAGAAGCCTGAACAGCAGCAGACACACAGCAGGAATGTTTAAATGGATGGAGGGATGGAGGGATGGAGGGATGACCGCCTGCCTGCCACAGGATATTTATTTCCTATTGTTGTTGCCCAGCTGGTGTCATTGTTCCCAGTCTCACTGTCTCACTGTCTGTCTGCTGATAGCCACCATGCTGATGCACAGAGATGAGATTATTTGTGTGTCTTTTTCTTTTGGAGGGGAGATGAAGAGAGGAGGAGGAGGAGGAGGAGGAGGAGGAGGGAGGCAGCAGTAGCAGCAGTGTGTCCTCCATCTCCATCCCCCTCCTCCTCCTCCTCCTCCTCCTTTCACAACCATTTAATCCAGTCCTCCTTGTTTTTCCTGGAGATTAAAGGAGAAAGCAACTATTTACATGTGCGGCAGCGGCAGCTCAGAATAAGAATGAAGCTCTTCTGTAAATCCTCCTTCATGCTGCATCTGCTCAGGCTTTGTTTGCTCATTTCATTTGGGGAAAAATATCCAAGATGTCAGAACGAATCAGGTGTGAGAGTCTCTTTAAATGAGACGTAAACGCTGCACTGCTCCGAGAACGGGGACGGTGCCGCTCGTGAAATCATGTTTTGGGTTTGAATAAGTCATCCGAAGGAGAGACAAAGATGGAGGAAGATGGAGGGACGGGTGGAGAGGTGAAGTGGGGAGAGAGACGTTTGATAGAGAGGCAGGGATTGGACGTGACAGCAGAGGACGCAGGCTGAAAGAGTCTGACACACAGAAAAAAAAGAGGAGCAGATGGAGGATGTTCAGAAGGAGTTTTTTGGGGGGTTTCAGGATCAGACGAGGCAGGAAAAAACCGGAGCGTCCTCCCTGCTGCTGGCAGATGCTGCTGACAGGAGGAACGCTGGCCTGCCCCGGCTGCTTTGTTTATTTGTTGATCTGAAGGATTCCCATTCGGCGGTGAAACACACACACACACACACACACACACACCCTGTAATTCAGTTCCTGTCAGCAGTAATCGGAGGCCTGTGGTGGTTGTAGTGGAGCTCCAGAGGCCTTCACACCCTAAAACACTAAAGAAAACTGAGATTCATTTTGACATTAAAATAAAAAGAACCAACTGAATGTCGGCTCAAACTGGTTAACTGGAGACGTGATCGATAATGATCAATATCTGGCTCATATTGATAGTGGGAGTCTTACCTGTAGGTTTTGCTTTGAGTTTCTGAGTCTTCTTTTCTTTATCTTTGATCAGACGTTTCCATATCGTTTGTTTCGGTCCTGTCAACAGAAAAACGGGGGAATTCTACTTCCAGTGAAGGATTTTAAGACGTGAAACTGTTGTGTTTTTATTGAGAAGACACAGTTTTTACTTTTCCGTCAGACCTTTTGTGACGGGAGAGGCTCAGGTGTAACTAATAATATTAATGATGAACGTTAGACAAGTATAATACCTTGAGAAGGAGAGACAGAACTCACACATATCCCAAACCATCCTTTTTGGAGGGCTTTGAGTTTGAGGGCAGCTGCCATCCAAGTCTTAGTCTGATTCTTTGTTCAGGTTTGATTTGTAACTTTGGACCTAAATGTAATGCAGCCGTTAATAATGTTATTAATTACTCCCGTGTTTAACAAGTTAAAATCAAACACTTTGATTGCTGTTTTAATTTTACAGTTTTAGAGCCGATGCACCTTCTGGGAGACTGAACTGAACTCAGATCATGAAGGAGATCGTGAGACTTTATGATGCGTTTAATTTAAATTGAATGAAGATTGGATTGAATAGTTACACCCAACTGTGGAGGCTCTGAATACATGCAGCCTGGATATAAACACAAAGAAATAACATTAAATGAAAGAGGATTACTTCTCAGAAACATGCTTTAAATATGTTTTACAGAGAAGGCAGACGTCCTCGACATCGCTTCACTCGTGTAATATGCACGTAAACCTGAAGCATATCCTCATTAGTCTATTATCTTCCATTTACACACAGAATTGCTGTGATTGCGTGTTGAGCTCCAAACGCAGGTGACCTACACTCACTACTGTGCATGAACGCATCGTTAGCAGCTGCTAGCGTGTCGGTGTTGTTGCGCCTCCTGTGTAAGAGTCTGCAGCACTGTGAGACTTCTCACAGTGACAATGTTAACATGTTCAGCAGGTATAATGTTCACCATGTTTAGCTAATTAGCACTAAACACCAAGTACAGCTGAAGCTGGGAATGTCATGACCTGATGGTGGCGCTAGAAGACAAATCAGAGGATCATCAGAGTTATGAAGCCACGTTCAGAACTCCCATTTGCAGGTTGCGAAATACTCCAAAAAACCTGAACACACCTTTACAATTCATCCTGATGGGAACCAAATGTCATGTTTCATCCAACAGCTGTTGAGACTTCAAATGTCGACCTCACGGTGGCGCTAGAGGCAAAGTCAGAGGATTCGTCCTCTGGGGAACATGAATGTCCGAACCAAACTTCAAGGCACTCCTTCCAATAGTCGTGGGGATCTTTCAGTCTGGCCCATAGTGGTGGATCGACTGACCAACGCTGCCGTGTCTGTTGCCATCGTGGCTGAAAGTAAACACAAACAAAGTGTGTCAACATCTTTAATGACGACTAAAATGATCAAGCTGCCTCTTTAAACCTGATCCCGCCGCGTTGACAGAAATAAAAGCAGCTCTGCGGCTGCTGAAGCTCAGACTGTCGTCCGCATGACAATAAGATGCACTCGAGTTTGTCTGTGAATGACAGCGGCTGCTCTGCTTTCACTTCCTGTCTGTCAGCCTGGATCCCTGCAGGCTGCACGGAGACTCCTGTTGGATTTTATTGGTTTATCTGATCACCTCACAGGATGCTAACATGCCCGTCAACACCCGCTTATTCCTTTATTAGTTTGTGCTGAGACGTCACATCCTGTTTACTGTGAGCTCGGCGGGGGGGCTGAGGCGAGACGTCGTGAAACCAACAGCTCGCCGGTCGTCCCGTTTACCTGGTGGGGTTTTCAACGGGTTTGCACGGTTTCCATGGCGACCTTGACAGAGTTTATTCGGGGAGAGTTGCGATCGGGGCGTGATGTCGCATGTAAACAGCTGATCCCGAGCGAGCATCAGGACGGAGATTGAGCGGGAGAAACGCACACAAAGCTTATAGCAGCGAAGTTATATCATTTCTCTCATAATCAGGTTGGAAAGGGGATGAAATAAAGCTGGATTTCACTTCAGGTGCTGGTTATTATACTGAATATGAAGGCAGTAAGTGTCCCCCGCCCCTCTGTCCAGGTGAACAATGCAACAGTGCAATTTAGATCACATTTATCTGTGTGATTCCACAAGTTTTTAAGCTTTCAGATATCAGAATGAATAAAATGTGAGTGACAGCGCTACAGTTTGTCCTGGATGCTGTTTTACTGGTCAGGAGCTGCAGTGACTCATTCAGGTCTTAAGGTCTTAAGACTAATTAGTTAATTAGTAATTAGTTCATTTGTCCGTCCGTCCTTCACATCATGGTGTAGTTTTTTGTGTAAAACAGTTAATTATCACTTATACATCTTTACATCAGCCTGCCGTGTTGGTGATGCACATGACTGTATGAGGTATTACTCTGCTTAATAACCTCATGATGTGCTTTTTAATTGAGACTAACCAGTGAGGTTAATAACTCATTATAATCATATTGATTACATCCAGTCGGACGTGGTGTTTATTGCATAAGCAGGTTAGAAAGCTACGTCTCCTGCAGCTTCACTATCTGCACATTTGCAACATAAAAGACGATTCATATCAGGTTATTAAGATTATTTTAGTTTTGTGTTTGCATCAGTGAGCTGCAGTGGAGTCAGTGAACAACAGCCTGGAGCGACGCTTCCTGAGCCGCGGTGATGTAACTGCTTTTTTTTTTTCACTAAACATTTTGAGGCGAGAAGCCAAAACTGAGGAAAAAAGCTGCTGCGTCTTTTTTAGTCAGAACATCAGAACACATTAAGATTAAAGATCCTCTGAAGCACAGATAAAACATTTAAGCTGTAAATACAAAATGATTTTTAAAGTGTTGATTTGCCCTTCGGATGGAGCTTCGTCTGAACCTTCAGGTGACACTTTCAACACAGATTTTCAGTTTGTATTTTGCTCCGAGCGGAAGATCAGCTGTGCAGGCTTAATGCAGCGTGTTCACATTCACCACTTTACACTTACAATGTGTTAATGATGCTAAAAGGGGAAAAGAGGTGTTAATGGTGCATCTCCATTCAGCATGGATTATTACAGTGTGACAAAGGCAGACGTGTGAATTAAAATTGTGTTTTAGCCTGAAAACATTCTTTATCCGCTGCATTCATCAACAAACATTAAACTCCAGAAAATAAACTGGAATCTTTTATGTTTGTTAGCTGTTTACCTCCTTTTTATTTAACATGTTATCAGAAGGTCAGCGGTCCTCAGCAGGATGCAAACTCTGGTCACGTGTGTCCAGTCTGCACCTGAGGCTGATAACCATCAGCACTTTGATGCTGTTCACGCCTTCATTTTCAAAGAACATAGTCGAGGTCAGACAGTTATCAAACAGCCAGCCAGACAGACGTCTCTCCAAAACACTGAACACATTTTCTAAAGGCACAAAATGTCTGACTCCCAACTCTTGATGTGGATTTCTAAACATGGACAAAGCACCGGGGATCTGACTCACATCCACAGCGGTTGGACGAGGAGTCCACCTCTCTGTGTGACACAGTGACGAATCTCAACACTCAGAGAGGTCAGACTGGCAAAGAGCTTGAATCTTTCATTACGGTGACACAACTGCATCAGCGCAGCAGGCGTCCCGGAGCGAAGAGTAAAACAGTTCTGCCATCACAATGTGACGCCATCCAATCAGAAGCATCCAGGCCCACGTCCACTCTCCTTTACCTCTGTTTCTGGTCGACTCCCGAGAAACTGATCCGTCTCTTTAGCTGCTAAACGCTCCACGTTCTTCTCCAGTTAGTCTCTAGCTGTGTCTGTCAGCTGTTTGCCGCCGGGCTGCTCGTGTACAGAGACTTCCTGCTGCTGCTGGAGACTCTGAGACTGAACCAGGCAGGAAATGTGCTGTAAAACCAAAACAAGGAGCTCAAAGACGGTAATGAAAAGATCCGTGGAGCTGCAGAGGCTACGAGCTACGAATATATTGATTAATTCAGCTTTAAGATAAAAGGTGTGATTTGGTTAAAAGCAGCTAACATTAACAATTAACCCCCGACTCCCTGACTCTCCACTTCATTACATTACTTCCTGCAGTGGCGCTGAACTCTGGCACTGGATGTGAATCGTACATTGTGTAATTAATAAAAGTGAAGATGAGTATGAGGATAAAATGACTGCTTCCCTGTGAGAGCTTGAGAGCAGGTGAATGAGTCGGTGTGTGCACTTCAGAGCAGACGCCCTGAAAACTGAGGATTATCTTTATTTTAGTTATCGATTAATCTACCGATTATTTTCTCCATGAACAGATTGATGGTTTGGTCTATAAAATGTCAGAAAAAAGTGAAAAATACCAGCATTTCCCACAGGATTTTGTGAGACTGTGGGGGGGGGGTCCGGGGTCCGGGGTCATGCTCCCCTGAAAGAATATTTTGTACATAAGATATAATGTTACATACATTATGCATTGTTCTTCACAACAAGCAGCCGGATATGTAAGTCAACACAAGGGAGGAGGCCGACAGCTAATGCCGTTAGCTAACGTTAACGTTACCTAACTGACGTCAGATTAACGTTAACGATACCTAACTAATGTCAACATTACCTAACTAACGTCAGATTAACGTTACCGTTACCTAACGTCAGATTAACGTTAACGTTACCTAACGTCAGATTAACTTTAACGTTACCTAACTAACGTCAGATTAACTTTAACGTTACCTAACTAACGTCAGATTAACGTTGACGTTACCTAACTAACGTCAGATTAACGTTACCGTTACTAACGTCAGATTAACGTTACCGTTACCTAACTAACGTCAGATTAACATTACCTAACTAACGTCAGATTAACGTTAATTATCCATGATAACGCCTGCAGTAACGGTGTCTGTTTGCTGTCGTACTCTGGTGATGATAAACTTGTGTTTGTCAAACCTCAGACAGTGTCGTGTCTCGGACGCAGCAGATCTTTTCTCTTATTATGAGACGTGTAAAAATATTTTCGGTTCATTATGAAACTGCAGCGGGAAACATTAGACAGGTAATTCACGAGGAACGCTGAAAACCAATTATAAATTCTTAGTAATAATCTCAAATCCAGTGAGGTGACATCTTCAGCTAACGTTCCAAAACACCAAAATATTCAGTTCACTATGACACGAGACAGAAAACCTCTTCATGTTATAGAAGCAGGACCGGGGGGGGGGGGGGGGGGGGGTGTTGCCACCACAAGTTGGCATTTAATTTTCTGTTGATCGTCTAATTTATAATTCTGATTGACTGTTTCACCTTTAATGAAAACTCTCTGCTCTCTGTGAAGGAGGAGAGTAGCTGCAAACAGTAATATTGTCGACGCCACAGGACCATGTTTCTCATCGTGTCTCTCATCCGGAGATTAAGTCGGCTTCTTTTGTAATTAAAGTGATTTTGGAGGCCGTGTGCAGAGACCTCTGCTAGAAGCTTCAATATTAGAAACGAGAGATGGCTCAATCGACACCCTTCTGATTCACAGTTGTCCATTTGAACCGGCACTTGTACATATATGTGACGTTTCTTGGCAGAGAGCTGAACACTTTCAGCTCCTGACGGAAACCCAAAAGTTGCTGCTTCTCGTGGGCTTTTGCGAGAATCCTGTTTTGAATTCGGAACCAGAATTAACGCTGCTTCTGGCTTCGCAGAGTCTTGTTATCCAACAGTTTATGGTGTGAATGTGTTCAGATCTCCAGGTGTAGCTTCATACAGGCCACAGCAGGATGTGTTCATGCTTAATCCAGGGTGACGGATGTTTCTGCTATTTATCGTCACCGTTTTCCCCCCCTGAAGGCAATCTTCTTATATTTCACCTTGTTGGGGAACATTTATTTTTCCTCCATTTTGTTCCTAGTTCCTCTTATGAAAGAAGAAATCTGAAGCTCAGTGTAAAATCCAGCTTTAATTTCTGTGCTTACAGTGCAGACTCGCGCTGGTCTGGTCTGTCGGCTCCTCTGAGCCGTGACTGACAGGAGATTATTGGATGAAAACATGGAAATCAGACAGGCAGAAGGTAAAAGGAGCCCCCCTGGTGAATGTGAGGAAAAGCTGAAGCTTCAGAAGTTTTTCAAAATGAAGCAGGTGACCTTGAAAGTCCTTTTTTTTTTCTTCTCTTTAACATCTAACTTCATCAGTATGCCGCAGTTCCTCTCGCCATCCTGAGGAAAACGTTGTGACGGAGATCTGCAGGTGCAAAGCCTTTTAAATCTTCTGGTCCTGAACAAAAAACATGGTGGTTTGTTGAATTTCAATAAACAAGGGAACCCTTTGTAAAGCCTCTCTCCACAACAGCTAACACTAACGCCTGTCGTTCCCAACAGACAGGAGATTCTCTTGCTGCTGTGACGTTATTTACTGTTACCGCAGGTTTAATGCTGAGAAAACAAAATGAAACTGCACTGATAACGACACAAACACCAAACATCGTCTGTCTCATAGTTAGTTCGTTTTCAGCCCGTCTGAATCTATTTTATGATCATGTTGGCACAGCTCACTGGATTTGTGGCTCATTGTTGGCTCACTGGTCCTCCCAACACTCGTCTTCATATATAATGAAGACAACTAGACTAGATTTCTAAGACATTTGCTGTAGATATTCGTGGTCCCCAGAGTAAGAACCCTTATTATCTCTCCGGCAGCACCGTCATGACAGAGATTTCAGTTGGATACGATTAATCTAAAATGCCACAGCAAGGCCTCACCGTGTGAGCTAAAACTGTCAATCCTGTCGCACGTCTGGGTGCAGCTCCGGCAGCGACGTTACAGCGGGAACACGAATCAAAGGTACCAACTGTTTCCTGAGAAATTCTCTGTAGGATGCAGACAAATGTTGACAAATTGTGAAATCTATTATAATAAATACGTGAATGTAAATGTCAAAAACTGAGTGATGAGAAAAGGTTCATAACGAGGTTGAATGTTCATATGTGATCAATCAGGCATCATCAGAGCTGGGTGACAGAGACTATAACGCCAATATATCGGCATTTTGAAACTCAACTCTGAAAATGATTTTCCATTTGACTTGATAATTAGACGAAAGCTGAAAGAAGGACAAGTGCACGGCGAGTAAATGGCACAGCCGACAGTATTGTTCCCCACTCGAGGCACAGAAGTGTGTTTTCAGAGCAGTACAACAGCTCATGTGGAGGCTGGACTGAGAGTCCATTAAAGTATCAATGCCAACCGGAGTGAAAGGGCTTCGTGGTACGACGGTACGCCCACGCGCTCTGCAGGCCGGCAGGTTTTCCTCTGCATTCATTCACCACAGTCTGCACTGCTGAAGGAAACACTGGAATAAAGAAGTCATAACATCAGCGCCCGGCGTCTGTCGTCAATCGCCTCATCTCTGCATCTCCTAACGTCTTGTCCCCTTTTACACTCCGGCAGCGTCTCATCTAAAATCATCCGAATCAATCAGCATGAAAGAACATGAATCAATGGGGGAATTTGGTCCAAGTCAGAATGTTTAATAGTAATAACTGCTGCTTTGGAACATCTTGTGTGTTGTTGAAGAGTTCTTCGCAGCCTGACAGAGAGTTTGTACATTAAAGCTGTATTTTGTCAGGTCTGTGTTAAATAATTGAGTGTTTCTTCAGAGCTTCCTTTGAGCATCCCTGTTTGTTGAGGGTGTAGCTGCTGCCTGTCATGTAAAAAATCATTATGCAGTGTGTTTTGGCATAAATAGTTTCATTTTCTGTGTTTTTGCAGCCGTCGAAAGGCTCAGAATAGCTTCGCTCCGACTCCGTGATTAATCTTTGATGGAGAGGAGCTGTAACATCGTGTGTTCAGAAGTGAACTTTGACCTCGTGTCATTAGAACAAATCTGACTGCTGGACAGTTTGTGTTTATTCACCCCAAACAACCAATGAACCGGCTGCACGTTAGCTGCAGCTAGCTAGCAGCGGACGCACTGGTTGTGCGTCTGTGTGTTTGTGTTCAGCTCAGCTTCGGATCAGAGAGTCTGGTTCCTTCTGTTGTTCCTCCCCAGCGTCTCCTTGCTTCCCTCTCGTCTCTGCTGTGGGACACCTGCAGACTCACTAGAAGTCCTTGTTAGGAAAACGTAAACCAGGTCCTGGTAAGGACCTCATCTCATCCATGTTACCACCGTATCAAGAATCACGTCTGCAGTCCGGACTTGTTTTTCCAAATCGAGGCGAAACGTAATTGCTGCTCCACTTTCTATACTGCGCTGACGTAGAAAGAGCAGGTTCACTTCCTGAGTGCTGCGTGTTGGTTCGATTAAGGAAAAGATTGGGATTTTGGCTGAATGCTAATAAAATAAATCGCCCTGTCTCGTGTTTCAAGTCAGCTGAATTCTTCCATATTTTCAGACCACGATGTTTCACTAACTTTTAAGTGCCTGAATATAAAAAAAGTGTAATTATGCTTTAGTTGCTACTAAAGTAGAAAATCAAATTAAATACACATTTTACAGAATCGTACATTTTGCAACTTGGCAAATATGTTAATTAACGCGTCCTCGTTATAATGATAGAATATATTATCTGGGAGTCATTACGTTTCCTTCAAAACGTATAAAACACATTTCATTTGTAGGAGACAGGGTGAGTCGGTCACATCTGGGAGCTAACAGTCACATCTGGGGTTGCTGTGTTATTAAAATGTCATTTGGAGAAGCTAATCGGTCCCAAGCACTCGCTGTTTACTTGAACTGTTCTGCGTGTTGTAAGTTCTGCTGATTGGCCGGTCAGCTCTGCCGTCTTAAAGGCCTCAGATTTCCCTGCAGGAACCTGACTGAGTCTATATTAAATATATTAAAACTGTCTCTGGTGTTACATCAGCTGCCAGGTTGAAAGCCTGTGATGTCTGTCTCAGTTGAGATGCTTTATAATTATATCATTATGAAAACACTGCTTGCAAACACTGCAACTCTGGGAGATTAATTTATGCAGAATTGGGCTAACATAATTATTGTTAATGGTTGATTGTGCAGCCGCGGCGTTGCTGAAGGAAAGAAAGTGGTTGTTAGTTTTCAAATGTTTTGCAGCAGCAGGAGTTATTATGGCAGTGAGTAATGTCATGCCATTAGAGCTTGTCATTCAGTAGGAAGGTAAGTGGTGTGTGTGTGTGTGTGTGTGTGTGTGTGTGTGTGAGTGTGTGTGCTCTTATGGCGATACTGTAGGGAGGGAATAAGAGAGCAGAGAGATGAGAGGCTGGAGAGAGAAAATGGGGAAAAAAAGATGGCTACCATTCGCAAAAGCACACACACACACTGCACAAACCACAGATTGTATGCACACACACACACACACACACACACACACACACACACACACACACACACACACACACACACACAATGCCTCCTCTTTCAGCAGCCTGACAATAAAGACAGGGATGATTTCTGTCTGGGAAAAAAAACTGTCAGTGTTGCTGCTCACTGGGGGATTTAATAGGAGGGGAGGAGGAAGAGGAGAGAGGAGAGGAGGGGCAAGAGATGAGGAGGAGGAGGAGGAGGAGGACATGAGGACAGGAAAAGGGGAAAGGGAAGGGAAGGATGAGGAAGAGTAGAGGGAGGAAAAGGAAAATGAGGCACAGGAAAGAGAGGAAAAGGAGAAATAAATTAAAGAATAAAAGGAGACGACAGTGAGGGTGGAAAGGAAAGGGGAATAAGAGGAAGAAGAGGAAGAAGAGAGGACAAGAAGAGCAGGAGGAGCATAGAAGGTCAAGAATCAAGAAGAACAAAAAAGGAAGGAAAGGAGGATGTGAGGCAAGAAAAGTAGAGGAGAGAAGCAGGAGGAAGAGGAAAGAAAGGGAAAGAAAATGGAATGCAAGGAAAAGGTGTGGAGAGGAGGAGGACGAGAGGGCAAGAAGGAAAGAAGAGGAGGAAGAAAGGATGAGAGGATAAGAGGAAAGGACAAGAAAAGAAGAGGAGGAACAGAGGAAAGAAAGAGGAAGAGGATGAGTAGAAGGAGGAAGAGGAGATAAATCAGTTCAGACAGCGTTTCTTCTGTCGCTTCTATAAACACTCCATCCTTTAACAGAGCTGCTGAGGGGGCGGAGGGACGGATGGAGGGACGGATGGAGGGACGGATGGATGGTTGGATTGATTAAAAGTATTTTTTGGCGTTTCTGAACACATTCAACAGGATGCGTCTGCAGTCTGAGACACAGAAAATGTGATTGGAGATTTTTGAAAAGAGCAGAAGAAGCAAAGATAAAAAAATGTCTCTTTGTTTAATTATAGATTTTAGAGGCAGAATTAATGGAAAACTCACTTGGCTCCCGCCCCCCTGATTAATTTGGGTAAATCCAGTTCTATATGTGAGTAAAGGCAGCTGTTTGTGATTCAACTTCAACCCAAAGCTCCAGCGTGTTGAAGTCAAACCTGCTTTAGGTTGAACTGCAGTAGACCCCCCCCCCCTCTGCATGCAGTTTTATGATAATAGCAGTAGTAGATTTTATCAACTGTCGCTAGCAAAGAGCCGAAGTGAATCCCAAACTAAGAAAACCTCATTCAAAATCACATTGACATTTATAATAACTTATATGTGAAGTCCATTTACCGTTTCATTACAACATAAAGAACACATGCTTTCACAGTCTAGTGATGTGGTTGTCAGACGACGTTCTCGCAGTCATTGTTGGAGCTTCGATATACCAACAGTAAGAGGGGCAGCAGCTAGCCCCACTCGCTAGTCCTGAGGCTGCTCCAGAGGCAGGTGCAGTGTCCCTCAGACCGCTAGAGAATTATGCATTCCCTCTGCGATGATTAACCGAGGAGAGCTTCACTCGCTGCTGCAAGGTCGCCCGGTTCAAAGCATTGTGTGCGTTGTGAATAAAGCTGCTATGTGAACATCTGCCTGCGTTTCAGATCATGTGAAATGAAAGCCTTGGTCTGGCTGCCGCGGCGACTTCAGACACGTTTGTGATAACAGATTACAGCTAAAAAAGTTGACATGGAAGAGAATATTTGTGGATTTCAAAGACATGAAGGAAACCAAGTTATGATGACGTATGCGATGATGTTTCCCTTTTTACATGAGAAGGTTTTGAGGATGAAGACCAACTGAACCCAAACGAAAACAAAGCAGCGGCGCTAACGTTAAACTAAACTCTGATCCCGGACCGGATCCCACGCGGTGGATGTTCCAGCCCAGAACGGGGTTGTTATAATGTTGCCTGTAACGCCATAACATATTGTAATTAGCTTATGCTAACTCTTAGCCTTGGAAGTAGCACTAACATCAGGTAGCTACTGTTGGTAATAAGCTAATTAGCCAGGTTTGTGGCTAATTAACGGCTTCTGATTATCTCAACGTGTTTTTGTCGTGCACATGGTTTAATTATCTTGTGTTTGGAAAGCAAAAGCTTGTCTAACTTAACATGTTGGGATAAATATATATAACAATATTTGTTTTCCCCAAATTACCTTGTGTTTTCTTGAAATGTTGATGCCATTATCACAACAGAACAACTTCGTTATCAAGTTAATACAATAATTAACTACCTGTAATCAACTATTCTGTTATCTTGAGATACTGCCACCATCTTTTATCTCGTTTCCGTCTATCTGCCGGGATGCCGACCCTGGCGCCAAAGAGAAAAACGCCCTTTCCAACACTGTGAAGGTGGCCTGAAGATAGAGGGAGTTTAAAGCAGGTGCTTAGGGAAGGAAGCGTGGCCGATTGATGGAGATGAGTCATGTTGTGTTGCTGTTGATGTGTATTACGCTGATAACGGTCGCGTTGCCAGGTGATGCTGACAATGTTCAAGGTTCATTATACTATTTATAGGCCCTGGGGGGGTCGCGGTGGACAGGTCTAAGCCACCATGTGCAAGTGTTCATGCAAACCGCTGCACATTTCTATGTGATATTGTGTGTTTTTTCACGTTTTGTTGTATGTTTTTATACCTGCTGCAGCTCCGACTTCCTGCTTGGGAGAAATAATAGAATTGAATAGAAGAGTTGCAGAGTGCCTTTATTATTGTTGTTATTTTGTTTTGCAGCATTATGTCTGTCTGTGGTTTTTGCAGGGGAGAACTGTAACATCTCTTTTTTGTGGAATAACACAGAGGTCTGGTAGTTTGTCTGGTGATTCTGTAACTGCGTCTGCGAGGAAGGATGGGGGTGGATCTTGTCTGAAAGAAATTGAGGAAGACAGATTCTCGGTTTGTGCACAGCTCCAGGGTCCATGCATATTTTAGTGTTATTTAGGTCTTTGTGTATTTCGTGCTCCTCTGTGGTTTAGTTAAAGCTGTGATACTTGAGTTTCTCTCTTTTTTAGATAGTGAAGGGTTCACAAAACAAGATATTGGAGACACAGGGAAAGAGTACAACAGCTGAAATCGATGATCGCAGAAGCTTGAGGCCAGAGCGGTGATGCAGAGCTTTAATCAGCACGAGTTCCTGGGAGGAGAGAAAAGGACTGAACAAGAAGTACTGTAAACATGATCAGTAACTGCTGAGGTCTTCACACCCAGCGTTAAGTTCAGGCAAACACTTGGTTACTGTTGGGGAAAGCTCGTCTTCCACCGTTTTAAACTGTGTGAATGAACTGACATCATTCACACGCTTGTTTCTTGAACGTTGAGCCGCCTGCAGTTCTGTCGTGTCGCTGTGTGCTGTTTTTCTGTGTGTATTGTTGGATTTTTTAATTAAGAAACAGTGTGAGAAAGGATGATTTGTTTGAAGCATTTAACACACAAGAGAGCCGGCTTGTGTTTTTATTGTTATTCTGCTGTGTGTGTGTGTGACTCTGCGTCCTGGCTGACGGTAGCTGCTGTGTGAATTGCGATCGAGCGTTGTTATTCTGGGCGTCTGAGGGAGGAAAAGGCGTTAACGGCAGAACAGCAATCACCGGGGATCACGATTCTTCTTTTATAGTTAATTTGCTTTGTGATCTGGTAGAAGAAGTCCTGGGTGGTCTTTGTCAGCAGCTGTGTGGGAGTTAACAGACACTTCCAGGAAGCGCAGGGGATCATCTGTTTTATGTTTCATTACTATTTTGCATGATAAATTTGCATTGTTTATCAGAGTTTTAGCATAAATGCAGAGAAACAAACAAAGCTCCTCATAATACCTGGAGCACAGACACTGGAAACTAAAGCCTGAACCCTGAAGAGTTCCCTCCACACACAGGGACCAGAGGAGGGGAAAGGACTGGTTTTGCAAGCTGCGAGCACAGATGTACCTTTATAGGGAGACAGGGACACACCCCAAATCATTTCACATGAATCATTTTACCCCCTAAATTAACTCTATCAGGTTTCTACAACAACCTCGCTGTCCCTGAAAGTACAGAGACTCTCTGTGATTCACGTTTCGTTCGTTAACATTTCGACAAACAGCCGCACAGCAGATCAATAAGATAACCCCGGAGTCATTTACACCTCAGTATTGAATATGTGCTGATCTCCAGTCCGCCGTGCCGGAGTAATCCGTCAGTTCAAGCTGCTGTAGAAGAAAAATCTGAGGGATTTGAAAGAAAAAGCACAAAGCACCCCTGAGCTTTCTTTCTCCCCGCAGAAGTAGGAAAGAGAGTATTTTCTCGTCAGAGTTGAGAGCGACCTGTGTGAGTAACTGATCGAGCTTCATAATAACACAACAGAAGCACAACTCCTTCATCTGGAAACTCTGTGCTGGACTTGACAAAGTACCTCTGTTTTCTCAAGCATTTACAGACTCATTTACAGGGTTTTTTTTTTTTTTTCTAACTGGGAAATCACTCAAGAATATCGTGCAGCGAGATATCTGTCAGGCCTGTAATCTTTATTGAGTCATAACGGAGAGAAGAATCCTTCATCGCTGATTGCTGCTGCTCTCTCAGCAGAATTATTTCCCAGGGCTGTTGTAATTGGGACCGTAATAAGTGGTGAAGATAAGAGTGAGGCTCTTACGGGCACCCAGGACTTAGTGTTTCATTACATGTAACCATGGTGATGGCGGCGGTTCAGATCACTCGCACGCTTTGAAAACTGAAAAACGACGTTCTTGGTTTTATGAAACTCTGCTGGAGACTAGAAATATGATCGGACACACGTCGTGAGTGTTTGAACGCGTATCTGCACCATCAGTCAGACGTCTTCCGGCCCTCCTTTTGGATCAGATCTAATTATCTTCAGGTGTTATTGAACAAGGTCTGACTGCCCCCGGTTCCCCTGCGGAAGACCTCTGCTACGAGTGTGTGAAAGTGTGCCGTTGATCACTGGAGTGCGTGTAAAACCCATCAGCGCTAATGCTGAACTACACACATGATAAGACAGAAGCCGTTTAATACACTACGTGTAGGTTTGACTGAAAGCGGAATTGGAAAAGACGTCTTTCTCCGCTTTGTTTCACTAATCACTTTATTTATATTAACAATAAATCCAACGCCACTGGATTTTCCAATGGCTTGATAATGTTGCTTTGTTTGTGCTGGGTGCATAAACAGTTATCTGTTTTATTTATAGAGACCAAGACCACAAATCACACATTGTCCTCAGAGGGCTTTACAGTCAGTACAGCAGACCACACCGTCTGTCCTTAGACTCTAAGGTCTGTCCGTCCCTGTCCCAGGACAGGGACACTAAAACAGGAAGTCGAAATATGGACCTGAGTGAGTTGTTGGGGTTCACCGGGACGACCTGCAGTTTCTTAATAACTTCTCCCTGTAAGAAAGTACCAGACGCTCACGTTGAGACTTTCAGCAGGTCTGAAGTTTCAACATCTACCCATAGTCCTGTAATTGTAACTTACTGCCACAGGGGGCAGTGTTCAGAGAAACCTACGTACTTTAAGGGGAAGTTCTGGTATTTGTTATAGCAGACTTACTTTTATATTTAGATATAGACTCCAAAAAGAAAGACGTGGATCGTGTCCAGGAGCTTCCTACAGCTTTCTGAAAAACATAACAATATACCAGAACAAACAATTCGTCTTTTAGTCCAGTTGAAAGTAAACACTGGAAATCCCTGTAGCTGCCGTATGAGATGATTTCTGTACGAATTTAAGGTTTTTGGAAAGCTGTAAGTTCACACAAATATGAGGATGACATCCAGTTTCCCTTTAATGTCTTGTTGAAACTTTAGACCACAAAAATCCCCAAAATGATCTGCATATCACCGACCCCCACTGGAGACTTCAACAACAGACAAATCTAATTTCTCGTGACAACAGAGAAACACTGGATGAGCTCCAGTAAAGTTGCCTGTTATGTCTTTTCTCACAAAAGTGGCAGCTAATTATAATGTGCAGCTTCTGTATTTGTGCGCGTGCCGGTTGGAAACACAGTTTAACTAGAAAACGAGGGTGAAATCTTTGCCTCTGACGGACTCAGTCACGAGGGAGAGATGAGGGTGAATCAAAAGAGACTTTTCGAAGGATATAGTTGAGAGATGATTAGCTGCCAGTCAGTATCAGGAAGTTGGTGAGTGCAGACGGCAGATAGAATAATGAACGGTGTGACATTTAGAGAAAATGCCTCCTCTTCTAAAATGTGCTTCCATTCCACGCTGGGATTCAGCATTCAGATAATCAGATGTCAGTTGGACTCGCGTCAGTAATATTAAAATGACATTACTTATATTTTTGACCGTCTGTCTCTCCTCCTCCACTCTCTTCAGCACAGCCGTGCCCCCACGTCTCATTACATTTAAGGAATTTAGCTGAACTGAGCTGATTAACACCCAAAATAAAGTGGAAGTGAAGTAAAATTGCATATTAAAATACATGGCAGTCTCTTTCTCTGATTTTTAATGAATCCTCTCCTTTTCGCTCCAGGTGGACCCCATGTTCACGGTGCCAGCTCCCCCCGCCCCAGGCCACCCGGGGGCCCCCGGATCCTCTCTGCCCTCGGCCCCCTCCTTCTCCCCTCCGGCCCTGCCCGCCTCCAACCCCAAGCAGCTGGTGGTGAGGACGAGGTCCGTCGGCACCAACACCCAGGACGGAGGCGTCTCCGGAGCGCTGGAGGGCGACTCGGCCTGCCTGGGGCCCTGCCAGCCGGGCACCAGCGTCAACCTGGAGGGCATCGTCTGGCACGAGACTGAGGAAGGTAAGGAGTGAAAGATCCTTCTCTAGATCTAGTGACCAGTCTGTGGAAGCAAGTTCATTTTCTGTCGTAGATATAATGTTTCAAATAATGAGGTAAACGTATGTAGAAGTAAGTCAGGCTGCTCTGAACACCCGTTTTACAACATTTTTTCTACTTTTGCGTCGAGCTGATGTCAACACGTCTTCTTACGCCAGTTATCCTCAAGCGAAGAGTTTATTCAAAGCCAAATGTCTACTTGAATACTATTACAGGCATTTAATGTACAAATAACCGACATGCAGGGAGATTATTATTATTATTATTCCGTTACCTTTGTTACTTCCTGACAGCAGACGTTTTCCACCTCGTTGTGTCCCACTCATACACCTATTAACAGGAGCATATGCAGACATTTGTTTTCTATATGGCTTGAGATTGAAAGACTGAATCCACCGTTATAAGCAGGTCATGGCTGGTTGGTTTCGTGCTCCAACATGTGCAGATGGGAAACTACAATACATTTCAAAGGGACTATTGTTGTGGATTATCCAGAGTCACAGGTCGGTTGTTTCTGTTTCAGGTGTCATGTTTAATGCTTTTAACAGCAAAATCTCCTCCTGTGCAGCAGATATTTCAAAACGTCCCCACATTAATAGGTCGTACCTTATACCTTCAAGTGCATTATGTAAAAGCACTGTTTTAGATTCCCGAGTGTGCCCCCCCCCCCCCACTTCCTTCCATATGGTAATGAAGTAATTATGGTGAACATCACGCCGTGTGTGTGTTGAAATAAACAGACCCAAGTGAAACCTGAGCTGCACAGTGAGGATGTGGAGAGTCTTGTGTGTTAAACGTTTTGGCTCAGTCGAAGCCAAGACGGTGGAAACACATCAGCAGCTTTTCTGATCCGCAGGCTTCACTTGACTTTGACAAAAGACTTTTTCTGCCTTGATGTGCAGAAAAGACCAAACTGACAATTCACAGTTTATTTCTTATTTCTATTGTTTTCACGTTAGAGGTTCGTGGTCGACTCTAAGCAGACTGATCATTATTTTTACTGAGTGAACGCTGCACTTTGGCCATTTATGCAAAATCTGAGAGGCGTGAAAATTCAGTTTCCAGCAAACGGTTTGTTTCAGTCCTCCTCGTTAAATCTAAACTCAGTGTTGTTTGCAGGATAAATTCAACAGGGGAGAATATAACTGGAGACTCTTCATTTAGAAGCTGTCGAAGGACAGCGTCCAAACTTCTGACAGCTCCGGGGAAACAGTCTGTCTGGACTCAGAGCTGAGCCTTTCAGGTTTACTGGACAAAAGGAGACAAAATCATCTTAACGCAGTAGCTTTTATCTGCATCTCAGAGTCTTAATCAGTGGATGGAGCCGGTTCAGTTGCTGAATTTTGTCCACGTGATAAGGTGTGGGCGTATTGTTCAGATGTCTCTGGAGTCACATGGATGTCCTCCTCGATCCTGGTTGATGGCTTTGACTCCAGTCGACGCTGTGAGTGTTTTTTCTCTGGTGTTTGCAGATTACGTCAGCCGTTTGTTGAGCATCCTGTTGTTGCCATGCCAACAATGACCCTCGCGTGTCAGACGCAAGGCATGACAGTGTACAGTGTCGCAGCACCACTACACCGTCCTGCCTCAAGGAAACCCTGCAGCCGTTGGTTTCTAACTCTCACATCCTGCCTTCTGTACTGTGGCTGATCGTCCCAGCAGCGTTATAGATAGTTAGTCTTTAGTAAAGTACTTTCAACGCTCTTCTAATATCCGGTGAATATTTGGAGATAGTATTCTCTGTGAAGAGATGTTGTTACTGATGGATTTAAAGCTGATGAAGTCTTGGAGAGCTTTCTTCTTTTTGTCATCTGTTCGTCTCACATGATGGCAAACAGGAGAGTCACGTTTCATTTGTTAAGCAGCTGCTGTCTGTTTTTTATCCTTCTGAATGTTGTTGGCTGTATTTTGTCAGTGGGGAGAGTTTTAAAGACCCTGTCAAGAGTTTCTGCAGAGTTTTTGATTTGTATTTCTACTTCTGTCTTCTTTACTTCTACGTATGTGTGCGTGGCGTGCCCCGCCATGCGTGTTTGATGCTCGTCAGCTGACGCTCTGCTCTGTGGCGACGCCAGTGTCTGTCGCACTGCAGGGCCGAGGTCGGCAAAATGACACTTTGACACTCACGACTGCCGTTTGCATCCAGTTAGTGTTGGTTTCCTTTTTACCGACCGACCATCTGAGAACCTCACCAAACCTTAACCACAGCCAGAACCAGAGTCACGTTGCAATATTACCTCTTTGTAGAGAAAATGTGCATTTAATTTCAACACAGGTTTCCCCCCCCCTGAAAAGATTCATCCCGTTTGGCCAAACCCACACGAGTTGTAACGACAGGCTGTGGGTTTGAGAAACATATGCTGAAGAACAAATAGACGGTTCTTATCTTTATCCTTCCAGACACTTTGTACTGTCCAAATAAAAATAACCAAACTCCAGTTTACTTTTAAACCTGACTGGATATCCTCAGAAGACCAGTTTTGGCGTTGCGCTGCATGTAATCTTGAGTCCAACACAAGAAGAAAAGTAGAACCAGAAACTCGTCCAACGCTACAAAATGATACCACGGGAGGACCGGGCGACGGATCAGACGGCCTGATGATTCACCCGCCGATTTCGACGCCATCGCGCTTTGATAGGCCGTTAACGAGGACAGCACTCGGCACTGCGGCCTCTCAGCGGAGGTGTAATACCTTACTGCAGGCTGCTAATGAATAAATCCCATCTCTCGGTGCCCATCTCGCTCTGCCAGCCGCGGGGCCTCTGAAGTGGAGTGCTGAGTTTGGCGGAGAGGCGTTTGTTTCTGGGCCCAGTATTAATTAACTGGAGCTACTTACTCCGCCCGGGCAAAAATAAAACAGGAGAAGAAGAAAAAGGAAACACAACACAGGGGAATATATTGGAGGCAGAGAGACGGAGAGAGGCGAGGAGGAAACATCTTCTGCTGCAGACTCTGAAGGAGGGAAACAGACGGTGCAGTGTTACAACGCTGAGGTGAAACTCCTTGACAACCTTAAACAGGTAAAAAGAAAAGACAAACAGCAGAAGGGACAGAATGTGGATGATGCATTATTAAAATAAAGCTTCAGTATTCAAGCAAAACATTTAAAATGAGAAACCTGAGCGCAGACGTCCTCAAAGTTTGAATCATAAGAAAACGTGGTGCTGAGCAATTAATCGATCATCAGGAAATGAATCATTTATCGTTTAGACAACAAGCCAAATGTTACCTGGTTCTGAAATGTGAAGATTTGTTCTGCTTTTCTGTTTTATATCACAATAAACTGCAGCTCTTCGGGTGTCTTTTACTACCTGCTGACATTTTAAAGGCAGAAAGATTAATTGAATAATTGCAAAAAGAAAAATGAAGGTAATCATCATTTAAGAAAAGTAAACATCATGACAGACAATGATGGGATACATGATGTGATGAGAGGGATTTCAATCCTGCAGATTTGACTGGATTAACATGTAGAAAGACACAAGGTTCAAAACGAATGCGTAGTTATCAACTGTTACACATAATAAAATGATCCATAATATTCAACTTTCTGTCTCTCTTATAATACAGATTTTAATTCAAATTATAGCCAGTCTTCCCTTTCAGTATGTCCAAATCTAATTATTTGTTATTTCAGAATCATTTTAATTGAATTCTATATTAAACCAGTGGCAGATCTGATTTAAGAGCAGTAGTTCACTAACACCCTGATGTATCTCACAATGTAAAGAAGCCCTTTGGGTTCACTTCTTTCCACCAAATTTAATTTCACTTAAATCTGTTCACATATTTTCCTCCTAAGGAACAAACCATCAAACAAGCAGGACTTGTTATTTCCTCCGCGGTGCACAAAAAAAATGCAAACAGAAAACATCAAAGCATCGTGCTTCCAGGTTTGTGTGAGTCCACAAACAGCAGCAGCAACATAATGATATGAAAGATGCGTCTGTGGAGTTCTACAGACGCACTGCAAATATATCTAAGACTGAGAGGTACACATGCAAACGCACAGTGTGTGTTTGAGTTCACAGACAGAGAAAGATGCAATAAATATGAGGAAAGGAGCGAGAAACTGATTGAGTGTTCAGCCTGCGTCTGATCAGGCTGACAGGACGGGGGAGGGAGGGAGACGAGGGGAGAGGGACAGAATGGCAACGGAGGTTTTCGTCTATATTGCTAAACCACCGGGGGGGGGGGGGGGGGGGGGCAGAGATGGAGAGGAATGTAAAGATGGAGACAGAAAGAAGCAGATAGAGAGATGAAGAAGGATCGTTTCGAAGGACAATGTCAGAGTCACAGAGACGACAAAGACGAAGACAAAAGGAGACATGAGAGAGTATTCTTCATCCCGAGGAGTCCTCCCTGCCGTTCGGGGACTATCGTTCAGGAGGCGGAGGGACATCTGAGCCCCCTCCTCGTGACGGCGGAGGGATACGAGCTGAGGATGCTGGTTGCATGTTAATTAAGCAGAATACTAATTGGAAAGACAGAAAGGAGAAGAAGAAGACGACGACGAGACCACCATTTCAGCTTCAGAGCCCCCCCCCCCCTCCTCTCCTCCCTCCGCCTCCCCGCAGGAGGCCGGAGTCTGATGAGCGCTAATCAGATGGTGATTGGCTCGACTGCAGACTGTCTGTCTGACTGTCTGTCTGACGGGATGCCAGAGATAAAGTGAATGATGTAAATATTACAGTTCGAAGGTGATTTGCGTCTCGTGAACACTCGCATGAAATAATCACTTTGTAAAGAAGCTAACCGACGTCATTTACGTGTGAAGGAACAGTGCACTGTTTATTCACTTTCTATTGGTGAGTTAGATGAAAAGATCAGCACCACTCAGACAGGCAGCTAGCTTAGCTTAGCTTAGAATACAGACTGGAAACAAGGGGGAGCAGCTAGCCTAGCCTCACTAATTAGCATGCGATATCTCATGAGTTTAATCTGTGCACAAAGTGTAAAAATGAAGATTCTCTGTTTGTTCTGATATTATGTGCAGTGGATGAGGAGAGGGAACATTTTCTTTTGCACTGAGTGATACCAAACAAACCATGAAGTCACTGACATACAGATGCTCAGATTCTTCGAGGACTCTCTGATTAACACTCTGCTTCATTTAAAGAGTTGTTTGTTTCCACACAGCATCTGTGGAGCAAAGAATCTGGCCCGGCATTTATTGGAAGAAGGTTTATGAATTAAAAACAGGCTCGAAAGGATTCAGAACGTCACACAAGTTGTGAAGAACATTATTCTGGCATGAACGCCGGCTTTCGTGACAATGAGACGAGAACCGATGAGCTATCGAGCGTTTTGGCATCTTCCCCAAGAAGAGACGGAGTCACGTTGACTAAAAATAGAAACCCAGTCACATTTCAGGCCCAACAAGGCTTCAGGGGGCACGAGAGTGAAGAGGAAAACCTCCACTGTTTGCTGTTGACCCCAAACTGGGACAGTAACTGAAATGAATGAAGGATTGCAGGTGAACACAGACATAAATGAACCAGAACATTTTTTTTGTACATGAAATGAAACCAATGCACGTCCTCATATGTGAGACTTTATATGCAAAGACGATAAACTTACAGGACTGGGGGGTCTGAGCTTCAGGGACACACATCACGTGGAAGCCAATAATTTAAGACATCTGTCCACGATTTTTAGGAAAACACAACCTTTTCCCTTTTTTCCAGTGAGTGATAAAATCATCATTTGGATTGCACGCCACACTCCAGGCCCTGTGCACAGCTACACTGCAGGGCTTTACTGGGGATCCAGACACTAGACCTGACCCGTGAAGGACCTTCAGCCGTCTTAACAGAACCCAAGACAGACCTGATAACTGCTCGGTCCAAGCCTGGATAGACTCTGAAGACAGGAGGCAGAGTTCAAAAGATGGTTACTGGAAGTGACTGGTACTACTGGCAAACACTGAAGAACACATATACACATTATATTTACATGCACACTGGTCGGACTGGCTTTCACTCCTGTCGTTTCAGTGCCGCAGCTGTTGAGAATGAACCAATGAAATACAGTTTCTTTGTCAACAAATACAGTGTTTCTGCTATCAGCTACTTTCATTCAGTCACGGTTTAATGCCACTGAGCAAAAACCTGGATAAGATATTTACACTGCAGTTTGTTTGGAGCCGGAGAGCTCCAACAAGCGTATTCATCAGGACATGATGTTTACATGCGTTAACGTTACGTTATTTCCATTTTGGTGCGATATTGCTGCTATAAAAGATGTCATTATGGCTTCATTGAATATAGTAATACAGAATATGTGTACATATATTTCATTAAACTTCAAAGCTTCTTCTTTCTTTTTCCGTGTTATTGTGCTTTCGTCTTTTGAACTCGGTCCTTTTGTTTTATGGTTTTTGCTGTTTTTGATTGCACAGCACTTTGCTCAGCTGTGCTTCATGAATACATTTGGATTGGACTGGAGATGTTAGGACCACCTTTTGTTAAACTGAGCGACACACTTGGCTGCGTTTCCCGGCTCTCATTTATCTGTGAGAGTGTTTTGTGGCGGCGGCGGCCATCAGGCTTAATTGAAGAGAAAGGAGTCGTGTGTTGCAGTCAAACCTCGTTTTAAAGCTGTAATGTGTCCAAAATTTGATTTGCTTGGCGTTGCCGCTGGCGCATCACAAAGTGGAGGTTAATGGTTTTCAAATGTCAGTCTGAGAGAGAGAGAGAGAGGAAGAGAGAGAGACATTTATTTCAGATGGCTGAAGGTTCATCAATCCCCAGATTAGAGTCGAAACCTTGAAGACTAAACTTTCCCTCCAACTGAAAACCTGACAGGAACGGAAGAGTACATTTTCCTCCTCAGATGTTGCCGACCAATATCAGTGTGAGTAATTTGACCGGCTGTGACAAACAGTTTGAACCATTTGGAAAACAATTTGAGCCTCTTAAAACTGTGGACTCCATCCTTCAGTTTGCCGCAGATTTTCATTTCCAAACTGTTAACTGCTGCTGTTCTCAGACGTCTGCTCGCCACATTGATTTTTCTTTCCTCGCAGGTTCATTGTGTTCCTTTGATTTCTGGACTTTTGTCTTTTATCAGTGTTTCATTAGTTTCCTCATTAGATACGAGTGAGAACAAAGATGTGAGGATTGTTGCAGCGCTGCAAAGGGTGATGATATAAGCAGGAAAAGAAATTACTGTTTGATTCTGTAATACTCAACATTTTTGTTTTTTGTTCTATGACAGATATGAAAATCCATCAGCATATAAAAAACAAAAAATATTGAATTCTTCTCATCTGTTTAATTACTAAACTCATGCAACATGTTCCAGAGGGATATATAATTGTCAATGTCTTTGCACCACAAACCTGTTTTCCTCTCTGACCTCTTCATCCTGACACTGACAGAGAAGCCAGTTATGCTCCCAGTAGATCCAGTACTAACTGCTCTGTCTCCGTCCTGTGTGATTGACAGGTGTGCTGGTGGTGAATGTGACATGGAGGAAGAGAACCTACGTGGGAACTCTGTTAGACTGCACCAAACACGACTGGGCTCCTCCAAGGTAATACTACACTCTTCTTCTTCTTCTCTTTCTCTGCCTCTGAGCACATGGATCTGAGAACCAGAGGACGCTATGCAGGCCTGCCCACACCTGCACCCTGACTCACCTGGCTCCCGGCTACGCTGTGCAAAGTCGCTGCTAACAAAGTTAGCTTGTAAATGTACTCACCACAAAAAATGAACAGCCAACTCTCCTAGAGTGTCTTTTAGCAGAACCGAACGCTGCTGTCGTGATTGACAGGTCGCCGTGGTAGCGACCAGTACTATTGACCAATCACGTTCGAGCGGGCTTTGGCTGCATGCAGGTAAAAAGTCTGTGTGGAGAGCAAAAGAGGCTATCATCTGACAACAGTTTGGCTTTTTGTTAGCATTTTTATAATAATAATAATAATAATAATAATAATACAATAATGTAATCTGTTTCTTGTGTCTCTGGTTTGAAAAGTTAGCATTTTGCCCGTTAGCGGAGGATAGCAGCTATCGTTAGCTTGGATTATCAACAGCAACAGACTGTCAATAGAAACTTACATGCGTTGTTTGTTCAAAGCTCAGCACCAAACATCCCTGTTTGTTGCATGACTTGCTGTTTATCTTTTAGGTTTGTCGCGAACAAGAAATGTAAACTGCTAACCAAGTAACAAACGCTTCAGAGCCACTTTTCAAGCCTCCAGCCAAGCAGTGTTTCGATGGAAACAGGTTTTTGCTCATATTTCTTTCGGGTTGGGGAAGATCGTGGTCACGTTAAAGTATTATCAGAGAGAGCGCTGCTTCCTCTATGGCAGCTTTTCACAGTTACCGTGTCGTTTTCTAAAAACAGCACACCATTTTGCTCAAGTTGGATTGTGATTGGCTCGTCACGTCACCACAGGGCAACACAGAAGGAAAAAATGAGGACGCTGTCCTATTTTTTGGCCGTAAGCAACTAAGCTGCATGACGAGCTGATGCTTTGTAGATGTCTTTATGTAAAGCGACTGTGTTTGTGTCCATCAGCACTGTCAGACATCCAGTGAGCGCCCGTCCTCAGACTGGGAACATCGGGCCTAAAATTATATTTGAAATCAATTCTTCTTCTAATGGTAAACACAGGCCGCTCGGTGTACTTCCCTGTTTGATCTATCATGTTATGTCCATTTGATTGTTATTCTTATTGGCTTTTATTTGCTGCTGATTGTTCATTTGATTAACTGAAAGGAGCACTTGTTGTTTTTTTTTAAATTGCTGTAATGTTACTAAAATGATTTAAAAAAAAAAAAGAGGCTAAATTGGCTCTGGGGCTGCCAGCTGTTGTTCCATGATGAGCTTTAACAAAAACACTCTCCAGTCTGCATCCCAACTGTTTTACAAATGGAGAGTGGTTTTTGTAATTGCTGAGTGGAAAATGTGACAGTCCCTCCTCGCAGGGTTGAAACCTCTCAATTATTGCTCCTGTATGTAAATGATTGTTGTCATGGCAATTACAGCTTAATCTCAGAAACCAGGGACTAAATTGCCTTTTTCATTTGGACTCTTGTCACCGCGGACGTCTGTCAGTGGTGACTGAATGCTGCTTTATTATATAATTCAATGGAATTAAATGCTTCCTCTTCGATGACTGATCATCAGACTTTGAATGAAACTGTAACCGAAAGATAAAAGCACAAAATATAACAGAGACATATGGAAAACACATTTGAGATTATAAACAACAAAACCAACTGAAGGGCTTCAATTTTTCAGCATTAGTAAACAAAGCAGAATTGCAGGAAATCATCTGGACTAGATCGCTCAATCAACCAAAACTGCTTTTTAAATGGAGGCATGAGAGCAACAAATAACCTTGAAATGCCAAAAGAAAATGCATAAAATTTGGACTTTCCAGCAGCTTCAGTGACATTCAGGGACACATTGATGTAAAAAAGCAATTACAGACATCATAGGAAATGTGAGATATCATCATTTTAAAATCACAGAGGGGGACAAGAAAGTCTAGTCTCAACGTGCTTTGCAGTCCATTCCATTAATAAGGTGATTAACACCCAAAACAGCCTCTCCAAGGTCAGAATTCATTCACTGAGTATTTAACAACAACCAGTTCTGTGATGTAGTGTCATAATTACTGCATTAAAAGGCCAGATGCAAGGTTCAGGGTCCGGCTTTGACAATAGAGCCTTTAGATAAACATAAAGCAATGCTCCTCCGTCATCCCAGCAGACAGGTTTTGGATATAAGTAACGAAGTGCGAGTGTGAAAAAGCATCTCCAGTGTTAAGATGCGAGGCGCTCTGGTAAACAGCATCAAAAGATTTCAAAGTAGAAGGGACGGCATGTGAATACAAAATGCCTCAGTATCAAATACAGAGATAACTGTGGATTGTACAGGTTTTTTTTATGTTATGAAAAGAGAAGGAGGCTTTGTACAGAAAAAAAATACATTTTTTATCCTTGACGTCTGGGTAAAGTGGTCCACATGAGCCTTGAATGATAATCTGTTATCTTCCAAGGTTTTTGTCTGATGGTACAAGAGTGCAATTAGGGTGAAGATATGAACAAGTTATTCTTGGGTTAAAACCTTTCAAGAACAACAGCATCAACAAGAACAACAGGCTTGTTTTCAGTGCGATGGTTTGATGTGTTTTTCTGTTTTTCTGACACAATAACACCACGATGTAGAACAGTACAGTGTGAAACTAAACAATACGACGCGACGAGATAAGATACAATACGATGTAAAACAACACAATCTGAAACAATAAGTTGTGACATGAATGTATGATGATATGATGTGATACGATTGATTTTTTGCCATCTGCTGGACTGGCCCAATAGAGCTAACAGTGGCTATCACACTGCGTCCCCCTCGTACTGTTAACACAAAGTCCAAGTCTAATACTTTATTTCATACGTTGGATAAAAGTATGTGCTAGAAATACAAACAGGGACAGCCTCCCTTGTGAGGTTTTGATTGGTTACTCAGCCAATCACTCGTGAATCCCATTGTTTAAATGGTTTTAGGGCGCTGTCCTCCGAGTCCTTTTACACCCATAGACCTGTATTAGATGGAGGCGGCATCGGGAGGAAGATAGTGTTGAATTAGCGTATATTGAAAATGTAATTTGCCCATTTATTTCATAATAACAATTTAACAAGCTGGCTGACTGACCGGGCGAGCAATACAACAGAACACAATGCAACACAACGCGACACGACACAATACAATCTGTCTCATCTTTCCAGACGGTCAGGAAGTGATATTGAGAGGAATTCTCTTCTGAATCCATTGTTTTCCTCTTCTTCTGTCCAGGTTTTGTGAGTCCCCCTCCAGTGACCCAGAGTTGCCAGGTGGGCGTGGTCGGGGGAAACGGATGCGAATGGCCATGGCCGAGCGGCCCTGCGTTGAGCCGGCCCCTGCTGCCAAAGTCAGGGGTCTGTCACAGCACAGGAACCGTGGAGGTGGTGTGGCTGGAAGCACTGCACCCATCCACAGCAAGGGACGGAGAGGAAGCCTGAACCTCATCAACAGCAACTGCCGAGCGCCTCCTTCTTTCTTCACTGTGGAGGAGGTGAAACCTGCCAACAGCACCTCCTCTCTCTCCTCCGGGAAACGAAAGAACAAACCGCCAGCTGATCTGGACCTCAGCCTGGTCTCCTCTGACGAAATTAAACACGGGAATGGGAAGAGGATCCGAGCCAAATCCCGCAGCGCCCCATCCACGCCGCAGGGCAAATCCGACCCCTCGTTCATGGACCCTGGAGGAGGTTGCGCCTCCTCACCACCTCCCCCACCCATCCTCATCGACTGTCCCCACCCCAACTGCACTAAACGCTACAAGCACATCAACGGCCTGCGCTACCACCAGACGCATGCACACCTGGAGGCTGAGGAGCAGAGGAAGCCTGAGCTGGAGCCCATGAAGGATGGGGAGAGTGAGGAACGACTATCAGACAGTGAGGACACCATTAACAACATGACATATGACCTCTCAGAGACAAACAACAGCACTAATGCCAACAGCTCCTCTAAGAAACCTGCTCCTCTATATAAGGTGACCACGGTGGGGTCTCCTAAGAACAGACGGCTACTCCTCAGTACTGACCACAGCCCCACAGCCAACTCCAAGACCAGAAGAGCCTCACTGCTGAAAGATGGGCTGATTGATGACCTTAGCAATCTGCCCATCATCTCCAACATGACCGTGGTTCTGGAAAACTGCATGGTACCAGACAGGAACTCCACGGTAGAGATGCCCAAACTGGAAGCCGAAGGTTTGATCGACAAAAAGGGAGGTGCATGTGACAAGGGCAAGAAGGCCAACGGGAAGGTAGAGAAGCTGTCCAAGTCACGGACCAACCGGCCGATCGCTCCGGCCCCTGCTCCTCCCAAGTTGATCGCCATACCCAACACAGCGTATCCGACCAGCACAGCAGATACTGCCTCCTCGCAGCAGCCCTCGCCCATAGCAGCCATAGGACTCACCAGTAAAAACCTTCCCCTGAAACCCATTAAACCAAAGCTGAGCATCGTTGTGGAACCGAGCCTTGTCAAAGCCACCATGGTTACCTGCAACAAAGAGACCAGGAAGAAAGAGAAACGCAGGCTGAAGGACAAACATAACAAAGATGTGCCAACCAGAACGCCTAATGGCGATAGCAGCGTAATCAAAATGGAAGATGGTGGTGGTGGTTCTAAAATGGGTGTCAAGGAAATTTCTGGAAGCCTTCTGAAGGAGCACCTAAGTAAGCAGGATGTAATGAACGGGCTCACGGAGAGCCAGGAGAGCAGGATGGCCAGTATCCGAGCTGAGGCTGACAAGGTCTACACTTTCACCGATAACGCCCCCAGTCCCTCCATTGGTGGTTCGTCGCGGCTCGACCCCGGTGGTAGTTGCCTGGCAACAGCAGACAGCAACAGCAAGAACAACAGCCCCGCCTACTCTGACATCTCAGATGCTGGGGACGATGGGGGATCTTCCGAATGTCGCTCGGATGGAATCAGATCCAAGTCTGGCTCCTCGGCCTCTTCAGACGTGAGCTCTAACAGTAATCATGGTAACTCTGGTAAAACCCTGCCGACAGCATCTGCCCCATCAACAAAAGACCCCCAATCCCCATACTACCACAGCTACGAGCCCTACTACCTGCAGGGGTACATGCAGTCAGACAGGCAAAACAGCAACAGTGCTGCTTTCCACAAAAGCTCTGCCCTCGACGGCAAAGGGAAAGACAGAAAGGAAGAAATAAAAGAGGACGACAAAAGCTCCTCTCACGAGTTCTCAGACTCAAAGAAAGGTGACGGGCCACCTCAGTCTCAGCTCCAGCTGGCTATGAGTCAGACCCAGACCGCATTGGCCCAGTCGCTGTACTACGGCCAGTACTCCAGAGGACTGTACATGGACCAGAAACTGTTACTGGCCTCCAAATGCTGTGACCAGACACACAGTGCCAAGCAGAGGGGAGAGAGGGGACAAGGGGTGAGAGACAGTGAGGACGATAAACATATGGTTGGGGGTTCAGCCGGTGGACCCATGCTCGGTAAAGGTCCAGACGGTCCTAAAGGTTGCTGTCCTAAACCCGTCCTCTCCTACGTGGAGATGAGTGAGAGGGGAGAAAGGGGACAGAGTCTGGGCGTAAAGGCTGTGCACGGTGGCATGGTGGACCAGCACCAGGTCTCGATGAAAGACTGTGATGACATCAAGTCACCTTCCTCTTCCTCTTCTTCATCACTCCACAACCCAAACAGTCAGACAGATCTGGAATCAAATGTTTCCTATTCCAGTGTAAGTTTCTCCCTCTGTCTATAACCTGCCGCCGCCGCTGATGGTGTTGTTGGTGTGCTTTAATGACTGTTGAGTGTCACAAAGAGATTAATCACACATTGTGTACAGCCAAACCAGTAGGTGCTAACAACAAAGACCATGTGGCTTCTGTGGTGCTGTAGCTGTACTTTGACATACTACTTTAGTCATTTTGGTTGAAATCAAAATTGTGTGGTGTGATTTGATGGATGCAAATGTTTTTAATGTTTAGAGTAAGAGTTAATGGGGGAATTGTGTCATTCCAACTTTAGCTGTAAATGTCGAACACAAAGGAACAAATGGAACATTGCTAATACGTAAGTGTTTTATATGAGCTGCTTTTACAGGAAGCTTGTACAGATTTTTAACCGTGTCATCTCACGATGCATTTAACCGCTAACTCTAGCCACGCTGGGTCATGTAAAAAGGTTGTGTGAACTGAGTGAAAGCCGTGTTTGGGAGGTTGTTTTTTCCTTCAGTTTGGCCTAAATTCTACAGTTGATCATGTGTGAGACGTGTCTTGATTCGTGTCATTGAGAGGGACGCCACACTCCTCACATCCCACCTGTGAATGGCCGCCTGCTGTTGAAACGTCGTCATCCTTCATCAACATCACACCCAGAGCCAGTGATAGATGGTCTGTCTATGGTTCTGTTCACTCAAGTACACAGTGTTTCCTCTATAGTCATTCAGCAGCGGTGGGCCACCGCAGCAGGAGATTCTCCACCCCTGCTAAAAAGAAAATGTTCAAATGAAAGTCACAAATTAGCCTTCCTTTCCCTCCAAAAAAACACAGACAAAACGCTAAAGGGCTAACATTTAGACTTATGAAATAGGTATTTAGTTTAAGCTCTGCAACCGGCCATATAAACAAAAACTGGGACCGAGACGTGGACCGAAGTTGAACTGACCCCAAAATGACTCCCACCCACCACTGTTAACAAAGAATTATAGGGGAAACACTGCAACTAGCACCAACACTTGTCCTCATCGATCTAGCCCTCAGACGGCCCGGCCTGGGCTCACTGCCTCGCTCACAGCAAATACTCAGAGCTACATGGGGAGGAGGCCGACGAGGGTGAAGCAGACAGGGGGAAAGAATGGGGAGTTACCGTGGAGCCTGCCGGGGCCAAGATGACCTCAGGAGGAGGAGGTGTAGGAGACAGGGGAGGAGGTGTGGGCGGGGATGCTAAAAAAGCCAGGGTCCACGGATCCCACGATCTCCCGCCCGTCATCGACACGGAGGATTCAGACAGGCTGGAGGGGCTGGATGATCAAGGCCAGGAGCCAATGGGAGGGCTGTCTGAGGATTCCCAGAGTGCCCGGGCAGCCGTGTCTCCTCCCATGACCCCCCAGCAGCCCTACATCCAGTACCAACACTCCTCCTACCAGCCCTACCTGGCAATGTGTGAGAGCGGCGGGGGCTCCTACAGAGGGGTGTCCCCAACCCTGGTCCACAATTACCCAGGTAAGAGTCTGAGTAAAGGTCTGGGTTTACTTTCAAGGAATCTTTTGACATTTGGGGAAATGTGCTTTCTTGCAGAGAGTGAGACGAGAAGATTGACACCACTCCCATAAATATGAAGCTACGGTCAGCAGCTGGTTAGCGTAGCTTAGCACAAAGACTGGAAACAGGGGCAAACAGCTAACCTGTGGTTTTTAATCCTTTTGTTGGAATTAAACTAAATATGAGCTATAACGCTATAGCTTCTCATTTAACTCTCAACAAGAAAGCAAATAATCCAACTATTCCTTTAAAGCTTCGCTTCGGCTAATACATTTCATATTAACAATGGATAACGTAGCTCACAGTGACGAACACACAAGGAACTAGAAAAGGCTTTAAAAACTGCAAGTTGAGTGTTTTAAAATAGTATTCCTTTGTGTGAAATGTTGCGTTGGACCTGCAGTTTGATTTGAAGGAATTCATTGAAGTGTCAGTTGAAGTTTAAGCCTTGAAAGTTCCAGTTTCATGTTTAAACTCTGTTGACAGTTGAATTGTGAGTTTGTTTATAAGCCCTGAAAGTGGTCGACCTAACGTTTGAAGAGTAACAGCTGAAAGCGGCGGAACTGCCAGCTGAAGATTAGGAGGTGAAAGCAGCTGCAGTGTCTGTCCATGTATAAACACTGAAAGCAGTCTAAAGTCCAGTCAGTTGAAGTGTAAGAAATGAAAGCAGCTTTTTATCCTCTTTTAATAATAATTTTAAAATGCTGTGACTATTTAATGGAAAGCTCACAACTGCCTGTGGCCCTGAAGACAATATGCTGCTGTCTATATATATATATATATATAACAGTTTGTCATTTATTACAGGGTTAATGCGTTGTTTAAGGGATGTTTTAAGGAGTAAGAATCACTTTAAATGTACCAAATAGGATCAAAGCCATCTGTTTATTGTTCATTTTGTAATTACGGTGGAAATGTAAGGTTTTAACCCTTTAAAGACCCTTAATGAACAAACCCTCTTAAAAACTCCTTGATATGATTAATGCATTCATTTATGAATTAGTTAACCCCAGATAACCCCCTGATGTTGATGAGGTATCTTTAAATATAGTTATATATATATATATGTTAGATGGCTGTATGAAGTCATTGTGCATGTGTGTGTGTGTGTATGTGTGTGTTTCTGTGTTTGT
Organism: Enoplosus armatus; assembly: GCF_043641665.1. Classification (NCBI taxonomy): domain Eukaryota; kingdom Metazoa; phylum Chordata; class Actinopteri; order Centrarchiformes; family Enoplosidae; genus Enoplosus; species Enoplosus armatus. The sequence goes on along the minus strand of NC_092183.1, from coordinate 1,598,303 downwards.
GTCCACCAGGTTTCCACTACCCTCTGTACGGTAAGACAGCGGGCAGGGAGGAGTCGGAGGTGACTCCACCCAGCAGAGGAGGAGTGGTGAGCGGCAAGCAGAGCGGCGACTCGTCCTCGTCCTCGGCCATGGAGCTGCTGCAGCAGCAGAGCCACCAGTACCACGGAAAATCCCCTGCTGTGAGACACTTTACTGCCACATCCACACTGCAGCTCACAGCGTCACACCCCCGACGTTTGTCTCGTTCACTCAACACAGATCTGACGTTTCCTGATGAACACACAAAAAATATGTCAATGAAAGAAGGTTAAAGACTTGGCTTGTAAATGTTTAATACGCAACTGCTGTTATTGCTCTCTTTGTCTCTGGACAAGTCGTTTTCTATTGAACGTGATTTGCTTTGTTTTCCCGGAGTAAAGAACATATATCACATGCAGCAGCGTGACACTCACATGCTGTCCCTGTTACATTAACACACAAAGAATGAGGACAAACAAGGTACAAATGTTCAGAGAAGTTATCAACAGAATATGTAGAAATCGTAAAAGTTGTTTGACAAAATGTACGACTGTATCCTGTGAATGAATATTTCCTGCGGCAGGACAGGGTTTTGGTACATGTTAGTCCATCACTGCTGAGCATCTTAGACATACTGCAGTGTTTTAAAACCCTTTAGTGTTGTTCTCTCCAGCCAGCTGTTGGTTTCCATTAGTTTAACTGCAGAATGAGATTCAATGTGAAATCAGCTTGAGATAAATATTTCGTATTTAGACACACTTACCTGCAATACCATGCAAAGCTAATGTTGGGACCAAGCACCAACCTCCGGGTCTGAGAATGAAGTGCGTAAGTGCCTGCGTTCTTTTTAATGGCCAGCGGGGGGGGGGGGGGGCGACAAAAGAAGTCAGATTGTGTAGAAGTCTATGAGAAAATGACCCGACTTCTCACTTGATTCATTACCTCAGTAAACATTTTCAGCACGATGTTCATTTTGTAAATTGTAGTGATAGAAATACACACAGACATACCACGCATCACTACTTCTACTTCTGAGTACTTTCCAATGTCAGCAAGTGTCGAGAAGTTTAGTGATGAATGTAAATCCAGATGTGTGCATGTGTTCGTGCAGCCCGGCGAGAAGGGTTCCCCCGAGGGAGAGAGGGAGACGGAGAGAGAGAGAAACCACGTGTCGTTCGCCCGACACCTCCACACACACCATCACACACACCTGGGTATGAGCTACAACCTGATGTCAGGACAGTACGACATCTACCAAGGTACCGCACACCGAGTGCTGAGGAGAACTGCACTTTCTACATTTCACACTGAGTGCTCAGTGACGTGTGAGAGGAAGAGCTACTGCCTCACGTTCTCAGAACCACATGTTCAGCCGGCACATGCGGCCGTAATGATCAGCTGACCGCACACTTTCGGTCAGTTAGTGTAAGTTGTTGCACACGGGGAACCAAACCTTTGTCTTTCGCTTTGAAAGTGTTGCTAACAAAAGAATTGACTTCTTTTTAATCCATTTTAAAATGACAAGGTGTTTAATGTGAACAGCTACCGCATAATTCAGCTTGTCAGGAAGGCCAGCGAAAGACAAAATGCACTTTCTGGCCGAGGCTCGACAGAATGTTAAAAGGCAGACGGCTCTCTGTGAGCTGTCTCTCTGACTGTGAGTCTGGAAGATGTGATGTTTCACAGCTGATGTTCTTCCTGCTCTGTGTTGAAGGGTTGAGCTCCAGATCGCTGGTCTCCAGTCAGCAGGTGTCAGGACACTCCTCCACTGGTGAGTTTGAAACACTGTTAACACCAGACTGAACTTAATGCCAACTATATTTATGCATCATTATCTATCATCATATCAACCATGACACACACACACACACACACACACACACACACACACAGACTGCTAAAGTGGCCAGTGTCGTCTTGTTGGCAGCTCTGCGGCTTCTTTTTAATCTTTTGAATTATTGGTCATTTTCTGAGCTGAACGTCTTCTTCAGCTCTCAGACTCACAGATGAGCCACTGAGTTTGCATCTTATGAAGTGAATTGGCTAAATTTCTCTTTCATAAAATGCAGACTGGGAGCAGAATAAGCCGGAGAATTGTCTCGTCTTCAGGCCGTCTGGTGGGTCAATAAATCAAATACCTGAACCTTCTCTCCTGAGAATAACAGCTTGCTGCTTAATCGGCGCTCTGAGGCTCAGGCCTTGTTGCCTAAATTATCCTCCAGGAGATCATTACACACTTTGCAGTGTTTTCCATATATTTTCAAGCCATATATCACTGCATTTGTTTGAATGTGTGAAATAATGCAGAGGGAACGTGCCAGGCAGTTAGACGGCATAATGTGATGATTACCTTGCTGGTGCAGAGACCGCAGTTATCTATAAAAGGTAATTGCTGTGAGGAGATGAACAGAAGCGATGCTGACGGTAGAAACACACTACGGCTGAGAAATGAAGAAAAATACCAGCGTTTCTCTACAGAAGCCAAAAGCAGCGGCGCTAAATGATGTTAAGACCTGATGTCTGAAGATCTCTAATTAACTATCTTCATCTCTTGTGAACAAACACACACAGCTGAATTATCTTCTTATCTAAACTAAATAACAATGGATGGTCCTCTGAACACGTCACATTCATGTTGTCTTCACGAGAAAACAATGTTTGGTGTCTTGTTGTTGTCATCTGTACAAAACGCGAACTACCGTCCAGTTTGTTTAATACTGACGTGATAGATTCAGAGCGTTCCACGTCAGCGGCAGCCATCCTGGTTGTTTACAAAAATGCCTCAACGGCGCTCAAAGCCGCCTCATATTAGGTCGGATGGGAATCTGTCTGAATGGGAGGGGGGCCGGACGGATCTGCCAGAGCAAACGAAACATGTGACTGAAAGCCTGTGTTTTGTCTTCTTGTCTCCGCAGACAGCGAAGGGAAGAAGTAGGACCATGTGACCACGTCTCACATGAGGAACGGCAGATTTATTAGACATCAATTCCATGGTGTTGAATAAGCTTCGCCTCGCTGAGAGGCAGAGAACAAACGTTAAAAAAACCTCTTTCATTTCTTACTAATGGCAACCACCTGTTTTATAACACGTCATCGAGGAGCAGACGGGTCGACGGGGGGGACAGAAAGCAGGATCGGGACCTTTCCGAAGGAGGAACTATCTGTACAAATCCACATCTCTGACCTTGGAAGCTTTCAGTTTTGCAGGATTTGGACAGAAGCAGAAGCAGCGCGTTTAAAACTCGACATCCCAGAGCGCCGTGCAGCTGCTGCTGCGGTGTTTAACTTTATAAAATGCACATTTATCGTGGTGTATTATGATGATGATATGACTGAATGTACTGATGATGACTTACATGATCCCAATAGTGTTGATCGTTTTTTAAACTCCTATTGGGAAACAGCATTAGGAAGCTAAAAAGTCTTATTATCCTTATTATTCTTATATTATGATTATTGAAGTGGTCCTCCTCCCTCCATAGTGCTGACGCTACATTTGTATTACTAACCTGTACTTGAGCGTAACCATGTTGATTGTATTGTCTTTATGTGAGAGTAAACCTTCACATCGACCTGCCCAGTGCCATGTAGGAACCCAGTGGTGTATATATTCTGTACAGATTCATGGCAGAGCACTAACATGCTTTATCGTACTCTATGTTGATCTCCATCAGCCATGCAGGGGGGGCAGCGGGCAGAGCGGGGTAGACCAGCAGAAACAGAACCACTATTTCTTTATGAGCTGACTGCAGTTCTTCTGCAGCAGTTTTTCCTTTAGGCACATGTTCCCGTGACGTAATAGATGTTGCACATGTGATGTTGTTGCACATATCCCATTTGGTCAGAGCTGAGGGTAAGTGTGTCATTTAGTGAATGTTAGCCCCAGACTGTCCTCCCCAAAACAACCCCAATCCAATCTGATCCATGTTCAGTTTTACCTGACGAGTGCCCCCTAGTGGCCGTGTGATTTATGACTCTTGTCTATCAGGAGCGAAGGTGGAAGCTGCGTGATGTCGATTACAGAGCATCAAACCTTCACAGAGACCACGTTGGGGTGGATCAGTGGATCAACACAGCACTGCTCTCTGACTCAGGACACTGCTGTTAATGTTGATACAACAATCTCACCATGAGGTCCATTCAGTCGCTGATCTGGAGCTTTCAGTCGTATCGCACCATCTTCATCAGCAGATGGAGTTTGCCCAGTCGGCATGTAATTGTGGATATCCAAATGTCCCTCTGAGGACTTCCTGTCCATGTTAGTCGAGATTGAAAGTTGATTCTCTGAATGGACCTTTGTGGTCCAACTACAAGTTCCTGAACATTAACCAAGTCGTTCATTTTCACCCGACGGTTGATCTTTCTGTGGCACTAAGCGAGTAGTTTTGTGCCTGAACCTGATCATGAATGGTCAATATGAATCAACAAACAGTGCTGCCTTGCTAGGGGGCGTTAGGTCAGCAAACGCTAATAGGGGTCGTATTTAAAAGCTATGAGAAACAATGCATTTTGTCGTTAAGTCTGGAGGAATTGTTGGACTTAACACTACACAGATATGAGCCATTCCTCTATTCCTTGACCTAAACAAAGATGGCAGCTGGGGAAGGACTGGAAGCAGGAACCCGCTGTCGTTTCTAGTTGCCGTCTTTGTTTAGTTCAAGGGATGACTTCAGTGTACACTAGAGAAAATATAGAATAAAAGAGAGTGTGAGGACTTTGGAAATGACTTACTTCTTATTATTGGACTTGAACATAATCAACAATCATCAGGCCAGCAGAGATTTCTAACTGTAAAACATTGTGCTTAAGTCAGAGGTACAACCTGGGGCTAGGTGAACGAACGGTGGATGCCAGTGAGCGCCTGCTAAAGGCGTGTTATTCAGTTTGAACATGAAGGACACACGTGCCAGCTGTACTTACAGTCACTCTACCTCTAAAGGATGATTCCAGTGTTAACACATCCAGAGTTTTTGCTCCTTTTCTACGTCCGTGTCTTTATTATTACCTCTAAAGCCGGCAGTACACACAAAACTAAATGGAATTTGGTCTGTTTGCTCAGGTACAATAGTGAGTTTTATGACCAAAAAGAAGCTTCATCGTTCATAAGAGCATTTGCTTGCAGTGTCGTATTCAACAGCAGTTTGAGAACGTGCTAAATTCAATTTAGTTTAGAGGATAGCATAACACCTCCAAACTGATGCTGTCTTCTTTACTGGGATCAAGTCATAGTTCAAGATGGTGTTTCTTTCAGAATATTTATTTTGAATAACAACTAAGATAACAGGAAGATATAAGATATAAGCTGGAAAACAATACGGTGATGTAAGAATTCAGCAGAAACTCTGATCACACTGGAATTGTCCTTTAAGTAAAATGCCCACATTTTTACTGACAGTGACTCTTGTCAGGAGTCCCAGAATCCTTTGCCCCGCCCCTGCTCCCATGCCTCCTACAAGCTAACTAGCTCACTGCAGAGCCTCTGATAGACACAATGGTCAGGTTTCACCATTGGTGCCAAACCACTGCCACGTCATCAACAGGGTCAAAGTGTTAGCAACAAGAATTTGGCCGATCCTGGTGCGTCAGTCGTCGTGGACCCAGAAACCAGACCGGCCACGTTTCCTTCTGGCTACCTGACATTGGCTTGTGGTCGGTTTCTGTCCGATTCGGCCCTTTTCTCCCACTGCAGCTCTGAAGCTCCTCCATCTGACATCCACATTGTTGTAGCATCCCGCTGATATTTGCTCACAGCGCAGCATGTTCCACACAAACACGCCAAATTCATATGCTGCCAGTTTAATGGGGTAACTAATTCATCTCAAGTAACACAAACAGAACTGTATTTTTGTGGAAATTACTGTCAGCTAGCAAGCTAGTTAGCAGGATCATTTCCTCTCATTCACTACTAACTGTTAACTCATTCGTGAGGAAATTGAGATTTCGGACACTTACTAATCATCATCATTTTGTGTCTGTAAATGTATTAAATTGAGTTAGTTTTGGTTAGGCAGTAGGTTGAAAAGGTTGTAATTATTGACTGTAGGGCTGCAACTACCAGTCAATCAATTGATCAGCTGAACAACATGTCAAATACCCCTCACAAATTTCAATAAAGCAAAACTATAAAAAACTGCCAAAAACCCAAAGATATGACCAGATATTGTCAGTAGCTCGATATTACACACAACTTAGCTGATATTACACAACTTCATCAACTTCAACCAGCCTCCATGTGGTATCAGACTAAGAGTCGCCAGGTGGGAAAACCGTCCATGTTAACCGGCTAGTCGTAGATTCTGAGGCAAAGATATCAGGAGTTTCCTACGATTTTTACCTCTTGACTAAAAGAGTTAGAGAAGTATCAACAAACAAATAAATTCAGTATAACACAGATGCAACTGATTCATCTAATTAAAAGAAAGAAAAACAAATAACTACAATACAAATTGATAATTTAAGCTTGATTTTATTTGTATTACTGTGACGACATTAAGGGTAACCATCTTGGAATAATGTGGGAACATCATAACAGATATCTGACGGTTTTCCCCTTCTTCCCGCTCTGTCAGCGAAGCATAATTCAATGTTCACGTCATGTGGAGTGGAAGTATTCACAAGTTGGAAAACTCCCAATGGCCCAACCGTGTCTATCAGCGGCTCTGCCTCACTTACACAACACCTTACCTGCATAGTATCAGTGATCATTCTATTACTTGAATATAGTGCTATGAACTCTGTTTACAAAATGCTGTCATCTTTTGGGAGACACAGTGTTGTCTTATAAAGGCTGCTTGGTATGTTCAGTTCATCCACCCGGTGTATCCAGTTAATAACACACTGAAATCGTATAAACATGAAATCTGCTGTTGCTTTTTTATACTGTATATGCCTTAATTCATATGTTTGGCAATCATGATTAAAGGATGTTTATATATATTCTTGTTTGTGGAGTTTTCTCTTCATAAGTGACACTAAAAAACTAAAATGTCTGGCTTTTGCTACAGTACATTAACCAACTTTCAGGCCTATTATGTCAACCACCACGATATTCTTACAGGTGGAGAGCTCCTCTGCTTTGAAATATATCACACAATCTGAAAGTACAGTATTCAACGACTCATGACTGTCTAAAATGATTTGGCAAGTTATTTAGTGAATACATGGGAGTTTTGGAAGAACTATTAATAATTATTATTAGACATTTATTTTCCCTTTTGGTGTGATTACTTGGTGTGATGTATGACCAGCACCAGTGGTAGTGAAAGTATATCTGGATCTTTTACTTAAATAAATGTAGCAACACCACAGTGTGAATACTCACTTACACATAAAGATTTTACTTAAGTAAAAGTACAAAAGTATGACAATCAAAATATACTCAAAGTGCCAAAAGTACTTACCAAAAAGTACTCTTCATGCAGAATGGCCCTTTTCAGAATAATATATATTTTATATAATTGGAATAGAATTATTGATGCATTTATGTGTTCATCACTTTAATGTTGCAGCTGGTAAATGCAGGGCTAATTTAACAGAGTTATACTGTGAGTTACCTTATATATGAAAATACATCATAATTTATTTGCTAAATAAAGGTAGTGAAGTCAAACTATATATATATATATGTATATATATATATATACATATATATATTCTCCTGAGAAATGTAGTGGAGTAGAAGTATAAAGCAGCATGAAATAGAAATACTCAAGTAGTACAAGTAGCTCAAATTTGTAAGTACTGTACTTAAGTACAAAGTACTTTGTAGTAAATATACTTTGCTAATCGCTGACCAGCACAGCCCGAAGCAGTTTTTTTTTAATCAAATACAACGTGTTAAAGTCAGTAATGCAGTGGTCATGCAGTGGTCATGCAGTGCCCTCGCCCTGCTGTTCCACCTCCTACCAGCAGAGGGCGCCGGCCGGCTGAGCATCACTTCCGCTTTTAAAACAAAATGGGTGGCGCCAAAGCTTGACAACAAAGCGGCCGTTTGCTGCCCGCTGCGGACAGTCAGCGTCCGAGTCAACGAAGTCTCTGCCGTGTCCAAGTTTTGAGTCCAGAAGTAAGTTCTGAGTGAAACGGAGGCGTAAAACAGGAGCTTCTCAGTTTGAATAAACAGTTGAAAAGTTCCCGGGCTCAAATGTCATCATGGCTTCGAAGGCGAACCAACTTCTTATCGTTGTGTCCATCCTGGAAGGTAAGCGGGTTAAAGGAGGCGGATTACAGCCACAGCACACGGTTAGCTTCTACATAACATTACACAATAAATAATATGTGTAATATACGTAATAATATGTCACCAGCGTACTACAGTCACCAGAGTGTCATTTGTACCGTGTGAACCAGCTGTCTGAAGAGCAGCCTGTAGCTGCTGGTGCTGCTAACTCGGCCAGTTAAATCCACCTTGAAGTGGAGTTACCAGTTAGCAGACCAGAGCTGCAGAATATATACATATACATATATATATATATATATATATATGTATATGTATATATATTTAAAGGCTCATTTGGCACAGCCCGAGCTTTTGGAAGGTGCTATATAACTTTTTTTAGTTACAAACCAGATCTTACCACAGTTTCCTGTCATAATGAAGCCACAACACTGCATGTGGACACTGGTTTCACAAAATGTGTCAGTCTGCAGTCTTTTAGTCTGTTTAGATATGAGCGTTAATCTATCCATCATTTTATTGTGGTAAAGCATAAAGTATTGTGATGAAGGGATAAAGTTCTCTTAACTTACTCAAAAGTGACAGCTGAGTGATATTTAGTTATGTCAGTATTAATGTCAAACACAGCTGGGGGGGGGGGGGCTTCCTAAGAGGCTTTGTATTACAGGAAGACTTTTGTTCTTTAAATCTACTTACAGTTTTACGAGACAAATAAACAGAACTACTTACTTCATATTGTATTATTTACACACAGGCCCAAAATATACACAAGGACTATTTATTGTGGAGGGATGTCAGAGTGACATCACCTTGCTCAGTGGCATATCAGCAGTGCCCAGGAAGTGAACTGGCACCTCTCCACAAATCCTTCGATTCCCAAGTCCAAGTCCCCACAGAGCTGAACTGAGCTTCTGCCACCCTTAAATGAAACTTCGTCACGAACAGGATTCGAACCTGTGCGGGGAAACCCCATTGGATTTCGAGTCCAACGCCTTAACCTCTCGGCCACCGTGACTGCAGGTTGTGGGATTATTATGTACCTTCTGCCAACTCATAGGAAGCAATAAATAAGGCTCAAGGCGATCGTTCGCTGACAGTCTTTCTGCGTCCGGTAGTTTAACCGGTCGGGACTGTAAGTGAAAATGTGTTCAACTGCTCTGTAATCAGTGTACAGCACAAATGTTTAGAGAAGTAAACCTGTCTTTCCTCTCTCAGGTCGTCACTTCCCAAAGAGTCCCCGGCTCAGTCTGGTGGTCCAGGCGAGCTTTGATGGTGAGCAGCTGGCCACAGACCCGGTGGAGCACAGAGACCAGCCGCAGTTCAGCACCGAGCTGGCCTGGGAGCTGGACCGCAGGACGCTGCACCAACACAGGTCTGCAGCTTGTACACGTCGTCAGCGCAGTTTGAATTCAAGTTAAAGAAACGCAAAAAAGAAAAAGACCCTTTTCAGTTAAAAAGCTGACTTTCTCTCACGTCCAACAGTTTTTGCAGTGATGAAATGTGTGTTTTAACACAGCTGATCAGACAGTGCAACAGATTTGTATTTTTGTTGTCAGATGAATGTATGACTTTAAAAACTATTAAATTGAGTCACAAAAGTTTTTCTGATCAGATTTGGTTGAGAAGTATTCAGTAGAATGAATATGTTGTAATTATTGACTGTAGGGCTGAAGCTAACGGTTATTTTCACACTCAATTGATCAGCTGTTTTTTTCATCGACAACGATGTTAAATACCCATCACAAATGTCCTGGAGCCCAGGGTGACGTCAAATGTCTCGTTTTGTCCAGACTATTAAAAACAATTTAAAAAAAATGTTCGACTTATTGATTAATCAACTAGTTGCAGCTCTGATTGACTGCTGTGTTTAATTATAGCATTGATTATTATTATACAAACCACTGTCGCTGGATGTTCAGAACTCTCTCCGTCTCCAGTGTTTAGTTTGTAAATAAGTCACTAAACTGTGTGTCACTGATGCATCTTGACGCCTCTGTCCTCCCAGACTGCAGAGGACTCCCATCAAGCTTCAGTGTTTTGCTGTTGACTCTGTCAGTAAGAGGAGAGAGTGCGTCGGCTACATCGTCCTGGACCTCCGATCTGTGCAAGAGGTCAAACAGGTAAAGCTGTGGCGTGTTGAAGTAGCTGAGATTCGTGTTACGGTGACGTCCAGCTTCTGTTCTGGGACCAGTAAAAAGATGTTTAATGAAAGCCTGTGGATGTGAAGATGATCTGTGTGTATGTGTCAGGAGCCTCGCTGGTACCCGTTGCTGAGCAGTAAATACACCAAACAGAGACCAGCCCTCTTCCTCAGCGTGGTGCTGGAGAACGACACCAAGGCCTCCGAACCCTCTCCTGATAGGTTCAAAGCCAAGAAGGCCCCGCCCCGACAAGGTCAGCTGGTTCATCAGTACTGTCGGTTTTGTTTGTCTTTGTTTGTGATGCTGTAATGCGTCTGAAAACAGTCTCTAAGAGACTACAACTAACACCTTTGTGACGTTTGTTGGCTGTGTTTCTGCTAAGCTGCCAGTGTCGCACCTGACTTCATGACATGTTGACCCACTGACCACACTGGTGGAGGCTTTTTAAAATTCACCTGTCAGTTAAACAAGCAGGATTCTTATTACCAGGTTCCCCCCAGGATTTGTGATATTTGGAAAAAAACCTTGCAGTGATTCAGATCCCGCGAATCTCCGTCTGTGAAGTTTGTAAAGTAAAAATTACAGCAGCTGCCTTTTTCAGCTGAGATTTTGTGATAATGATTTGTCACTTTGTGCTGCACTTTTTGTAGTGAAAGTGCTGTTAAAGTGAAGAATTTAGTACATGTTTTAGATCAATTTGAAGACAAATGAAAAGGCTTTTGCTTTGTGGAAAGATTAGTTTATTTTAATATCCCACACAGTTATATGTGAAGCTGTGAAGTTCTTATGTAATTATACTTCAGGTATGAGGGCCTTGAAAATATTGTCACTATATAAATCATAGCTGCCTTCATGCTGAAGTGTCCATTTATTAGCCAGCATGTGACATGCTAACATCCCACACTGTAGCTACAGTAAGCACTTCATATCTACAGCTGCGTGTGTGTGTTGTGTACCCTGTTAGAGTTAAAACACTTCTTCACGTCCCCCGGTCTGCTCTGCTGTTACCAGGTTTCTAACATTTTTAAACTTGTTGTGCTCATCAGTGTTTTCTGTGGTTGTGTGAAGACACAGCTTCACCTCAGCTTCAGCTCCAGTTGTTGTGTAAGTTCTGATCAATTAAACAAGTCTATAAAGTAGATGACAGATACTGGATTTAAAAAAAATAAAAATGTGATGATGAAGTATTAACTGAGATGCATTTTTAATATGAAAACACAACAAAAACCTTTTTAATAAGGTTCGAAGGATTAAAGAGTTGAGACCAGTTTGTGTCAGTGGTCTCTAATGGAGACACTTTCTAAACTTTGTAAGTGAAGAAACACAGTGAATTCATGCTGAATGTGAGTTTGATTGTAAAGAACCGGCATGGTTTTCTTTTTTAACTCTGCTGCTCTGCTGTCGCAGGTTCTCCTGCAGTATCTGACCTCCTCCCAGACAACCTGGAGGCCGCACTGATCCCAGACCAGGGTTACCATCAAGTGGGACCTGCAGACCACTGCTCTGACATGTTCATCCTGTCCGTCACTGTGGCCTTCGCTACCAAACTAGAGCAGGTGAGGACAGCACTCTGACCTCTGACCTCTGAGCTGTTACCAGGCAGTGAAGCGTTGTTTCTTCAGACAACATTAGATAATGAAGCCGTCGTGACGCCACAGCCAGAAACTTCTGGAATCAAGTTTGATAACAGAAAATAGAGAAACGCTCACTTTATCTTGGCTGGAAGCTCATTTGTTCTCACTGTTACTGTCGTTGTTGCTTTTTCCACTTTCCACATGATAAAGGCAGCAGGCCTGTTGTTCAGGGCTGTCTGAAGGCCTGGGAAGTGTAAAAAAAACACTGAACAAAGAAGAAAATGACTACAGTTAATCAGAAAATAAGTTCTTTAATTGGTTGAGATCCTCCGAGTGATGGTAATCTGACAGTGGAAGGACATCTCAGGTGATGATTGTCATTCAAACATTATTGCTTTAACAGCGACCGTCTGTCCTCCAGAGTTTCATAAGACGACGCTGAAGACACGGCTGTGAAATTAGACAAAGCTCTTCTGTGTCACTGCAGTTAAAGTGGAGTACAGACAGTATTAGTGTGGTATCGCTCAGTAGAAAGCCCTTCATTTGGAAAGCTAAACGTAACATAACAATAGTCTTGATATGTTTTAACCCATTAATCCAGACGTAAGATTAAACATCGGCAGCCTCTCAAACATGAGAATGTGCTGCATTCATCTGTCTTGTCTTCGCAAATTCAATCATTTGGATCTTTTGATCAGACAAACTAAACATTTGCAGATAAATCTGAGGGGTCACTCGATGATTAAGAAGATAGGACGGCAGAAAAAATTATATTTAATACTTCTCTGGTTGTTTCCCACAGTTGATCCCCAGCACTATGAAACTGTCAACAGAGGCGTCCGAGTTCTTCTTCTACTACACTTTACTTGGGAACGACATCACCAGCGAGCCGTTCCACAACCTGCTGAGCCCAGACTTCGAGCCGGAGCGCGCCTCAGTGCGCATCCGCAGCAGCAAACAGATCCTCCAGAGCTTCCTGTCTCAGCAGCCCAGCTTACAGGTGAGAGTGTGTGTGGTCAACAACTCCTTCTCACCTGTCACTGGACACGCGTCGTCTCATGATCCTGTCCGTCTGTCCGTCCTCAGATCCACCTGTGCTGTGGGAACCACTCTCTGGGCAGCACAGACGTCTCTCTCTCAGCTCTGTCTGCTGTCTCTGTGGATCTGGACAACAAGGCAGCGACGGTGGAGGGAGCCTTCATCCTCCAGCCTCCAAAACGCATCAAACAGACGCTGCCGGCTCTGCCCGGCGACCTGCAGCCGACCGTGGGAGTGGCTGTTACCCTGAGGAGGGAGGAGGTCACGCCACAGGTACACACACCTTTTATCTTTGACTCAGAACAAGTATGCAAAGTGTTGAGAGTTCGTATGTGATTAAATGTGGTGATTTACTTTTACCTTATTTTTCACTCTGTGTCGTCTGTCCGGTAAAGCTAAACGTATGTTTTCTGATGTATTTTATGACAAACCCCAGAAAAGAACATGCATGTAGCTGTGGGTCATACATGTAGACGGAGAGACTGACAATAGTGCAGAAAGAAATGCTTCTTGTTCATAAATGTCCAGTTTTGCAGTTGATTGTAGTCTATTTTTTGCTCTTCTTTATGAAGTAAAGGTCCTCTCTGCTTCTGTCTCCCAGTGTTCCATCACCAGCAACTCTTGTTATATCAATGATGGATTTGGGTGTTTTTACACAATATTACAACTAAATGGATGTAAAGAAACGGAGTCTACATGTCTCGCAGTGAGCAGTACAGCAGTTTCTGCAGCAGGTGGCTTTACTCACTTTGGACTGACATGTTGTCTTCTGTCCTTTCTCCAGTCTGTGGGGAATAAAGAAGGAAGTGGAGCTCCTTCTGTCCCTCCTGCTAAACCGAGACCTCGAAGCTCCTCTCCGGTCCGAAAACCTCCTGACTCTTCTCCTCCTGGCCCTCCTCTTCCTCCTCCTTCCTCTCACACAGAGAGCGAAGCAGACAGTCTGCTGGAGGAGCTTCCACACGGCAAAGAGCAGGCAGGACTGGCAGGTGAGGCTGGAAATACCACGTGTCCCACAGTTTAAGTCAAACCTTACAAAGAGGAGTAACACCGAAACTGTATTTGTTCACGTGTCCAGCTGCTGATTTGGAGGTTCCTCTGCAGCAGCAGAGTCAGACTGCAGCTACAACAGAGGGTGGAGCATCATCTGTCAGTGTCTCTGCACCCAAAGTGTCCATCCCCTCCTCCGCCCATCACTACTGCTTCTCTCTGGACCTCCGCAGTCTGGGAAACCTCAGCCTGACGCACCCCATCGCTGCCACGCTCAGGTGAAAGGCTGAGTCAGAACTATAAGCTGAAGGTTTCGTGCACAAAAAGAAAAAGAATATCATATAAGCATGTGAAGTTAGTTTGTGCATCTTCGTCTCACCTTCCTCCAGAAGGGCCTGGTTGTTATGGTAACATTTTACTGTCGAGCTTCACTGTAAAGACATGGAGACACAGAAACAGTGTCATTATTATTATTATAAACATTTTGGGTGTGTGTTCACCTTTGTGTTCATGTCAAGTGAAGCATTTAAGAACATTATTATCATAACAGATAGAAATAAAAGTGTGTTGTGTGCTTGTTGTGTTCCAGGTATTCGTACCAGTTCTTCGGCAGTGCAGCTCCCATCATGACCAGCCCTCCTGTGGAGCTGCAGAGGAACATGGAGGCGTCTCTGCCTCAGTCCTACTGCGCCTTCGACTTCGCCGCTCTGCCACAACAGCTGCAGGACACCTTCCTCAGGTGAGAACATTTAAAGCTTAAATGACACATCTGCTTGCTGAACAAAACATGTGAGATCATAAACTTTTAGTTTATTTTCTGCAATAATCCAAAACCCCATGGAAAAATCTCTTTTAGTGGAGGGAACCAGGGCGCTGCTAACTCTCAGGTTTGCCTACAAAAATACGTCATCCCTGCAGGATGATGATGATGATGATGTGATTTCTCCTATAACAACATTGACAGCTGTTTTTTGTTGTTGTCAGTGTTTTTATCAGATTTATCTGTTTTTTAGTAATACAGATGAAAGTTAAATGTCAGTTTTGTTCTTCTCTCCTCTTCTTTCCCAGATTGAAACTAGAATTTTCAGTGTCTTAGAGGGTTTATTTGGCTCACAGGTGGAAGTCAGAATAGGAACAACAATAAATACAAAAACAAAATTCAGAAATGAATGAACGTGCAGATAATAGGCCGTGCACTTTCCCCACAAGAAATAAATACATTTATACACCATTTCTGCTTGATATATCGCCTCTTTGTGTTCAACAGACAAATTATATCTACTTACATGAAGGATAACCAATATCAAGAAAACTAATGAAATAGTTCTGATCTGCGCTGGAATTCAATTAATCATCAATGGAGTACAGAAGAGTAGACTAAGTTTCTGTTGCATGGTTTTATCAGTTCTACTGGACACAGATGTTGGGATGAATCTTTCTTCTTGTCCAGCAGGGGGAGCAGTAGGACTGTGGTTAGACATTAATAAGTTATGAGTTTGAGGATTCTTCAGTCCAGGTTTTGTTTTTGTTCATGTGTCTGCGTCTGCAGGACTCCCTGCTGTGTGCTGCGGTGTGTTGGAACTCATTGTGTGTGTGTGTGTGTGTGTGTGTGTGTGTGTGTGTGTGTGTGTGTGTGTGTGTGTGTGTGTGTGTGTGTGTGTGTGTGTGTGTGTGTGTGTGTGTGTGTGTGTGTGTGTGTGTGTGTGTGTGTTGCAGAGTTCCTCTGGTGGTGGAGGTTTGGCACAGAGACTCCACCAGCAGAGACCAGCTGATGGGGCGAGCCTCCGTCCAGCTGTCTCACCTGCTGAGGTCTGAGAGGAGCAGGTTCCTGGCATCCACAGGAGAGCAGAACTGGAGACAGACTCACCAGGACCGGATCCCCGTGGTCCCAACACACCGGTAGGAGACGAGTCTGAGCGGCAGACTGATCACACGGTGCTCCTTCATCGCTGTTAAACAGCTGTGTTTGTGTCCATCAGGCCCGGTGAAAAGGTGGCAGAGCTGAGCTATGTGGCAACGCTGGAGGACCTGGGATTGGTTAAAGCCAGAGAAGTCATCGTGTCCGACTCGTCACAGGTGAGACAGCTGTGTGTGTGTGTGTGTGTGTGTGTGTGTGTGTGTGTGTGTGTGTGTGTGTGTGTGTGTGTGTGTGTGTGTGTGTGTGTGTGTGTGTGTGTGTGTGTGCACATGCATTAATTGGATTGGTTGATACCTACAGAATTCAACAGCAGCATCTTTAGACTTTGTGATGAAGAAGATCAAATGTTTTGGGTTCAGACACTCAGAAGTCTGCTGATGGATGCTGCTGTTCTTTTATAATTTATTTGGTAATATTTATTAAAAGCTTTCCACCATTTGGAGTCTTTTATGTTCACAATCGACTCCTGGATGAAGGCATATTGTTTCCCTTATAAAAAAGTTTGCTTTGGCTGGTACAGTTCTAAAATACCAAAATACCAAACCTACCAGCTTCCTCTTAAACCCAGGCTCACATTTCACCTGATCTGCACATGAATATGAATAGGTTCTTTTATTTAATATATTTCTTAATAATTCTGCATAAAAATATTAGGTTTTCTGTCATTTCAGATGCTTCTATGAAGCCTCTTTCTGTATACGTTTATAGATGTTAGTGATAATAATCATTCAGTGGATGGTTGTTATATATAAAGCTTTTCATGTAAGAAGACTTGTATCTGGTCACAAAAAGATTTCCACACTGTTGAAATATACCTGGTCACTTTATTAGGTACACCTGTACGATCTAATGCAGTCCAGTACAATAAAGGTGTCAGCTGTATATGTGTCACTGAGGTGGTGTTGTACTGCATTATGTTGAAATGTGTTCCTCATATTCACCTCTCAATGTAACGCAGTCCAGTTCGACACCAAACTACAACCTCAGTAATGAGCACTGAACATCGTTAAAAGCTGCGCTGTATATTTCTGGTAATGTTTTACTTGTTTTCATCCTCCTGTGTCATCAGAACGAACCTGCCGTCCCCACACAGCCGTCCTCCCACCCTGCGGCACCCAGACCTGCTGCTCCGGGCCCGAACCCCGTCCCGCAGGGCCCCCCGGCTCCGACCGCACCCAGAGACACCCTGGAGTACCGCACGGCCCTGGAGCTGGAGCTTTGGAAGGAGGAGCAGGAGGATCTGTTCGATGATCAGGTAAACGAAAATCAAATAAACAGAGAGACTAGATACAAACAATGATAATGATTTAATCCAGCGATGTAATAGATAATATAATATGAAGAGAAATATAAATCATCTGTATATCTCACACATGTGGAAAACATTCTGCAACACGAAGCCACACGGTTAAAACAAAACGTAGCTTTTATTTTGAAAAGCACAAACTTGCACATGTTTTTAAGATCCTAAATACACTTTTATTTGACTTCATATGTAAACAGACGTTTTACTGCTCGTGTCCGTCCCTCACTCATGTTGACCGTTTCCTGTTCTGTGGGATTAAATGTGAACACAGATAAAAGCATTAAAATACACGTGTGTTTGTTTCAGTTGAGGAAGAAGGAGCTGAGCCACATGCAGGCTCTGGCGGAGGAGTGGAGGAGGAGAGACCGAGAGAGAGAAGCTCTGGTCAAGAAGAAGGTGGAGGAGTCCACGCCTACCTACACAAACACACTGACATATTCCATTATGTACTGCAACGTTTCCTGCTCAAAAACCTGCCTGTTTTCCTCTTTTCTCATCCCCAAACTCACACTGCTGTCTGCTTGCAGGAGGTGGAGTATAATCTGTTGGAGGAGCAGCTGCAGAGGACTCTGTGTGATCTGGAGAAAAGAGAGAAACAGCTGGCTGAGGCCGAGCTGGAGGTCAGACTGACACTTTACACAGCGTTTAGAAACTCAATTATTTTAGGGTCGTGTTCGTTTTTGAGTGTCCGTTGAATTTAATGTGAATTCTGACAGTGAAGTGACTAAAATCTTTTACGCCATGAATGAAAATATTTTGGTCGAACAAGACTTCCACACAGTGAAAACTCAGCTGTGAAGGAACGTCATAATAAATGTCTCCTGGGACAAGAAAGACTATTTATCTATAAGTACAAGGCTGCAACTAGTAATAGTTTTATCTGCCCATTATTTTCTTAATTAATCATTGGTTAATCATTGGGTCTATAAAATGTCTGAAAATAGTGAAAAATCACACTTTTTCACAGTCACAGTTTCCTAAAGCCCAAGGTGACTTCTTCATCACCTTAAATCAGTTCAAAACCCAAAGAGATCTGGTTTCAGTTTTATTTCATTTAGCAGCTTCAACCAGTGAATGTTTTGTGTTTTTGCTTGAAAATCAATCATCAAATTAGTTTTTATTAGATAAATTTTCCATCATCGACTGATTCATCCACAAGTTGTCGTCACTAAATAAATACATGTGAAATAAGCCGGCAGTGAGGAAGACGGTGGACTTCAGTTTTCACCTCTATGACATTTAGAATGTGTAATTGTTTAAATTGTATATTGACTTTATTTATTAATCGGAGTCTCAGAATAACAATATGATCAGTTTCCTGTACAGACTGCAGCACGGTCGGCGTGTTTTCTCCTCTTTGTGTGTTCAGACTCAGAGGCTGCAGAGGGAGCTGCGGGCCGAACACGACCTGACCCAGAGGGAGCTGCAGGAGAGCAGCAGGCGGCTGCAGCAGGACTGTGACCACCGGGTGGCGCTGGAGAGAGACAAAGCCCGACTGATGGAGGAGGAGAGAGGCCGGCTGCTGCAGCAGGTGGACGCAGAGACAGTTTCCCGTTTGAGTGACTCTACATGTTGAAGTTTACCTCAAATAAGAAGTTGTATTGTGTCTTCTGTTGTCCAGATTGCAGACGGGGAGTCTCGGTACAGACAGCTGGAGAAAGAGTTCCAGCTGTACAGAGAACAACAGAACGTCAGACCTGAGTTCAGACTGCAGTCAGACATCAACCTGCTGACTCTGGAGAAGGTACTCTCCTAGTTACTGTCACAGAGACGTCCACGAGTAAGCAACAAAATCCCACATGAGGGAGATGAGTTGCAGCACATCAAGCACCGCTTTAGCAACTGTTCACGTACATGTAGGGTTTTTGATTCTAGTTGTATTTATATTTACCTTCACGAAAACATTTCAACCTTTTAAATGTATCCTGTGGAGCCTTTTGACCTTTAGGTTTATTTATGAGCGGGTCCATGTTTGGTTTGTCTTGAGGAAGCAGGTGCACCAACAAAGAAGAAGACTGCAAGCTCGTAAACAAAACAAGATTTCAAATGTTGAAAAAAACCGTCTTTGCACTCCACACGTTTGTAGAGTGGACACAGTGATTAACATTCATTAACCGTCCAGATGTGTGGGACTGATGTTTTTTTGCTCTGTGATTATTAAGGTGGAGCTGGAGAGGAAGCTGGAGTCCACCACCAAGTCCAAGCTGCACTACAAGCAGCAGTGGGGGCGCGCCTTAAAGGAGCTGGCCAGGTTCAAACAGGTACCGTCACGGTAATGTTCACTGTGATTGACTTCATGAAGGACGTCCGTCACCTCAGAGTAACAGGTGGAAACTAAACTCCGGCCTCTGTGTCCGGACAGCGCTCGTATGTCACAGCAGATAATAGTCGTTTTTAATCTGCTGCTGGAGACGGGCTGACAGTGTTAGGACGTTTAACAGCTCTGTTTGAAGACACGGAGCGAGCGGGGGAAGCCGAGCTCCGCCCGGCCGCCATCCGTCAGCTGGCGTCACACCGGGGCTGCGGGGGCGCCTGCAGGTACACGAGTACACGAGTACAGTATGTGTGTGATACATTTTAATGAATGAAATGAATTATAATAACGTTAGAGCTAAAACTCTGATAAGGATGTGTGAGCTGATATTTTAGAAACATCGACCAACATACGCTGATACAGAACTGCCCATAATATCAGCTGTGACAATGTTTACTGCTAATTAGCACGTGTTAGCATGCTAACACCAGGATGTTGGCGTGCTAGTGGACTCCTCATATTGCTTCTTCTGTCCAAAACCCAAAGACTTCATTTGTCTTCATACATGACAAAGAAGAGCCGTTTAGAAATACTGAAGCGATGAATCGTTTATCAGTATAACACAGCTGAGGGGAGGGGGCGGGGGGCGGCTCTGAAACCAAGCAGGACCACAGCGGTCCTGACCCGGGTTCACGGAAAAACCCTCTGTGTGTGTGTGTGTGTGTGTGTGTGTGTGTGTGTGGAAAAAGAAAAGGAAAGAGAGAGGTGTGTGTTTTTACACCAGAGCCAAATATTTAGCTGAGGTGAAGTAGACAATGAAATGGGTGAGAGCCATCAGTTCTACACACACACACACACACACACACACACACACAGACACAGACACACACACACACACACACACACACACACACACACACAGAGCACTAAGTGGGGCTTAACTCAGCCTAAGACTAATGTAAACACACACACACACACACACAAAGACCTTATCTGACAAACTAATAACTGTTACTGACATTAACCAGCTGGAAAACTGGACAGACATCTCTCTCTGTCTCTGTCTGTCTCTCTCTGTCTCTGTCTGTGTCTCTGTCTCTCTCTCTGTGTCTCCGTCTGTCTGTCTCTCTCTCTCTCTGTGTCTCTTATTCTTTCTTTCTTTCCCTCCCGACTGTTTCCTCCTCTCTTATTCTCAGTCTACCCCCCCTTTCCTTTCCCTCCTTCTTTTTTCCACCTCACTTGACTTCTCTCAGTTCATTACTCCCTCGTCCTTCCTCCTTTTTGTCGTTCCTTTCCTTTTTTTTTTTTAACTCTCTCTCTCTGTCTCTCTCTCTCTCCGTCTCACCCCTCCCTCCCTCCTTCCTCCCCCCTCTAAGTGCCACATCATTGTAAAGAAAACACGGTGTGATTTATGCAGCTCTAAGGGGGTTCGGCGCTGAGTGTCACCCCCCGCCTATTAATCATCGCTGGGACTGTGTTGAGCAATAATCTAGCCGGGCGCTAACTATTCAGATGTCACACTCTGGCTTTCCCTGAAACATCAGGCCCGTGTTTACACGACCATCCGTCTCGGCGCTTGTTTGGTTTTTCTCGGCCTCTCCTCACCTATTTATTCTCTCCTCTCAGCGCCTCGCATGGCGTGCTGTTTAGCTCAAGTCGGATCATAAAAATTCTTGTCCGAGGAATAATGTGCTCTTCAGCCCAGGAGGTGCGGGCGGCCGGAGAGGCAGCGCGGGAATTAATGTCCAGACAGCTCTGAGGTATTAGATCAGAGAGGTAGCCCCCGTCTTTTCAAAGACACAAGGAGCTTAAGTTGGTCTTTTCAAAGCAAAAATATTGGAACAAAGAGGTTAAAGTTCAGAGCTACATTCTGTGTTTTTAAAGCCCAAGTGGAACGTCAGGCAACTAAATTTGGCTTTTTAAAAGCCGGCTGTGTTGGGAGAGACGACTAAACTGGGTCATTTTTATTGGCCATAAAGAAAGAAGCAGAGAATTCACGACATATTTATGTCTGTACATCCAACAGTAACACGAGCACCAGTACAGTCCAGTTAGCCAAACCAGACCTGCAGGGAAGTCTGGTGCTTCAGCCCACGTCAGGACAGCCGTCGTACAGTCGCTCAGTGTAGTGAGGGGAAACCCTAACCCTGTTCTCAGTCGAGAAGCTGGAACCAGTGAGGTTCCTGCTCTGTAAAAGCAGAAACTGTCCATCTGTTTGGACCCGTTCACCTTTGTCAGATGTTGGTTTCAGTGGTCTTGTTGCTCAGCCAGTCACGTTGCTAAAGTTTGGGGTCCAGGTCCCTCCGGGGCCGTCCAGACTAAAAGTGCCCTCTCTCATGAGTCTGTTTGTATTAGAGTGTCCGTCAGACAGAAGTAACATGTCGTCTGAGGGAACTTCAGTGTTACTGGTCTCAGTGGAGACGCTGATGGTTCCCACTGGTCATTCCTGGACTATTATGGAGCTCCAGTACGAGGGCGTGTTCCAGACGGGGAAGGTCATGGAATATTACACTTAACGTAAAACACTGTGTGTTTTCAGAGGTTTGACTGAGGAAATAATTAATAATGAAGATAATTGGTATTTGCAGCCGACATGATCTTCCTGCTTTGTTCTTTGATCAGATTCCTGATAAACAGTTTTAAAGTTTTTATACGGCTGCTCAGACAACATTTCAGGTTTGAGAACTTCAGCTTGTTTTGAGAAATGAATGAAGGGTCTCGTTGGAAGATGCTGATATAAAACCATTTGAAACCGAACGCAGTGGTATATAAAGGAATACAGCAGTGATCTGAGGTTGAATCTTCATATGAAGCTCTGTCTGACCGACCAGCAGCTTCTATCGCAGATAAACACACCACATTCCTAAACTCTGCTCCTGTGTCTCTTATCTCCGGCTTATCGCTCTGAAAACCCGACGGAGCCGCCTGGAAACACCGACCTTAACCCTTCAGACGCAGAAACTGCAGATGTGATGCTGCTGGAGAGTTTTTTAACCCTGTGTGAGCCAAATGTCTCTGGTTACTGCGTTATTTCAACAATAAACTGAGAAATGTTTCCATTCAAAGTGTTCAAGATCGTCAGTTAAGACGAACTTTAGTTCCAGCTTCTTCATCTGTGAGGGTCTGCGGCTTTTCTGTCTCTTGTGATAGTTCATTTAAAACAAAACATTTTATAGGCCAAACTATTTATCAGTTAATCAGAAAATGACGGCCAGATTCATTGATGATGAAAATAATCACTTGCTGCAGACTTTGGTCTCGTAAAGTTTTCCTTCATTAAGAAGATGAGATTCGTAGCTGTACCAGCAGTTTGTTTGAGCTCCTTAATCATCTTAATGAATCAGTGGAAAATGATCTATATAATAATACTGATTTAATAAGTAACCACAGTATAATCCAAACAAAATACAGTTACGTTGGTTAATAAATGTCTCAGATTTACTGCTTTTCTTTGTTTTCTGTGACTGTGATCGGTTGGACGAGACAGATGAAGGCGTCCCTTTGGGCTCTGCAGGATGTTGATGGACATTTTCACTGTAGTTTTTAAAATTTATAGATTAATAAAGAACATTATGATAATATGACGGCCATGAGAGGAGGCAGGTAGTAAGAGTAATTTAATCTGTTCTGGGAAACATCAACTTCTTTGTCCCTTTCCTCTTTTAAATGATGTAAATATTTCACTTCTCTGTACCTCCCCCTGAACCCCCCCAGGTGTGGAGCCACCTCAGCTTCAGTCCGTCAGCTCTTTACACAAAACAGACATTTTATAATTTCTGTGATTTCAGCACTCATTTATCTGTAATGTGAGTCCCAGTCGTCCCCCTTCGTGTTGTATCCATCACATCCCCAAAAACCCTCATGCAGCGGGGGTGGAGAACTCCCCCTGAACTCCCACAGGTGGCGAGATGCTCAGAAAACTACTTCTGAGCTGAGAAAAGTGCGTCCACATGTGAGCGATGGGATGGAAGCGTTGGTAGGAGGCGCTTGGAGTCCAGTACCCAGTCTGTGTGATACATACAGGTGCGTTTCCAAAGCTGAGTCTCTCTGGAGATTTATAGTTCAGCGTCGGTTCGTTAAAGCTGTTGATCGCTACTTTTCCTCCATTTGGTTTGAACTTTTTACGTAGTTGAGTAGAAAACAACCGCTTGTGTTTGACGACGGCGTCCAGAGGTCAGGTTGTTGGTTGGTTGTCGCTCCTTCGTGTCACAGGACTTTTGCTCAACTTCTCCAACTGGAGCCTTTTTAGATGTTTATCTTATTTAAGGTTCAGTTCACAATAACAGCCTCCTGTTGTGTTTCCAGTGTCTGTGTAACGAAATTAGAATTGAAGAATTGATCGTTCGTCCTTTTATGTTGTGATAAATGTTGTATCCTCCTGTTTCTAGTCTTTGAGCTGACACCGATGCTTCATCCATTAATGTCTGTTTAATGTAAGTTTAATGTACGGAACTCCAGAGCTGCCAATATTAAAACCTAATAATCAAATTGAAATCAATCGTACGACAAAATCAAAAGAAAACATTTGAACAATGTATAATTACATACGTACGTACGTTTTACAACTAACTAACAAACTGTTCCTCTCTGCTTGGGTCTCTTCAGGTCCACCACATTCTGGATCGGGTCTATTCCAGACCTGGTCTGAGGGTCCTCTGGTTGTGTATTTGGTTACTTTGGACCAAAGAGGACACACTTGTTTCTGTAGAGATCCCGTCCTCTGCTGGTGTCAGCTGTAGCTGCTGGGAGGTTCATGACGTAACTGTAAAATATCTCCATGGTCTGGAGTTTTAGTAGCTTTTCTCTTTCACCCCTTCCTCCTCCTCCTCCTCCTCCTCTCTCCCGTCGAGGCCTCAGTATCACCTCGTCCTCTAATTGTTTCAGGACTCGGCCTCAGATTGTCCTTGGCAGCGGGCACTAGAGAAAATGTTTAGCATGTTTGTTTTTCTAGTAATTAGCCTTAAAGCGTCTGTAATACTGACTGCTAATGGTCCACAGAGAGCCGAGGCTGTGTCAACACACTGTGTGTGTGTGTGTGTGTGTGTGTGTGTGTGTGTGTGTGTGTGTGTGTGTGAATGATGTGTTCATGAGAGATTGTGTGTGTTTTCATGTGTTTTTTCTGTTAGGAGGTGAGGTGATCAGGCGTGTGAAAATGGAAGCTTTCCGTGTGTGTGTGTGTGTGTGTGTGTGTGTGTGTGTGTGTGTGTGTGTGTGTGTGTGAGGCAGTCATGTGAACATGTTAGTTTTCCCGTCCACAATCAGCCGGCTGCTCGTTCTGCTCTGCCTCAGTCTG
The DNA here is from genome assembly GCF_043641665.1 of Enoplosus armatus. Classification (NCBI taxonomy): domain Eukaryota; kingdom Metazoa; phylum Chordata; class Actinopteri; order Centrarchiformes; family Enoplosidae; genus Enoplosus; species Enoplosus armatus. The sequence continues at coordinate 1,573,601 of NC_092183.1, read as the reverse complement.
GCATGTTTTCCATGATGATGATGTCGTTCATGAGAAGACATTTAAATAACTGCTTCACGCTGAAACGTGTGGAGGATGTTCAGGGTTTGATTTTCCCTTTTGATTTCTAATCAAAGGTCTGAGAGAAGCTCTGACACCAAGTGAGTGTTTTTGTTTTCCCTGCTCAGACTGTTTCCTTGATTTATTGACGTGCAGCTGTACGCCAGCAGACGGAGCCCAGATTGGTATTCTGGGTAATTTTGGAGGCCGGAGCAGCTGAGAGAAATACGACTTTTAGACGTTTTTATGACGTTTTCTTTCTGTTCTCATCGTGTTGGTCCTCGTGTGAATTCATCCAGTCCTGCAGCTTTTTTTCTCAGGGAGGTTTTATGAAAATGTGAAACCAGACAAATTTATCACCAAACTCCACTCAGTGTAATGAGGAGAAACAGTTTCTTGGCATCTAAACGCACACATTTATTTCAGCACCGGGGTCAGAGGGCTGTTTAAATGTTCTCAGTTCAGATTGGATCAGTAGACCGGAGCAGGACGTCCAGTCGGATTTAAGCTGTGAGTCAGACATGTTTGAAAACAGCGTGACGGTCTCGCAGTGACTGAGGGCCGACTCGCTCAAGTCTTGATCCCTGCAGACAAACTGAGACTCGGTCTGATCGAGAACACCAAAACAGATTGATGCAGCTGTTTCATGACGCTTCATGTTTCTGTGTGTGTGCAGCGAGAGCAGGAGAACGCCATGACGCGTCTGAAGAAGCAGCAGGCGGAGCTTGAGGCCATGAGGCTGCGTTACCTAGCAACAGAGCAGAAGGAGGCGGTCCAACAGGACAAACAGGAGCTGGACAACATCAGGAACGAACTCAACAGGTGATGATGATGATGATGAAGTCAGCACATTCATTTCAAACTCGTTAAAAACTGATAAACTGATCAAATGTTCCCATTAAAACCATTCAGACCATCAGCGAGCCAAAGTTCAGACGTTTATTGGACTTTAGAGCTGAAACCATTTGTCAATTAATCAATTAGTCTCTCATTAGAAAATAAACATCTTTGATAAGAAAAGATGAACCGTTTGATTGACGGTGTGACAGTGATGGACATTATTCTTTTATTTCTAACGTTCAAACCAAATCATTAATGGAGTAATCAAGCAAATAATCGTTTGCAGGTTTTAATCCAGCCACGCTGTAGATTGTATTTATCAATAATCCTGCCTGTTTTAATTATTATTGTTGCTGGTATAATCTGGTTGTTTCAGGTAATTAAGAAATGTTTTTGATATTTTCTCTCAGATTAAAGCAGCAGGAGGACAGATTAGGCCACGCCCCATCGTCGTCTGGCCCCGCCCCCCCTCAGAGTGTGAATGACAGCGCTGACGATCACCTGAGCCGCCTGTTGGAGGAGAGAGACACTCTGCTGAGGACCGGAGTTTACACCCACCAAGACCGGATCATCGCCGAGCTCAGCAGACAAATACAGGAAGCCATGAGGGACCGAGGGAACCTCTGACAGCTGCTGGACCCGTCCAATCAGAGACAGGGTCACACCTGAGACTGCAGGTAAACCAGCTGAGGCTGTTTACATGTTTACATGTGTTTTATTTTTCATCCACTCAGGCTGCGTTTACACTGCAGCTCAAAATGTTTAGATGTCCAGTCTCGTTGTTGCATGTTTGCATCTATTTTAAAAACTGAGTCAGGACTTAGCTGGCCTAGCTTAGCATAATGGCTTTAGGTCTTTATGCTAAGCTAGGCTAATCGACTCCAGCTGTGTATTTAACACAGTCATGAGATGAGAACTGTTTCTTTAACATGTATCAGTCAAAGACGGAGTACACCGATAAAAAATGTGTTATTTAATCATTCAAATAAAGTGTAAAGAGGAATATAAAGCTGTGCACTATTTTTTTTTCCTTTACCACCAAAAAGTTAAAATTTAATATCTTTCACTCTTTTATTTGTCTTTCACTCGCTCATTTTATTTTTCAACTCCTTCATTTTCCTTTTTTTATTTCCAAATTCCCTCATGTTTATATGACGATGGGCAGCATAAAGCTTTATATTTCTTCTTACACGTCCTTTAAATTATTGAACCAACAATGTTATTTATTGATGCATTCTGCTGTAACGTTTCAGAGTACCAGCTGTTAATCTGTGACAGCCTGGAGACCACAGGACCGACAGTTCCTGTTCGCCACATTAAACCAAACTGATGAAACTGTTCAGATTTAAATGTCTGAAACTCTTTTTATATTGTTATATTTTAAAGATCCTCAGCCAACGTTACAACACCCAGATGCCACGTGTTTGTTAGAGGTGTTTGGTCTGTAATGGTCCCCCGTCCACAGCGGCCCTGAAATGACTCCTTTTGAATGTGAATGTAAGAGGTTTGGGACAAAAAGATCCTGTTCTGTATAAGAATGACTTCTGAAGTTCTGAAACGTCTCCCAGTATGGAGAGCAGGAACCAGTAGCTCTGTCCATGTACATGTGGACATGTGAGTCTCTTATTAACATGAAAATGTGAATCCTTCCTTCAAAGGATCTTACCTCGGGTCTACCAGCCGACACTCTTCAGTTCATTTTGTGAGCGCAGTCTGTTGATGCGTTCAAAGATGTTCCGACATCTTAGAATCTACACATCCAATCATCCATTTATCAAGTTGTTGATTGTCAGAACATTAACCATCAATTCATTAACTAACAATTTTGAAAGTGAATTATTTGTTTAAAACTTTTATCTTGTTATTTTCCCCTCAAATGTGAATATTTAGCTGGTTTTGTAACTTCTGACAGTAAACTGAATGTGTGTTGTTGGTGAGATAAATCAGGCAGTTTGAAGACATTGTAATAGTTGTAATTGGCCACTCACCTCATGACAATAACATAACTGATTATTAATACAACAGAATCTGAACTGAAACCAGTGGCTGCCTGGAAGAAAAGTCGATAGGAATCGAACAGGAAACAAAGTCCGTTATTAGAGTCAGAAGAGGTGTTGATGAGTTCAGGTACAGTCTGTAAAGGATTAATGATGAGTTCAGGTACAGTCTGTAAAGGATTAATGATGTTTGTTCTGACAGCAGGTGGCGCTGCAGCCTCAGGAAAGCCTCCAAACACTCCTCTGACCTGCAGACGCTGAGAGACATTAATTTATTTTATCTTCAGAGACGGATCTTATTTCTGTTTGACGGCAATAAATTATTTTGGGATGAAATCTGCTGAGTGGTAAATGTGTGTTTGTGTTATTTTCTATAAAGATTTTTAATATATTTCTGCTTTATTAAGGCGATTAGAGACGTTTACACTGATGAACAAATAAAGATCATTTCAGTTTGTTTGCTCCTTTTCTTTGTTTCACACATTTTGTATTATATATGTTTACTTATGTGTTTTAATTTATCATATTTACAAATATGAGGCGAGTCAATGTTGAAATAAAACATTGATTTAACAGCTCAGAGAAGGAGCCTTGTGGTTTTATTTAAATTATTTTAATATTTCAAATCCTGATGACTTCTGATAATTTAAAGTATAAAGGTCTTTGTTCCTGTTAGTTAGTCCGGAGCCTCTCCTCTGATTGGTCGAGGCTTTTTTAAAATAACAAACATTAATTCAAAGCAGTATGTAAATATTAAATATCTATTATCAAACATCGATGTCACCAGTTTTATATATTTCTGATACAAAAACAAACAAAAAACCTATTTAACATTTATTATTATACAGTTATTAAACACTTTTCTAAATTTTAAACAGGGACTTATTTTTGCTTTTTGCAGAATTTTTTACTTTTCAAGAAATTACTTTTCTTCTCATTTACTTAAATAAAAGCAACAATACAACAATGTCAAAGTACTCTTTACAAGTAACATGTACTTTAAGTATCATATGTAAAAGTACTCGCGCAGATTGATCCCTGCAATATTACATTATTGTATCAGAATTACTGATTAACTGGTTTATGTATTTCTTTGTGGTAGTTTTTTACAACAAATGTAAACATGTTTTGTGTGTAACTACAGCTGCAGTCGTCCAGAGGAAGGATAAAGTGGCATAAAATGGAAGTACAAGTAGCTCAAAATTGTATTTAAGTACTCGAGTAAATGAACTTCCAAAACTACACACATGTAAATAAAAACCAGTTTCACTTTTGTAGCAAAGTTAAATGTATGCAGTAAATAAAATTAGAACTAATAATAAACAACAATAAAAAAATAAATAAAACGAAAGTAAGTCGAGACGTGAATGTGAAGTGAGAACAGAACAAGCTGGAGGTCAGGCGACACGTGTTATCACATGTACAACAACATGTTAACACACACGCAGCTTGTGTGTGTGTGTGCTGATGGTGAGCAGATGTTCCCAACTCATCCATCTACTGAGAGGAGGAGGAGGAGGGTGAAGAGGAGAGGAAGATTACGAGAGAGGAGAAGAAGAAATCCTCCTTTAACATCAACATCAACTGTGTGTGTGTTTATCTGGAATTCCACAACTGACACACACACACGCTGATCACGGACAGAAACAACACACACACACACATTTATACTCACATGTGAGGACCGAACAGGGAGGATCCACCAAGTCAAGATTTCTGAAATTAAAGAATTTAAATCAAATCAAGATGAAAAACAATGTGGAGCTTTTGATCACATCACATGATCTTCCTCAGCAAATGGAGTTTCTTCAGTTGTCGTGGAAACTAGTTGGTCAAATACCCATTTTTTACAAACTGAGCAAAGCTGTTATTCATGTGTCAGAAAAACAACACACACACACACACACACACATTACTGTGTGAACATGAGGACATACACAGGACAATAAAAACAATATAAAATCTTAATCATATACAAAGTAAAGGCATTAGCATGTAGAACTGGAAAGAAGCAAATGTATTAATAATTAAGTGCACACGTCTTACTAACACTATAATAACTGATGGACTCGACCGAACCGGTCTTCTTTGGTTGTCCATTAGCAGTAGCTGTGGATAGGACCTGGTGTTTCTGTTGTGATCACCTGAGTCTAACAGAAGAGTTGGAGGTGGTTCGACCAGACGGACTCAATCTGTGGCCATGGCCCAGCAGCACTGGGAGGGAGGGTTCTTGTGGTAATATCAAGTAATATACAGTCAAGACCTGCTCTATATGTAAAGTGTCATAATCATCAGAAAAAAAACTACTTCAGCTGTGAATTGAAACTGTTTGATCCGTCGTCACTGCTGCAGGTTAAATAAAGTTCAGTTCAAACCTGTGCTGCCTTTCCTCACAGTTGATACAGTAAACACACGTCGAAGCTAGTATAACTGCGTTATATACAGTTAGCTAGTTTAACTACTTTATATACAGTTAGCTAGTATAACTGCGTTATATACAGTTAGCTAGTTTAACTACTTTATATACAGTTAGCTAGTATAACTGCGTTATATACAGTTAGCTAGTATAACTGCGTTATATACAGTTAGCTAGTTTAACTACTTTATATACAGTTAGCTAGTATAACTGCGTTATATACAGTTAGCTAGTTTAACTACTTTATATACAGTTAGCCAGTTTGACTACTTTATATACAGTTAGCTAGTTTTAACTACTTTATATAGTTAGGTAGTTTTAACTACTTTATATACAGTTAGCTAGTTTAACTACTTTATATACAGTTAGCTAGTTTTAACTACTTTACATACAGTTAGCTAGTTTAACTACTTTATATACAGTAAGCCAGTTTTAACTACTTTATATACAGTTAGCCAGTTTAACTACTTTATATACAGTTAGCTAGTTTTAAAAAACTTTATATACAGTTAGCTAGTTTAACTACTTTATATACAGTTAGCTAGTTTAACTACTTTATATACAGTTAGCTAGTATAACTGCGTTATATACAGTTAGCTAGTTTAACTACTTTATATACAGTTAGCTAGTATAACTGCGTTATATACAGTTAGCTAGTTTAACTACTTTATATACAGTTAGCCAGTTTGACTACTTTATATACAGTTAGCTAGTTTTAACTACTTTATATAGTTAGGTAGTTTTAACTACTTTATATACAGTTAGCTAGTTTAACTACTTTATATACAGTTAGCTAGTTTTAACTACTTTACATACAGTTAGCTAGTTTAACTACTTTATATACAGTAAGCCAGTTTTAACTACTTTATATACAGTTAGCCAGTTTAACTACTTTATATACAGTTAGCTAGTTTTAAAAAACTTTATATACAGTTAGCTAGTTTAACTACTTTATATACAGTTAGCTAGTTTAACTACTTTATATACAGTTAGCTAGTTTTAAAAAACTTTATATACAGTTAGCTAGTTTAGTTTTAACAACTTTATATACAGTTAGCTAGTTTAACTATTTTATATACAGTTAGCTAGTTTTAACAACTTTATATACAGTTAGCTAGTTTTAACTACTTTACACAGATAAAGTAGCAGTAAGTGGAAATATTCAAGTAAAGTCCCTCACATTTCTACTTCAGTACTTGAGTAAATGTACATGTGAACACACACTGACACACATGTTTTAACCCGGTCGGGTGAACAGCAGACAGATTTTCTCACAGTGAAACTTTCCCACTTTTCTCCTCCAACATGTTTCCAATTAAAACTAAAAAAAACTCCACAGCTTCATGTCTAATTGGTTTTGAAAGTGCGACCTCTGGTCTGCTTAATATTTCCCCCTCTGACAGGAAATTCCAGCAAAAGCAAACCACTACAACCAATAAGCGCGCGCGCGCACACACACACACACACACACACATAAACACACACACACAGGAACTTTACTGATACCTGACTGAGACTGTTGTTGTTGATGTCCGGTTTTCTGTCATCTTCTTCTCTTGCAGCTGTCACAGTTAATATAAATACTATAGTAAAATACGAAATACTGTGTTTATTACTTTTATCTGACAACTGAAGTTACAAGTTACTTCTTAGATTCAGGTTTTATGTTCAAAATGGGAAAAAATATGACCATATATAACCTTTTAGGTAGTTTGCTTGTTTTTACAGAGTTTACTGTGACGCGTTCATCTAAAGCTGAAAACTAAAAAGAAGAAAACTCCCGAAATTGTAAAAATGTTCATTGTTTCAATATTTAAAGCTCCTATAATGTTAAAACAAATCTTCGTTAATAACGGGTCACATGACTACATTATGTGAAATGTCCATCTTTCAGCTCGGAGTTTTGGTTTTCTGCTCACAGCTTTGAAATCCAGCTGCTCAGCAGCAGACAGACTCAGTTAGAGACGACCTGCTGAACACAGTGGAGCATTTAGCAGCTAAATATAAGAGAATAGTGGACTTACATTCATCATGGGGGGTCATGTTGCTCTGTGTCTGCTGGATGTGGGTGGAGGTGCTTCACCACATCAACTCATCAAGATGAGTCAGGTAGTTTCTGCTGCCCCTAAGTGGCAAAAAACTCAGTTATTGCAGGTTTAATTATAACCTTATAACCTTAGAGGACTTTCATCATTTGAAGTACTCCTTTCACAATGTGTATTTGTACTTAAGACATGTGAGTACAGTTTACCTATTCTTTACAATTTACTTTTGATTTTTCACAATAGGCACGTTTTCTAAAAGTAACTTGATAAAATAATAAACCTAAAATGTAATTTAGTAGCTCCGTTTACAGACACCTTCTCTCGTTCCATTCATTATAATCTGATTCAGCATCAGTCAGATTTCAGTGCTGTTGTCTACAACTATTGTGTTTTTCTTTGTTACATAATCTGGATGTATCGTCCACATTGTGAACATGTTTTATATCATGTAGGTAGAGGATAATCGGACATTCTTGAGGTTTTTCTGCCTCCTCGCACATTTTAACTTGTTCAAATAAACAAATCTCAGACAGTTAAAAGCCTTTTTTCCTCCTCAGCAGTTTCGCTCTGTTTGTTTTTCTTCTTTTACACTAACTGCTTCTAATTAAAACAACCACTTCCATAATCTCATTACATGTAATCTAACCTGGACTCATTCAGATATTTACCAAAAAAAAAAAGAAAAAAAGAAAAGACATGAAACTTTTGGTTGTGTGATCATTTGTTTGGCCTCAGGGTTTGGATCCGGTTCCCACGGTGAAAAAACAGCTGTGATTGATGTTCGAAAGCTCCGACTGTGTTTGTTTTGGTGAATTTGTCGAATCCTCGCAGGAATAATCTCTGAAATCAGACGGGAAAGTGGAAAGTCCAGTTTGTGTTTGCAGACTGACAGAGCCGAGGTCAAGGCAGAGCTGAGTGTGTGTGTGTGTGTGTTACAGATTATTAGCAGTAAGTAGAGGCAGCTGTTGATCGGTCACTTAACCTCCTGTGTGGCATGTTTTTAAAAAGGTAAATTATAGTTTGAGCTCGAAACACATTGAAGTGATAATCTCAGGTGATCTGTGTGTCAGGTGACCCCTTTTCTAAATGCTCCAATCACAGATGAGCAATAGCAACCACCGACAACTCTAAAAGAAAGTAATTATTAATCAAAAATACAGACTAATGCCTCCATTAACCTTTAACTTTCTCACTTTTGCTCCTTATTGGCTTTCAGTCTCAACTGTTTCTAGTATATATATATATATATGTTTCTAGTCCTTTTCCTGTCAGACGATGTCAAAATGATTTTTAAAGGTTGTTGTTTCATTTGTTTTTTGTTGACTGTCGAGAGAAGACTGAAGCTGTTTTCACAGTGAAACGTTGTGTGTGAGTTGAACATTGGAGCGTTATCAGTGGATTCTTCTGTAAGATGGTATCGATAAACATCGTAGAACAATAAAACCACAGAGAGCGTTACTGATAAGAATCAAAACTGGATCTCAGCTTTATTTCCTTTGGAACAACGTCTTTTTGGTTTTTGATCTCATTTTGTCATTCATAAAAAAAAAGGTGGGGGGGGTCAGAGAATTCATGCAAACAAGATCGAGTCAAAATGGATCCATACGAGTCTTTGTGTTTGACATGACATCAGATTACATCATGTCATATCAGGAACTGATTATCATCATCAGAGCAAGATTCAGTTTGTGTTCAGCTGATCCGAGAGGTGGAGTTCATCCAGGAGAGGCGTTTTATATTTCCAACAAATGGAGGAAAAATTAATGCTGCATATCAGTTTTTTCTATTTCCAATTAAAGTTTTGACTTTTAAAGAACAGACGACCGTACTTCCAACGTGGTTCAAAATATGCTTTTTGAAACCACGTTCCCTCCATCTACTTTTGTGTGCTACTTCAGTCAGGGATTGCCTACATTTCCCAGAATGACACTGAACATTTTTTGGAGAAAAAGGCCTGATGCTGCACGTTGTGAAGTCACAAGATGATGGTATAAAAATGAAAGACTTTCTGCTGTCAAACTCAACTGTAGCTTGTAGACATATTAAACACGTCGTCGGGTCATTTAGGGTGTTTTTATCTGAAATAAACGGCAGCTGAATTTATTTTGTCTCTCAAGTTGTTCTTGAAGTTCGTCCTCTGGATCCTGACGGATGTGAACAGAAAGTGAATTTTGTTCTGGTTCATATTCACATTTATGTTTTTGTCCTTTACTGAGTCAAATTATGTCACCTCAGTCCCACTGATCCATCATATAAAAATCACATAGTTTGTACTTTTCTATATACAGCATTGGATCAATCTGCGCTCAAACTGTTTTACTTTTAGTGACACAAACACGTCTGTAAGAGTTTAGCTCCACCACCACCACCCAAACATCAGGAGTTATTAGTTCAGAGCTTTACTATCTGAAACATAGGAATATGATTTAGAGTCCTCGTGTGACACTACAATTTTACTCCAGTTCAGACCCTTAAATACAGTTTAATAAAAACAGATTTCCAAAATCAGTGAATTTTAATTCATTTTTTTTTAAAGTTAAAACTTTATTTCTCTCTTTTCATACGAAGGGTTAATTTGTGTAAATTAAGTTTCCATCAGTTACTTTGAACCGTTGATATTGGGGAACCTTTGCTACATATATTCTCACATATGAAAGGTGGTGGTAACTTCACATTTGATCTGCCAAACTTTAAAAGTTGACAGATAATTCCAACTGCCGTCCATGTTAAGTATTGTTAAAAAAAACTACTGCAGATGTAGCGCAGGACAAGCAGGTCCTGAAGTGAACATGCTGACCCTGATGCTGACTGGAGTCTGGAACTGAACAGCCACTCAGGCAACCTTTAGACTTCACCTAGCAGATCGACACTGCAGCATGAGCAGAGATATGGTGCTGACTCGGGCACTGATGGTGGCCCAGATCTGGGCTAAAAGCAGCAAACTGCAGATAAATCTCAGCAAATCCAGCAGCCACATCTGAGCCAGATCTGGTACTCATTAGATTTGGCACACATTTGGTACTAAAGTGCCAGAACAACGGGCGAGTTTGCCGACACTCAGCCGCAACCGACTAACGTTTCTGTTCAGCGTTAAAGTGACAAGTTTACAGCACAACTTGCACATGTTGTAGTTGTCATAACCAGTAGGTGGAGATGTGAGCAGATTCTCCATGTCGGCAGTTACTGAGGTCCAGAGTGAAAGCTGATTCTGGATCTGGACTCTTTGACATGAACTCTTACAGACGTCTGTGTGATAACAGTAAAGGTGTTTTCCCTTTGAGTTTTGGTTTGGACTGTAGATTTACATCCACCAGGTCTTTAGGAAGTTACAGTTTTCAGATTATTATTATCATTATTATTATTATTATTAAAGCTTTTTAAACTCTCAGGCACAAAAACCTATTTGGTGTTCATGTAATAACTGTGCTTTTACCCTCACTCGTTTGAATACAAAGTGTATCGTAATGACACAGGTCTATTTACACATCTGAGATTGCTTGTGAATGGATTCAAACTTGCACTGCGTAGCAAATATACTCTATGAGACGAGACTGATCATGAGAGAGATGACAAGGTATTCTTCAAACCAGAAAACATTTGCCCTTTTTGGATTTTATGATGTTTGTGCTTCAGATGATCAGCCGTCATCTTTATACTCATCTGACATTAAAAGAACAAACATGGACTGACGTTAACCCAGATACATTTAAACACATGCTGTGTCAACTTCATATTAACACCTTTCTTTATGAACTGTGGGATCATTTCTATAAGAAATCACGGCCGTTGTCTCTTCAGTATTTCCCTCCTTCCCCCGCCATCTTTACATTTGCCAACAGAGAGCTGCAAAAATTAAATTATCAACATGTTAAAACAAAAGTGCCTGAAGCATGATATGAGCAAGAAGATAAATATAATTTATGTTTCTTATTCTTTTCTTTTGCTGTTTTTTTTTCCACAATACATAATCCTTGTCATTTTATTTTGTGATGTAAAACTCGATCGTCGTCCTCAGACGTCCGAGTTGTTGCTTGTTGTGCATTCTCAGTCTGTTTGCTTTGGTCACGCCCTCCTTTGGCATCGCTGTTGCAAAAAGAATAAAGAAACCGAGAAGTAAAGCTACAGACAATCAGTCTGAATTTTTTGGTATTTCATTGTTTTTGTCCCGGTTTCAAGAAAGAGTTTTCTTTGGAGGGAAACCTGACGGGATTCCCAAAAGTCTCCAATAAATATCCTCGCTCAAAAAAGTTCGTTAGTCCGACCCCTTCGTCTGAAAGTTCTTCTTCTCTGCTGGAAATAAAAGAAGGATCTTTGGTTTGGTTGAATCAGGATTCTCTCCAGCAGGATGAGTGTGGCTTCAATGTTTCTCCTCTGCAGAAGTCAGTCAGTCAGTCAAACAGTCAGACTTTGACTTTCACACTAAACCGGCTCAATCTGAAAACGTCCAGGTTGTTTTCCTGAAGCTCTCCGTCTGCACTGAAACGCCAGGACAACATGGAAATCTCTTCTGTCGTCCTTTTTTAGTCCGCAAACAACACAACTGTTGATCACAGCTAACGCGTTGACTACTCTCCATCATCACCTGCAATGTGTTTCAATAGACCCTGTCACGATTGAATTGTTCTCATTTACATAGTTTTTGTTTCTGCTGTGAGACAACCGATCAAACATAAAACACTGATTTGATTCTGCTACGAGTTTACCTGCTACTGAGACGATTAAATCAGTGTTTCCTGATCATGAAGTCATCAGACAAAATCAATATGAATACAGCACCTGCACCCTGTGACAGGCTGTAGTACATTTAAAAAGGGACAATCACAGAGAAAGTTAGAGGCAACAGAACGTCGTGCCACACGTCACGTGACAATAATTTAACAGGCTTACGTCGTAGTTTTCCAAAGGCTCAGTTTTTGTCTTCCACACTAAAGGCTGAATAAATGTGACATGAGGGGCAACATAAAGCAATTTCTGAAGCGTTTTTTATGTCACCTGCTGCTTTCATAGATTAAATAAACCTCCATTTTATCAAACGTAACAATCCACACAAACTCAAAAACCTGCGTGTTACTACGGGAGCCCACACCATTTTTGTGAGGTCTGAGTCGGTGTGGACTGAACGGATGGACGGATATGAGTTCCTAGTAAAACACGAGGTCGAGGCAGCTGACCGCCCACCCAGAGTCCGGTTCTGCTCGAGGTTTCTGCCTCTGAAATGGACGTTTTTCCTGGACACTGTCCCCAAGTGCTGTCTAGACCTGCTCTATTTGTAAAGTGTCGTGAGATGACTTTTGTTGTGATTTGGCGCTATATAAATACAATTGAATTGAATTTTCAGATTCTTTCACTCAGGAATTTTTGTAAGAAATCTTCATTTTCAGGTGTGGACGGAGAAGAAGTGTTTTCAGATCCAGCTGCCTTAATGTGGGTGTGGTCTCAGTCAGGACACAGTCGGGGGTTAATCCACCTCGATGGACTCGCTGCTCTCGTTCACTGGTTTACACTCGTTGGGAAGTCGCTGATGGCGGCTGAGCTGAGTGGCCTGTGTGAAGCTGCGGTCGCAACGCTCGCACCTGACACACACACACACACACACACACACACACACACACACACACACACACACACACACACATATATACAGAAACACACAAAAAAGGTAGATAAAAGACAGATTAGTTGACATGTAGAGAAGGTCAGAAAAACACAACACTGCAGAAGAGCAAGAGAACACTTAAACACACAGACACAACCGTCAGATCTGTCTACATACATGTACACACACACACACACACACACACACACACACACACACACACACTCTGTTAACTCTAACATCCAGTGACAGTATAAAGTGTGTGTGAGGCCCAGCGGAGCAGAAAGCTGTAATTGTTGCCCTGATCTTCACAGCCTGACCGACAGATCACACACACACACACACACACACACACACACACACACACACACACACACACACACACACGGTCCACCTGTCAATAATCTATCTAGTGGGCTGGGGAGGGTATTCCCATCTCACACACACTTTAACACACACACACAAGCACAGACATATCCAGGCCTGATAAAGCAGCGTCACTGTCACTTTCAATAGAAAGAGAGAAGAGAGGGAGCTTTTAGTCTGAGCCGGAGGGGGGTTAGGGGGCAGTTAAATGTATATAAATGTGTGTGTGTGCTGGATGAAGAGGTGTGTGTGTGGAGGGAGGGGGGGGGCTCTTCAAAGAGAAAGCTGTGTTGAGGTATTGGACTTAGCAGCCCTGAAACAAGACTAACATGCTGTTAGATAGATAGGAGGAGGGGGAGGGAGGGAGGGGGTCTGTTAGTCAGATAAGGAAGGAGACACGTTTTTGTATTGAAGCTCGGCCCAGTGTGGACTGAACAACGGTCCTTTGGAGGCTCTTTAACTTGAGGTTTTGCTCATTAAACCTCATAAACACATTACAAACCAACAGTCAGCGTGTGTACAATTCAGTAACCTGAAACAGGTGTGTTCAGTTCTGTGTTGATGGAAAATAAACTGGTTAGATTTTAGCTGGAGACGTGATTTCTTGGCCATGCAGACGTTTGTTTCTACGTTTTTTATATTAGTAATATATGTATATACATAATAGGGTTTAACTTTGTCCAGACATCGTCCCTCGTATCTGTGCAGCCTCATATCCAAGATGATTCAATCTCAAGTCAGGAAAACTGAAACTGGCATCACTGGCACCTCATATAACAATGCAGCTAACAATGTGTTTTAATAGCGTTAAATAATGTGGACTATGTGGCCACACGATTCATTTATTGTTTTGGTGTCTTCCATACACTGTTGAAAATAATAAATTCACACCTTTTACAGTTTGACAGTTTACAGTCATTCAACTTTAAATGTGTTTTTAATTCCATCATTTAGGCTGTGGAAAGCACACATTATATTTTTAGGGTCCACACAGACGCGACCGTCTGCATGTATTATATAAATTATGTGTTAGCTTCCTCAATTACTCAGTTCCCTCAAAGGTCAGCATGGTACGACGGTTTGTTTTCATTTACGCAACTTTGCATGTCAAACTTCAACAAGTTGAACTCTAAAGTTTGAATTAAAGTAACCATATTTTGGTGAAGCTAAATGTTACTTTTAAATAACCAATTTTTAAAAGACAAATTGAGGCAGTAACAGAAACTATATACTATGATTTTTAACACATTTTCTACACAAACTTGCTTCACTACCATCAGGATGAGAGAAAGATCTTTCCATCATGCGACTGATTCTACTGAATGTTTTAACCTTGCATGAACGCATCTGATAAAATAGCTTCATAGGAGTATTTTTCAGTAATTACATAACAGCAAAGTATAGCAGTTTGTGATTAAGTATATTTGTGTGTGTGCGTGAGACTTCTAACGGACTGTAAAGAGCAGTATTCACTCTGGAAAGACTTGCAGCAGCTGGATCTTCCATTTGAAAACAAAAGAAAACAAGAAAACAGACCCCTGACTGAACTGAACTGAACTGCTCTGCCCTCAAGGTGGACGTTCCTGCTCTAAATTCATCTGTAAATCTACAAAACCACAACAGCTACCGACATCAAAGCTCCTCTGAAGCGTCTCTGTCACAGCGACTTATCCACCAGGACAGACACGAAGACGGTTCTCCTGCAGAACAAAGAGCGGAGCTGAAACAAGGCGGCGCCTCTGTCTTTTCTCAGGGAAAAAGAGCGTTGAGCATTTTGTCCTGACGAAATGACAGAGGCAGCTTTAATCACTTTCCCTCAAGGGTCAGTGAAGTTTCTGCTCACCTCTAATCTCTTCTTTAAAAGGGGACAGAACGGGACGTAAACAAGTACAGATTGTGTTCAGCCACAGATTAATAGGCCTGATGGGACCAGAAGGAGGCAGACAGACGCGTACAACAAGTCTCCATTAACAGCACGGTTTACATTTAGGAGTTCAGATGAAACTCTGATCACATCTGGTCACTTTGCTGCTCAGGTCCAGCCAGAATCTGACACTTGAGTGATGTGATGAACCTGCATGTAGTTGGGCAGACATGAGACTTGTTCTAAGTTCTACTGAGTGAATATTATTGATATTAATAAATCAGTTGATTCCTATGTAATGTGAAAGTGTGCTTGTAGTGCTGAACCCATTGAGAATCAACACCCATCGCTGTCACCATATACAGAAGATGATATATATCAGTTTCTGTCCGTTTGATTGGTAGTACACTGCCCCAAACTGGTCAAAAAAGTGTTAATGCAACTTTAATTATAAAACAGTAATAAAACATAATATCTCATGATTTGCATGTGTCATTTTTTCAGCCATAAAACTGATGTGATCATTATGTCACTGTCCATGTTGTGTAGATGTTAAAAATATACCCTGATTTTGTTATAGTGTGCTCAAATCCCAAACTTTTGTTGCAGCTCAGGGAGTTGGGGGGAAATTTGGAGGTGCTGTTGGGTGCTATAGCAAACTAAGGGTGAGCTTTAATCTCTTATTACAAAATACTGCTTAATAAAGTGCTGATATAATTTTTAGAAAATTATGTTAAACTATATTACAAAAGTAGAGATGAACAAAATGAGATCTTACAGACTTTAAATATAGCTGAACACAAAAACAATCTCATAAAAAAGTCCAAACTTTGCTCACAACTGAACCCTGACCTTCACAAAAAAACTTCACAAAAAGAAACCAGGAGCATCTCATTACATGTCTTGAATGTACTTAGCATACACAAACCTTCAGTCCTCAGCAGGATACTTAAAGTTGTGATGTTGCAACTGCGTTACTCTGAGAGACTGAATATAGAACAGCAGAACAATAGAACAGCAGAAGCAGTTTGACGGACTCCACAGTCCAGTGAGTATCAGTGCTGAAAAGCTGCCGACCACACAGAATCCCTGCCTCCGTCCCCTCAGCGGGAAAATAAAGTTGAGCGTTTTCCTCCTGACAAAGTGACAGTGGCAGCTTTAATCTATGTGCTGCACCGTCCAAAAGGAGATAACTCCCCGAGGCCATCGATCCGCTAAAGATTTCTGACGCCCGTCCATGATTGTCTTTGTCCCGCTCTGCCTCCACCGAGACTCTGAAGTGCTGATGAAAAGGTTCGGGGTTTCCTCCGATTGCTTATTAAGAACGCTGATTTGCTTTAAGCGGATTTCTCGCCGGCGCTTGTCGTTTCACTTTTTACACCGTGATCTCTTGTTCCTCCACGCTCTTTCTTTCTCTCATTTCCTCACTCGTTCTACTCGCCCTTTTGCTCTCCAGGTCAATGACAAGTTCAGGTTTCTCTGATTGCTTATTAAAAACGTTAATTTGTTTCCCCCAGCTCTCCCCTGACAGTCGCCCTCGAGATTTCCCACCACTCAAATCCCTTATTTCACTTTCTTCACTTTCTTTAATATCGCTTACTCTTTCGCCCTCCTGCCCTCTCCCTGAATGCTGACCTCTGTGTCCGCCAGGGGAATCCTTATTGTCCTGCACCGCTGACGGGATGACAGCGTGACAACAGCAGCCTCCAGAAACCCCTAATTGCAGTGTGGTTTGACCTCTAATTATATCAGTCACTGAGTAAAGAAATGGAAATGAGTAGTCTCATTGTGCGGAGATTTATTACCAGGCTGCTAACTGCTGTGATAGAGCTGCTTCTGTATTTACGCTGAACGATGTGTGCATTTCACTGAAGCTCTCATCCACAGTAATTTACAATGAGCAAAACACAAGAACAAGCGATGAGTTTCCTCGATGGCCAACATCACAAGACGTCATTGGTAAGAAGAGCAAAGGTCAGAGGTCACAGCAGGCATGACAGCGGATGTTACAAAATATTCACGTCCACAGAGGGGTCATGAATAATGGAAAAGAGCTATAAAGAGCAATGAGGTCCGAGAAACGTTTGTTTGTTTGGTTCTCAGGACCGGAACAAGATTTTTTGGGGCCCTAAGCAGATTTCTGGCCCCCACTCTCACCTCTCTTGCGTTGCAGAACCAAAATGCAGCAAATATAACAGAGGATTCAAAAAAGATTTCAAATTTGTACTTAGTGCCAGGGTTAAATATATAGGCCTCACACACTGCCATTAGCTCCCATTAAAATGTAGAAATTAACATTTCAAGCTCACTCTGGCTCTTCGCTGTACTTTTTTTCATGCCATAAAGTTTTAATGGGAAGACGTGACAGTGTTACGACTCTTTCGGGAGAGATAACTTTAAGTTTCTGGGATTCAGAGCAACAACATTAAATTAACAAATAAAACAGAGGTGAATGATAGTTCTATATTTGTAAAAGTAATTCCATTTTTTGTATGGGAGAACTTCTTTATAGAAATATAGTTTTTAAATTCAGTTTCCTCCAAATGTATCTTCATAGTTTATGGTGCAAGTGAAACCATTTGAACCAGATGACATGTTGTATTTTGAGATGTTATGAGAAGTTAAAGCTGCTTCATAAATACTCACTTTGTTTACTCTGACTGGCTTGTTGTCTGGCTGCATTGACCTTATTAAACCAACAATGAACACTGATCCTTATTGATAATTATGTGATTTCTTGGTTATTTAACAGAATCAGCATATATCCTGAATACTATTCAGATTAAAAGGAGTCCATGCTGCCTTTGACCCTTTGAGTTCGATAGATGTTCATGTTGGAGTGATACTGCATCTATCAGGGCTTCACCTCTTGTAACCAGAGATAACATCTTGCTAACACACACACAAACTGAGAGCTCATATTAGTGTGTAAAGTCTTTGTTCAGTCTTTCCCCGGCGTAGATGTGATCGCTGGATTAGCAGTAGTTATAACACCAGAGAGTCAATGTGTGAAGTATTATTTATTTATTTCTTCTCCATAGATTGCAATAGTACGGATGATATTATAATGGACACTTTTCTAAAATGCAACTGCCTCACTTTGTCATAATAATACCAGAACAACAAATCTGAGGAATCACCTGTACGCTTGTTACCTAAGAGTCAGATCTACAAAGTAGTTTATGAAGCTGTATTTTGGTTTTATTCTTTTCAATTCAAATGAATTACGTGGTTGTTCTCCTTCAATGAAACATGGATTTTAGAGAAAGTAACATCAGCAGTAGTTAGGAAGCCGGATGGTGATAGCTTGGAAGCAGTAATGAGTCAGTGTCAGTGTGTCAGTAGGCGGTTAAGAGGATGTCAGTAGGTGTTAGCTGGGTGTCATATCGAAGTGAAGCTGCTCAGCCCAGCTGGAGCCTGCAGCAGGCGGGAGGGAGCAGAAGATTGGGTGGGTTGGATGGGTGGGGGGTACTCACTGTTACTTACTTGAACGGCTTCTCCCCAGTGTGCGTGCGGATATGGTTGTTGAGTGTTGTGGCACCAGCGAACGCACGGCCGCAGTATCCACATTTGAAGGGTCGGTCGCTGGAGTGCGTCACCACATGGTTCCTCAAATCTGATGGCTGTGAGAAGGACTGGGAGCAGTGGCCACACTGGTATGGTCTGAGAGAGAGACAGGTGAGAAAATAAGGGGGAGTGTATGTGGGGTTTCTGCAGTTCCCGGGTCTTGTAGTGCAGAGCTGGTGTTATGATCCAGGTCTCGCTTTGCAAATTTGTATATATATCTGTATGGTAAATTCTGTTATTACAGTAAGTGTCAGTGTAATTCTGTTATTCTATACAATTACAAAGATAACAAATACAAAGATTATGATTGTGTTGGAAGACTGTGAAAACATCTGTCTGTATCGGTAGCTTTTATATTGTATGTCTCTGTGCTGTTTGAGTTTCTTTTCTCGTGTTCAGGATCATGCACAGAATGTGGGATTTACTGCAACATGACTGTGAACTACTGAAAGTCTTCATCTATATGTGGTATTATCTTGTGGGGATCGGACATTTTAGTGGTATGACGAGAATAAAAAACAACATTAATCTTTCGTTCATTCATGTAATTCATACATTCATTCCTCGTACTTTGATGGTTAGCGCTGGTTAGTCTGGGAACCAGACACATCTGCGAGCTCATGTTTTATTTGCTCTGGCAGATGCGTCTGGCCTTCCTCCTGTTCAGACAGATTTCCACCCGGCCTGATTCAGGTCGGGCCAATCACAACCGTTTATTTAATATGGGGCGGGTTTGATATGATGACTGACAGGCGGAGCGCTGTTGAGGCATTTTCATAAACAACCAAGATGGCTGCTGCTGATGTGGAACGTTCTGAATCTATCTCGTCAGTATTAAAGAGTCAGAGTCAGTCGTTCACGTTAAGTACAGATGGTCAGCGTTGGCTTCTAAATCATGTCGTGCCAAACATCTGTGTATTATGTTGAACTAGAAGCCATATGAATTGGATGTTGGAACTAGCTACCTAGCCTAGCAGCCTACTGCTACGTCACGCGTTCCGTTGATCTGATTGGTTGTAGCGTCCAGAGGCATTTCAGTCTGCGCCCGGCGATAGCAGCCCTTGGAAGTCGAAAATGAACTGAGAGGTTCCAGACTAATTTGAATTTGTGAAATTGGTCTGGTGATGTCAGGTTAAGCGATGGTACTTGGAGATCTTGGAGGAATACTGTAATTCTGTTTTTCTGCTGTTGCTCTGTTTCTTTTAAAACTTTTGAGTTTTGTCCTTTCCAAATGTTGAGGCTGTCAGGATAGAGAGCATCTCATGTTGAACAGCTTGTAAAGCCACAGAGACAAACTTGTGATTTTGTGTGCTGTATAAAGATGACTTTACAGACAAACAAGACGATGAGTGGACACATACAGACACACACAGGCTCAGGCAAACACGCTAAGAAGCACATAAACATGCAGAATGCAAACAGACAGACGCACACACACACAGAGACAATCTACACACAAACACAGATAACTACACAAACAAACAAAACACAAAAAACACATACAGGGATATAAACACACATTAAGACACAGAAATAGATAGAGGGATGAGGCAAGTAACCATAATGTTAGGTCTGAAAACACAGATAGCACACACACACACACACACACACAGGGGGGAGTCGGACACTGCTCTGGTAACCATGGCAGCATGACCCTCATCAACAATGCAGGCCGCAATCATGACTGGACCATCTATCACTGTGTGTGTGTGTGTGTGTGTGTGTGTGTGTGTGTGTGTGTGTGTGTGTGTGTAGTTAGAGAGAGTGAGATAGACAGTAACAGAACAAGGAAAGAAGATAGAGACAGATATAAAGAGATGGTATGTGTGTGTGTGTGTGTGTGTGTGTGTGTGTGTTGGCCCAAATGTGAGCTCACAGTAGGAGTGAATCAGACTGAAACAAACAACCAAACAATAGCTGCGTGTCTGCTAATAGAGTGTCCTGCAGCAGATCTAATCTTACACTGTTTCTATTTATTGAGCTGCACACAGTCTCCTGCTATCATTATCTATTTATTTAGTGTTAACTTACAGGACACACCAGTAATCACAGTCTCTGCTCATATCTTGCACCCCGTGCTGTTTTCCATCATCATTTTTTCAGCTTCTATCCTGTTTACAGGTGAAATATTTCCTTATTGTTATCCAGAAAGGCAGCAATTGTAATTAAGGAAAAACTAGGTTCATTCTTTTTTAAGTCATTTAAATGTCCAGCTGGTGGAAGAGTTTTGCTTTGGTTTGTTGGATTGACTGGGTTGTGACTGACATAAGGAAAAGGTTCAGCACAGACATCATTAGCTATTTGTTCAAAATGAATTCAAATATTTAGATACGGATTATTTTATCGGTTCCTGTTTCCTAAATCAAGCAACAAAGGAAGGACGAGGACCATAAAGGTGGATCCTGGAAAGAACAGGAAAGCCAGGCTGAGGATGAGACAATCCAGAGTCCCCCCCCCTAGAAATACCAAACTAATGGTATGCTCAGACAGTTCTTGTCAAACTGGGATGGTCAAAATGTTGAAGATTTGACAACAGAATTTATTCAATGAAATACAAAATGCAGTGAAAGAGAAAAGTAACTGATAACCAATTATGTAAACTGGAAAAGTAATGCATCAAATTGAATTTTAATACTTCTTACATTATATTTTTGTGGACTACCGTCATCATCACAACTTTTGCCCTTAATCTTAATTTAACACAACGTTGTTAATATCCAACACTAACTTGCAACCTTCACTTTATCCCTCAAAATCCACAAAACTGAATTCAGTTTCAACATTTCTTTTCAAACTTTTTGTCCCAGAGGGATGAAGGTAACTCCTTGTTTTCTCTTCATAAATGCGTTTGTTTTTCCTACTAAAGAGCCTTTAACGTTACATCCCTCTATGCAGCTCTAATCACCATGGTGTAGGTAGGAATGTCTTTCTCCATATATTATGCACCGTGCTTCTATATCCCTCTGAGACACACATACACGTCTTCCCTGTACCTTGTTTAGCACTGTGTTTTGTACTACTGTGTTAGTTCAAAGCGACCGGGACAGACTCCTGTGTGCTGCCTGTAGTCAGAAAATAAAGCGATTCTTATTCTGAAACCAATAAGACAAAACTCTGACATCAGTACCTTACAAATAGGTAAACAGCCCAGAACTAGAATAAAACAAATAGACCAACATCTTCACCGCTCCAATAAATCACAAACACCTACTGTACCCTGAGAGGATGTAGAGAACACACACACACAGAGGAAAGTAATAAGAGTAAAATAGCGTAATATAAAATCGAAAAATTCTCACTTGCAGTTTTCCACATAAAAGGCGTCTCGCCGAGGGGGTCGGTTCATTTATCAGCCGGCTGGTCTATAAGTTCACGCCTCAGTGGGCCGCACTACTATTTATTAGGTGGGTTTTCTATGAAGAGCTGCATTGATTGTGAATAGTTTAAGTTGATGAATGTGTGGATATTATTTATTAAGGCAGCAGGCCGGGAGATTAATGCCCGGTTATTGTTTATTACAGTGGAGAGAGGAGAAGGAGGAGGAGGTGAAGCATAAACACCTCCATCACACACACACACACACACTCTCCCTCACAGGTATGTACATATGCAACCAAAATATTTGCACACACAGGCACATGCAAATATGTTCTTGAGCACAAATGAATAAAATCTGCTCATTATCAAAATAGTTGACTTTTGGTTTTATTTTACTGTCTATTGATTTGTTTCACCTTGTCCTTCACTTATATTTCAGGAGATCTTACGGCTGAAGATATACAACCCTCTCTGTTTCCTCTTTTATTTCTAATCTCCTTTACAAACAGCTGACTGAGCAGCATCTCTCCTGGTGCCCGTTAGCATCACACAGTCATTCAGTCTGACGGTGTTACAGCCTGTTGACAGCACAGACAGCCAAATATGTTCAGACTCAACACTGCGACAGGGTAACAAAAACACAAAATAGACGCTTCGATTTGGTTCACAGGCAAACTAATAATACTTGGTTTGGACGGGCGATGAGAGTAGAACCGGCTGCCATGTTGTTCCCACTTAGCCTCGCCTCCGTGTGTGTGTGTGTGTGAGACCTATAAAATTAGTCATTTTCAACACGTCTGTGAAACGCAGCTCTGGACAATAAACCTTGTGTGGCCTTTCAACGCAACATGTGGTAACAACAGCAGAGTCAGTGTCAACGTGTCGCTGTGTCCACACCTTTAACACATGAGCTGATGAAAGAGCCCCAAACTGCATGCCAACCAGCTCCTCACTGCTCCAGTTATTAAGACTACATGGGAATGAAGTTTCTTGGCACACATACATGTTTTCTTTTCATCAGAGAGAGGTCAGAGGTCAAGAAGGTGGTCAGGCGTGGGGAAAGAAGGGGGGGTTGGTTGCCGCAGAGTTTGAAACTGCTGCTCACTGACTG
Organism: Enoplosus armatus; assembly: GCF_043641665.1. NCBI lineage: Eukaryota > Metazoa > Chordata > Actinopteri > Centrarchiformes > Enoplosidae > Enoplosus > Enoplosus armatus. Next base: position 1,550,442 of record NC_092183.1, on the reverse strand, counting down.
TGTGAAAAACTCTTAATATGCCAGTAAACTACACAAAGTGGACGTCTGTGTCCATCAGATCACTACAAAAGAAGGGTTATTTCCTTGTGACTTCATAATAAAATGTGGGCAGAGAGAGGGGGATGACGTGGCACAAAGGCCCCAAGCTGGATTTCACACAGAGACGTTGCGGTTTACATTTAATGCGTCTTAGTCCGTAGGCCACTCTGATGCCCCTGTTCATTTTTCAACACGTCAACAACAATGCTTTTTAAGCCTAACTCTTGTGAATTACATTTAACCAAAATAAGTCACGACACTGTCTTATATCGTATTTTATTAAAACAAGTGGAAAACAATTCTTCACTTCGACTGTTTCCAACACAAATCAACTTGTTAGATTTGTAGAATCAAGTGTCATTTTCTTGATACTAGTGAGGTGATTTGACTCGTCCTGCCTTGTTTCCAGACACTGACACTCATTTCCAGCCAAGGATGAGGCTGATGTTAGGTTCATTTTATCAATAAAACCGATAAAGATAGCAAAACATTTAATTTATCCTTAGCATTATCTGTGTCTGACATACTTTACAACTCCACTGTCATCCAAAATGTAGTGTAAAAACACTAAATTACAATAATCTCATTATAACCAGTGAGGTAATAAGTCAACATAACTTCTAGATGAGTATAAACATCGTATATTGGGACTCCAAACTGTTGTTATAACTGACAAAATCCCAAAAATACACTTTCCCTCTGTGTTTGGCTGTTGATGGTTGAGTGTAGCAGAAGAAGAAATGGTTGAACGAAACACTGGATCACTAAATAACTGCAATAAGCATCACGGACCAGAACATTCATGAGCTCAGGAGGTGAAATATGAGTCTTGGCAGAAGGCATTTTGTTTTCTGAGCTTTAAAGCTGATTTTGGACTTGCAGCACGCAGTGATGCAGAGTGAAGTGTGTTGATTGACCCGTATGAGTCGGTCTAATCCATATGGAGTTATATCTGCGCTGTGAGGACGCCTCGTATGAAGACATTATTCCCTCGAGACCAGCAGCTATAAATCACTGCTCCCGCCTCGTCAATACACAATCAATGGCTCTCTGAACACACACACACATATACTGTATGTATGTGATCAGACATGCGCACATCCAAGCACAAATAAAATCACTGGTAGACCCCCATACAAACACACAAAACACACTCTCTGTCTATCTGTCTCTCTCTCTCCCTCTCTGTCTATCTGTCTCTCTCTCCCTCTCTGTCTCCTTGTCTCCCTCTCCGCCTCCATCTCTCCCTCTCTGTCTCTCTCTCTTTGTCTCCCTCTCTGCCTCCATCTCTCCCTCTCCCTCTCTGTCTATCTGTCTCTCTCTCCCTCTCTCTCTCTGTCTCCCTCTCCCTCTCTGCCTCCATCTCTCTCTCTCTCCCTCTCTGCCTCCATCTCTCTCCCTCTCTGTCTCCGTCTCTCTCTATCTCCCTCTCTCTCTCTCTCTGACTGTATTGACCGACCTATCAAAGCAGAAAGCTCACATAATGTCCTCTCATCAGCCAGTTGTACTCATCAAATTAGGCTACAACAGCCAATATCATGTCATCACAGAGAGTGCCTTGGGCTTTTTGTAAACCTTTTCATTAATTGATGTATTCCAAAGAACGTCAGACACTTACTATCACACCACTATTTGTCTCTGCAGTATTTGTGAAGACACTGAGACATCTGAAAATGTCTCAACTGTCATGCACTTGGACTTCTACAAAATCATTTTAAAATCCACTCGTATGCCACACAAAGTAGGTTTTTATTATAGTGGCAAACATGACAGATAAAAATAGACTTTGAAGGAATTTCTGCAAGCCCGTCCATCACAGTGATGGATCATTATTAGTTACTCCTGTGGTTACACACTGAAAAAAGAATAAAGTCATTTTTCAACACATCTGTGTGTCCAGCAGGGACAACACACATCTGTGTTAGTGTTAAATGCAAATATGTCTTCACTGTTGGGTGATAAATCTCTGAAATGTCAACTGTTCAGCAACACAGAGAAAGTCTTGTTTTATCCTGACATGCAAACATTTTGTTTAATTGCGTTATTGTGAATTTTCACAGAGCAGCAGTTGAGAAGAGCTACACGGTGCTTTTAACATCCATAAATCATTTGTATTTTGAGACATTACTTTGAAAAACATATTCTTACATTCTGTTGTGTGGAGGATTAAAAGGCTGTGTGATCTGACACATACAGATGCACCACAAGCGACAACTCATTTTAAACAGCACAGTCCTCGAGACGGTTTGTATTTTATTCATTTTATTTAACTCTGTGTGGAAACTCAATTCCACACAGTCTCAAAACTACCAGTGGGTTGAGCAGTTAGTCCAGTGGAGAAAAACTCAAATCATTTCTCAGTCCCTGAGAAAGACAAGTAGATGTAATAAACAGTGTCTTAACTATATATATTTACATTCCTTCACTCCAATTTCCTAAAATCTAGAGTTGATCCAGTCTGAGTCAAAATATACCTGCTGTCCCTTAAAAGACACTTTTGAATGTATGTGCCATCCATCATTTTGTGATGGCCAATGTGGCTCTTTTCTTACAAGGAACCAAACTGTGTGTGAATCAAGGGAAGACTCAACTAAAACACATGAGCTCAGACAGAGACACAATGATGAAGGTCAAACTTAGACGTCACACCTGATGATCTGCTTCAATAAACAGAATGTATGCACAAGTAGATGATTAGTGACCATTTAATGTTAATTGGCTAATTAGAGTTTAATAGTAATCGGAGAGTTGTACTGTAAATGTTAATGATGAGGTCCCAAAGGTGTAGATGGAAAACACCTACCTCAACATTAAAATGTCTTAATGTATATTCTTATTTCTATGACATTAGGGAGGCAAAGAACATAGAGGAGAAAATATATATGTTTTTTTTTACATTTTTATTACATATATAACTTTTAATCACCTCTTTTTCCCTCCAACATGTTGAGTCACATTTGTGTTATATATATATGTGTTATATGTTGTCCCATCTGAATGAGCCAAAAGGTACATCTAAAGTAAAGAATACTTTACTTCTGTTTAAGTAACAAACATTGCACTTATCCCTGCTGGATACCACTGTTTTGTCATTATTGTATTGTACATTGTATTGCACATCTTTGTACACTATACTATGTAATCATGGTCTTGAGTCAATGCTTATTCTGTATGTCGTCAGAGTAAACTGCTTTACCTGTTGACTTCAAGTCAGTGTGGATAAGCACAAGCTACACCAAACATAACAATTGTTAAGACGATTCAAACCTCCATTAAGTGAAAATATCACCATGAAAATGAATCTAAATCCTGGACACATCAAAACCTAAAGCTTTTTCAGGTTCATTATTTGGGAAAACAATCTCAACTTAGTGTTCTTCAATTTTCAATATTCAAGATGCTCCATTGCTCATGTGAGATTACTGTAGTCCTTACATGAGTAATGGAGAATGTTAAATGTTTAACTGTATAACTGGAAAAACTGAAGAACCATGTGCTGAGGCCAAATCCTTGACAAGGCATTGCTGGATGGTAAACACAAATGACAAAATTAACATTTAATTCCTCTATGAAGTCAACTCTGTGATGATACACACTTTCAATCAGCTGTAAACTTTCTGGTCTTTGATATACAAGCGTGATAATATCCATATACACGTACATGCTGTATTCATAAACAACATCCGCCACCAGAATGAGACCTCAACTGTGAACGCTGGAGATCAAAGTGTTTAACAAAAATACCCCATTTTCAGTAAAAGCACTAATGACTCTTTTAAACACAAGTGCAGTAAACACATCAATCATAAAAGCAGTGGTTATTAATTTAGTTCATTGTAGTGGTTTATACTGCGCTGCTTTTGTAATATGTCAGACCTATAAGTGGAGACATAGTCCATTTCTGTTCAGATTGTTTTCCTGATTTATCACTCATTGTCATCATGAAACTTAAACAGTATCCTGACCCGACACCGGTTTTAAACTGAATCAAAAGCACTTCCAAGGCCTCATTGACATAAACAATCTGCTCCTCTGATGATGGATTTTGTTGAAATGACACGGGGGGGGGGGGCACGAAGGACGAAAAAGTTCAGAAAAAGAAACAGTCAGCAGAAAAAAACAAACCTGAAAGAGATGGAGCTGAGAGGAGGTGTGCAGTGTTTTTTTGAAGCTGATATAAAGAGCCATCAGTCTTCAGCTCCAAATGTTCCCATCAAGTAAACATCAATAAATATGTATGAGGGGAGGGGGAAAGGGGGGGTGAGAGGGGGAGAGAAGCGTTAACAAATCAAGAGGGGAAAGAGAGAGAGAAGCGAATGGTGGAAAAGCTCCTGTATTCACAAAGCAGCCACACTGGTTTAATGACTACAGACTGAAACCTGTCTCTTCAGAGATAAATCAGATGGGTGACTGATTCAAGTAAAAAGGGTGCTAGCTTGGTAACAGCTTCAATGCTACTTGGCATGGGGGTTCAACCACTTGAAAAGACCCCTAAAACCTTCTTCAAGAGCATTAGAGCCACCTGAAGGAAATCTAGAAACACCACAATGACCACAAAAACCACCTAAAAACCTGTAGAACTTCCACAATTACTGCAAGAATTTCCCAAAGGACTACCAGAACCTCCTAGAGAACCCCAAGAACCACCTTAAGGATTCCTCATTGACTGCTAGAACCTCCTAAAGGACAACTAGAACACCCTAAAGTACTCCAAGTCCCACCTCAATGACCACAAGAACTCTTAAACCACCTGCAGGACTCCTAAAATCTCCTCAGTGACCACACCTCAGTGACTCATGGGAGCCGTGGTTGTTTAATGCTTGCAAAATAATTTGTGGTAATTGCTTTTTAGAAACACAAATGAAGGAAAACCTCAATGAGAAAATACCAGGGCTGTACCTGAAGACTTTTCCAAGGTGATCTGACTTGCCAGTTTAGACCAATGTTCAGAATACTTATTTCCCCTCCTTCAATTTTCCATGATCCTTTTCCTTTCCATTACAATTAGGTTTGGATCACTTTGATGTAAATCCAAGACTAGGCTTGTTATATTTTGCTTAGCTTGTCATCCTCTGGGGTTCTGGCTACAATGACGGAACAGAAAAATAAAATCTGATGCTCTCATTTAAAACATGACGTTTGAATCGGACGCTCTTCAACTGATGATTTGAATCATCAACATCAAGGTGGAAGCCCTAGAAAATACGTTGTCTGGCCAGGTCTGTAGGAGGGAAGCTGGAAAAGGGGGGCAGAACTTTGGCTTTTTATATGGGCATAGTGATGATGTGATGGGCATACTGGTCTACAGGTACAGTGGGGCCTTGGAGCTCCAGGACTTAGGCCTATTTGGCTTGTTCAGCTGAATTTTATCTGCTCCTCTGTCCCATAAAACCTTCCTATTGACAGGCAGCGCCACATCGACCCTCCTCCCCCCTCCATATCCAGCCCACATTTTTCTTCCCTATGAGTATTAGTTTATTGAATAAGTGGCATCTGTTTTCCTGGCCCTGTCACCGTAAGGCGAGGTATTTCTCACTGACGCACAGCACTGATTTATACGCCGCTCTGACTCTCCCCACAAAAAATAAAGCTAAGCAAAAAATTTCCAATACATCCTCCGTCCGACCCCCCAACACACGCACACAAATACAAACACACACGTCACATCTCCTCTTCTTCCCTCCTTCCTCCATCCATGCTGTATATAATTAAGTTGGCAGATGTTATACACACTCAAACACTTTTACACTCCCTTCACTCTCATCCACAAACTCCCACACACAGTGTGATGATCACACAACCAAAGTAATAAATTGCGACTAAATGTCTGGTTTACCAGCTTCCTCTAGAAAAACTACAACAAGTTTTAAAAACTCAAATGCTGTGTCATGTTCATCATGTTAATGTTTCATCTATACAAGTATTCCTGGCAATATTACAAAAGATATACAGACACTGATGTCGTGTCATTTTTGCTTCCCTATCCAAAAGGAAAACTCTTTTAAGCCACCAGAAGTTACAAGAAACAATCTTGTAACTAGTCTTGATTTTAAAAATACTATCCCAGGACGGCAACAGTGGCTACCAATGTTGTATATACATATTACATTCATCCTTAAAGATTTCTTAATATTCAAAATATTGACTATTAAATTACTTTTTACTTATTGCTTTTCAAACAGCTTGTGCATCATAGGCAGAATGTTTTGTACCCAAAAATGTGCACTATGCGGCCCAAAAGTTAAATATGATTCAATGACATCAGACTCATTACAACACAGTTGCTTGAGTTGAACTTTTTTTGAGCTTTAAAAAGATGTCAACTTTGGTAGTTTTTAGAAGCAGTGATGTGAAGTTTGAAGAGTTAATCCCAAACTCACACTGGAGAGGACACGTCAGCACAACTTTACACAACTATTCATCTAATCCAGTCTAACGCTTACAAATTCTTTTCCATATTGAAATGCTTCTGGTGGGAACAGATGGATGGAAATCATCAGGAAAACCATCTTTTGTGACAATTTGTCAACATTCAAGTATCAGTAAGAAGTTAGTGAACACTAATAGTTTCTGTTTGTGATATTTATCCAGTATTAATATTCATACAGTGATAACATTACCTCCAACTCTTAGTTTTTAAGCATCTTCATAGATGCCGTCTTACCTGTCAGGATTCTGCGGACAGACGTGCATCTGCAGCAGGATCCTCTGAGTGAAGGTCTTGAAGCACTGGCCACACTTCCACAGGTGCCAGTCACTGAAATCACTGCTCAGCTGGCTGGTGGAGGTCGGGCTTGCCAGGATTCGTTGGTTCTTTGACCCCAACTGGCCATAACTGGAGTCCGACTGAACCCCGACCCCGACCTTGTCCAAAAGTGAGAAATTTCTAGGGCAGGGGGAGTGGGGGAAGACCATGGAGCGCATGAGGGCGGTGGAGGGGGTGGAAGAGGAGGAAGACGAGGAGGAGGAGGGTTTGCCGTTCTTGCTGAAGGATTGGAGGGACTCCTGCCTGGTCATGGCTTCCACCACCGTGGCTGGGACATTTACTGGAAACAAAACACAAAAAGAGAGATGATTTGGTTACGCAGGTATTTGGCGGTTTCAAGAGAATGAGTTTGGAACCAGGAACTTAAAACAGTTCAACAGATTACGTCACCTGTGCACAAATTCAATCAGAGCACCCCAGGTGAAGCACACTGAACCTCTTACATCTGTCTTGGACTCCACCAGTCTGAAGCCGAAAGTGAAGCTCTTGATTTACTAGTAGATCTACACCTATGGTCATGAGCTTTGGTTACTGCCTAAAAGACTGAAATGAGGTTCCTTTTTGTAGGGTCTCAGCCTCAGGGACAGAATGAGGAGCTTAGGTAAAGGAACAATCAGTGATCCTTCATGTTGAAAGGAGTCTGTTGAGGTGGTTCAGTATCTGCTCAGGACGCCTCCCTGTGGATGTATTCTTGGCACGTCCAACCGGGAGTAGTCCATTGAGGCAGACCCACAACTACATATCTGACTTGACTTGGGAAAGTCTCAGGATCCCCAGCAGGAGCTGGAGGACATGGCTTGAGAGAAGGCCAGCTAGGCTAACTGAACTCGTCTCTGAAAAGACGCTAAATGCAAAAATATACTCGATCTATTGCCACTGCAACTCAGATCTGGACAAGTGATAAAAAATGGACAGACGGATGGATCAACCCATACTTCTATATGTCTAAGATGTATCTGTCGCCAGGATATAACTCTCGTCTGTGTGCTGAGCTTGATGAATAAAAGTAATTCTGATTTTGCTTTTGTGATGGAAACAGAAAGCCAGCAACATTGTCCTAACTGAGGCCAGATCCGCCTGCTAGCCCAGGGCAAACTGCAGCTCCTGGTTCCAGTGAATGGAATTATGGGTCTAGTTAGGCTGTTTGGAGTCTGTTCGTTAGTGCAGTGACATGCTGTTCCTCTCTGACCACAGAAATGTTTCTCAAACTATTGATTGGCTATGGCTCAGGGCCCAAACTGAGCCTCAAGTCTGTTTCTGGTGGGTTACCACATGATGGCAGTCCTGGTGAGTTTTAATTCACTTGGACAAACACACTACAACTTTTACTGTTACCACTATTGTTATTAATACTGCTACTACTGTTAAGGGTGCTGCTACAACTACTACTACTACTACAATGACGACAGCTACTACTACAATAACACTGCTCTTACGACTAGTCCAGTTACTGACTACTACCTTTGCTCTTACTTTTGCAACTGCATCCACTAGAACTAATACTATGTCTACTAATGCTCAACTCCTACTTCCTCTACAAGCACTACAACTGTTACTGCTACTACGACTTGTAGAGATAGCTCTAGTACTACTACTACTACTACTAAATATATTTCCACCAGTGTACAAGGCTAATAGTCCAGCCAGTGCTACCATTACAAAGGTACAAGTATTGCGTCCACTACTACAATCAATTGTTTTAATGATCGTATTTGTCCTTTGTGTACTATATTCTTCAGGTTTTCATGTGGTGCTCATAATTTTGTGTATTTTGCGAGGTACTTTGTTTCTGCTTTGTAACAAAAGGTCTGAACATAGAAGCTGGCAAGATAAATGTTTTAGGCAGATAAGAGGAACAGATTTAGGATACAGAAGTGTTGCTGGTGAATAAAACAGGCAAGTACAATGACATTAACAGGAAAACACACATTATATAAAAGTGTGTAAATTAGATTTTGGGTGTACCAGCTGATGCCAGCTGTCCTCACTTGACCCAGAAGTCAGCTGTGTTCTGTTCTGTGGTCTGACCAACTGACAGATCTGGACTCCATAACCTTTCATTATGTTTGAAATGACATTAAGAGGGCTTGTCTTATTTTAACTAACTGTGGATGGTTTCACTTTTCATTCTGTAAAACTGGTTTGTTTGGAAAAAGTTGGCATGTGGACTGGCAGGAAGGAGAATCACCTGAAACCTCTCTCTGACACCAGGGAGATAATTTGAGTCCCATCCTCTACCAAAAGTGAATGTTAGTTAAACCATGCCCATGATCTTTCCCAAAACTTAGCCAAGTCATTTTAGTTTCCTAAACTCAGATAAACATGGTGGCAGATGAATTCTTTTGGAAGGCAATGACAAATTAACTATTTTGTCATTTAGGTAGGAAGTACATCACAGTACATCGGACTCATTCACTAATCCAAGAAGACCATGTTGTTTTTCTCTTCTCTCTAACATGCTGTGCTGCACCTCTGCAGTTGGGTCATCATAACCATTTTCCATCCTTCATCAGCTCACCTCTGCCATCAGGCCACCAGGCTTCATTGATCCTCTAATAACCTTATGAGGAGATAATTACACCATCTGTAAGTTGCCCGACGGCACTATTGACGCCCACGTTACGCGCCGCTCGCCAACACTTAATTCATTTTGCTACAAACATCGCATATACAAAAAATGCAAGTCAATACAGTTTGGGCTGCGCATGAAATGCATCATCAAAATGGGAGAATTATGCAGATGCAGTTTGCAACATTGCAGAGTCTGTGTTTTCTTTCTTTATAAGGGGTGTGTTCTCTTCCAGAGGGGTGTGACAGGAATACAAACCGACCGCCGACTCCGATCTCCTTGACAGATCAAAGTTTTAAAATCAACTTTTCAAGCCGGAAGGAGGTGAGTGTTTGATACGGAAGAGAATTAGTATCACCCTCAGTCTCTGTATCAGTCTTCCTGTTCATCTATCAGACCCAGCATCATTTTAACACTCTTCCTCCTCCTTCTCTTCTTCATCATGACGACCCCTCCCAGCCATCCTGTCTTTTATTTTCTCTTTCTCTTTGTCATTCAGTTTGACAGTATGTACAATTCATTCATCAATATGCAGAATAATGTCTAACAGCTCCACAGAAAACACAAAATTGATCCACAAATCATTTTAGGAATGTGTGACGGAGCCACACACTATCTGAAAAACATCTGTGCATCCAGACTGAAGAATGTGAACTATCATGTTCTCAAATCACAAGATTCCTTTCAAATCTGAGCATAACTTCAGCGATCTTAATTCACTATTTAGAGACACGAACAACGGCTTGGACGATGACAAGACTGAAAATGTTTGAACACAATCACTTTGTTTGGTAATTTCATTTATGTGCAGATTATATTGTAAGCTTAATATTCTTTTAATCAAGGCGGGCATTATTCTACATTTTCGTTATTTGTTATTATTATATAATATTGATAGCTGTATCTTTTACAATTATACGTGACATTTATATTTTACATTTATACCTTTGTGGTCAATAAAACGTAACTAACTAAATGGGAAGTTTGCCTTTGACTCCACAGACTCCCCTGTTTGTGTCTTCGTCTTCCTCTCTTTACTGGTATGAAGTATCGTTCAGATTATGTTGCCAGAGATAATAAAGTCTTAATAAAAATCAATAGAGGCAATTATAATAATGGTAATAACAATATGTCAAATAAAGAAGAGATGTGAATATGAAGTACAGAGCCCCTTACTGCAGAGGTGGACAAAATGGAAAACCTCTTCTTCTTTTCTTCTGTCTTTCCTTCACAGCTCTTTTTCTTTTCTCTTTCCTGAACTCTTCATCCCTCTCTTTCTATTTCCTCCTCTTCTCTCCTCTATCTGTCCTTATTGTTGAGTCTACTCTTTTCTCCCCTCCTTGCCTCCATCTCTCCCGTCTTCTTTCCTATTTTCTTCTCCCTTCTCCTCTCATCCTTCTGTCCTCTTCCTCTCCTCCTCTTTATCTTATGTTCCTATAAAAACACAACTCATCTCCACATTTCTGCTGCTGCTACATGCTGGAGAACAAGTAGTTAGAGGAGAGAAAGTTGTTTACGGGGAAGATAAAAGAAAAAGAAGAGGAAATGAGGAAGAGGAGGATAAGGATAACAACGGGGAGTCCCCTTGAACTGATTTTTCCTCTTCTTCTGTCGGTGCACATGTTGTTGTTGTTAGGAGGCGGCCGGGCTGCAGAGCGTCAAGCCATCAGGCTGTGATTGGATGGAACGTGCATGAGTAAACAACCACGGGGTGTGTGTGCTTTGATAGTGTGTTGAGGGTGTGTGTGTTTTCTTTGTTGTGTGTTGGCTCTGCCGTGTTCTCTGTTCGTCTGTAATGTGCGTGTGTTTTCTTGTATGTGTGTAAGTAAGTGTATAGGGGGATGTGTCTTTAATGCTGTGTGCGTGTCTAATGTTGTTTGTTGTGTTTGTGTATTTGAATATACTTAAATGAATCACACTTAATAAAGTTATAATTCAATTAAATTTCTGCTCATTATTGTCTCTTAACTCAGACTTGAATTAAATTGAAACTGAAGCATCTTCTCTGCCTCCCTGTTGCCATTTTGTGTACTAGGGGTTTCTTCCATTCACTATAGTTTAAACATAAAGGCATTGTTCGCTTGAATTTCAGATTTTTCTCTTCTATAATTAAGGTTTCGTGAAACCCGAATCACTGGAATTGTTTTATATCGTTGCTCAGAGCTGTTGAGGACATTAAATGCTGCAGTAACATGATAGTCTGATAGAATAGGGCCAGCCCTGATTTTTTTTGTTCCAATGAAGAGCTCCAAATCTCACCTACTGCAGGTAACAGCTCACAGCGTTGCCTGTGCGTTGTAATTGGTGTGATCCATGTCAGTGCTCACTGCCAGGATGTTCATCTGCATTGCTCAAAAGGTTGCCCGGTGCATTACAACTTTTCCTGGAAGTAGATCATTTCAACGAACCATTTGCTCCTTTTCTGCCTCCTGTGGCTTCAGACTTGTCTCTGAGCTTACGTGGATTACAAACAGTCTGCTTCTGCTGCCTGAGTGCTGTTAGGCAGGACACTAACTGGCCCAGTGGAGCCCCATGGTGACCAACAGCAGACGATTTACCTAAAAATGCAACCTAGTATATTCCACCTCCTGTATTTTCAATCTAAATATTGTTTATAAAAATCCTTTATTGTTAATGTATCCCTGTGGTTGAAGCTTGTTTCATACATTTTGAAAAAAAAACCCAACTGTGTGAAAGTAGAACTTCTCTGTGAGGAGACTGGGAGTGGTGTGTTTAAAAGATGCTGTGCCAGTCAAAGAGATGATGACAAAAGCATCTACTTTACACTATAATATCTGATCAATTTCTCCACAATTATTATTATTTTCTCCGATAATAAGCGAACTGACTGTCAGATGGCAGATTTACTGACACCCCTCCTGTCCTTTCTGCTATATAATACTCATTTCTTTATCTTGGCTTAAATTGTCACAAAACAATTTTATTTTCATGCAGCTGGTTTGGGATTTGCGAGGTTCATTGATGCACATTGCAGCACCCAAATACAGAAGATAAATACAGAGCTACAGGGAACTGTGGCTGTACTGGCCAGTTCCCAGTCTGAATGGGCTCAGTCGGCGCTCTCTGCTCTAATAAAGGTCAAAACTTTAAATGTCTGCTCCACTGAGGACACAAAGTCACAGTCCTGCTGTCTCCAGTGCAGAGTTTTGACGTCACACTCATCCTTTGTGGGCATAATCAGCAGATAACGATGCCATGGAAAACCCAAATGCAGTTAGTAGCTAAATGTCTTTAATTTAGAGCAGAGCTGCTGTCTTTCAGTTTGTAAGCATAATCTAATTTTACTTCATTTGGATGTGAACTAACTCTTTTCACTGCAGGGTGGAACAAAAGCCAATCCTCCAGTCTTTGTTTGCCCCCTGCCAGAGTGTGTGTTGATAGATACAAGTGTTCAGTACATCTGTACTTTTGAGGGCCAAATGTCTTCACATGGAGGAAAACAATTTAAGTCAAAACTGAGGACATTTTGGCAGTTTTTGTTAGTTGAAGCATAGGACTTTAGTACAGTGATGATGAGGAAATAATTGACAGTAAAATCCTCCTTGTCAAACTGGTCACTGGATCACTGGCTCTGGGGCACCACATTACTTTAGCATACGTATTACCACCTGACAGAGGGTTTGAGCTATTTCAATCTACACTCCAGTGTATTTGGTACAGCTAGCTAAAATGAATGCAGTCTAATACAACAGTCCTGCAATAATAATAATAAATCATACCTTCATTAAGGTTATAATGCTCAGGTTGTGTTGTATTATCATTTTGGAGATTGTAGTTTGTGCTGCTGTTGAATTGTATTGTGTTATACTGACAGGTGTTCCTATTATTTTGTCCACCCCATTTAAATCAGTACATATAGGTAACAAAAACACGTCTCTGTAGAATGCAAAACAGTGAATCTATCTGGTGCTTAAAGACACTGTGGCAGACAGCAATGTGCACCGCTACACTAAAAACCTGGCGATATAAAACACTGATAATGTAAATATTCTCACATTAGCTGCCACAGAAAACTCAACTATTGTCTAAAAGTTTCATCACTCAACCAAGAGGCAAGGAAACACTGAGGAAGTTGCACTAAAGCAACAGTAACTTTGGAAGATGCCTCTTTGATTGGTCTGACTTTGACTGCTGAAGCCTCATATCAGCTTCAGCTTCAACTGAACTTTTGCTGCATTAGAACGTCTGCGGCTGATGGAAATGAATCACTACTTTTACAGAGGTATACTGTCATGAACTCAAGCGCTGAATGAGTGAAGAATTGCTAGCGGCACTACAAGAAGAACTGTCTGGACTTGATTTCATGTCAGTCCATCCAGTGATTGTCAAGATATTTTACTTTGGATTAACATGTTGTACCAATCAACAGACATGATCATCACTTCAGCCACACAGCTAATGCAGTAAAAAAACGTTGTCAAACCAGGCCCTCATAAACATAGCAATACAAACATGCGAGTGTGTGCGCACAGGGCTGCCACAGTCGTCACGATAAACGATGTCATGTAAAAGAGTCGTTCCATCTGTAAAACAAACCAGTTTGTGGCCAAACGTCTCTAATTTGCAATCAGCACGATCTCATTTAACTGCGACTCTGTGAAAGACGAGCTCCTAATTCAATTCATTTCAATTTAGATTCCACAGATTAAAACTCCTTCTTCATGTTTTGTTTTTTTTTGCTCCATAATTGTGTAGGAAAAAAAAAAGGTTAGTTTTTCCCCCTGCAGGGAGTTACTCTGTCAAATCCACAGAAAAACAGTTTGAATGGAAAAGATATAAACAGGCTGACTGAGCAAAAAACTGGAGGAGATGTAAACAAAAAGAAATTAGTGACAGAGAAATGGAGAGGATGAATAGAGGAGAGACAAAGGGAGGAGAAAGGAAATAGGAGGACACAGGGACAGAAAGAAAGAAGAAAACGGACTGTGAGCAACAGAGAGACGAATGAAGACAACAAAAACTTCACTAGGATTTGTAATGTGTCAACACACAATATTGACAACAATTTGTTCATGAGAATTTTGTGTTGAATGTCACATCCCAGTTTGTCAAAAGCATTTCAACCAGTTGAAATCGCGAAAATGTTTGAGCAGACTTTCACCCAACAAATGGATTTATCTGTTTACGAGGGGCTTTGTAACCACAATATGTTTACACAATACTCACAATACTTTTTAAGACCATTTTACAAACAAATACGAGGTTTGATTAGTGAGCACAGTGAGTTATATAAAATGTTGAATGTGATTGAAAGTGATTATTTTGTCAAAAACAAAATTTTAACAAGAATCACATTATATGTTTACTTTGAAATTAAGACTTCATACATTTAGTTAGGACAACTTTATGAGTTTTAAGATATTTGTAAAATCAAATTTAAGACACGTGAGACCTACAGACATGCCAAAGTGTTTTTGTCTTCACTGAAACACAACAGAAACTAGAAGAAACAAAGATTTCTAAAAGGCACATGAACAGAAAACTTCAACAAATGAAGGTAAAACTCAAATTGTTCCTTTGACTCAATGTTTCATCAGGAGCTTTCTTTAACTCGCTGCCAGAATGGTAATACTTTTATTCAAAATGAGTCATTTGATTTTGAAACAAAGCCTGAAAATTGACAACTTCAAGCGAGAACCAAGTGGAGTTAAAACATGAACATCAGCAGAAATATGTTGACATAAGATGGACAACCCTGGCTAAAAGTAGTATTTTTTTGTTTGCAGAAGAAGAAGAAGATGAAAAGTTTCGATGGAAAACTTTTCTTTCTGGCTTCAAGACGCAGGGAGAGAGGGGCAGTGGGTCGACACCAGACCACAGAGTGCCTACGTTTTAGCAAACAAAAGACTTCTTCCAGTCTTGTTTTGACTGGCTCGGTTGGTCAGACAAATAAATCAGACAGCAGCAAGTTTGTAAAAAACCTGCGTTCACTGCGTTGTTTTTGTAGCGGGCCAAAAGCTTTCCTCCAGTCTAAGAGTTTAAATACTGTCTGTAATAAATATGGAGCGACATCCACAGAAAACTGCTGGGTTTTTTCCTGCAGACAGACCAAATGCAGAGCCGAGAGGTTTGGCTTGTTTTTGGACGTTTGGAGCATTTAGGTGTTAGTCACATTTACATCTGAAACATTTAGCGGTTGGTTTTATCAGTGTTCAGTGTCTTGCTTCAACTGAAGGAACCTGAACCCGTCACCTTCGAGTTGGAGGATAATCTTTCTGTCACTTTGAGCACTTTTTCCTAACTACTGATGGAGTTTTAGAAAAGACAATATAGTCCCTAAAATCAAGGATCGTTTCTGAAGCTGCCACTTTGAAACTGGTGTCCATCAAACATACAGGGAGAAGTCCAACAAAGAAGAGGCAGAGAGACAAAGAGAACAGAAAAGAGCAAAGACAAGTAAGAAGGAAAGATCAGCAGTGTTCTCTCACAGTTTTCGTCCTGAGCGATGCACTGCAGCGGGATGCCGAAGAAGGAAGTGTAGGAGTCATTGTACCAAACCAGCAGCTCTGTTCCTCTGGGGATATCCATACACGCTCTGTAGAAGATACAGGACCTGCAATGAAACACAGACACGTTTAATTTGAAGAGTGCCACACAAATAAGGTTTTATAATCATTACTATCAAACTTCAAAGTGCAGCATCCTGAAAATATCTGAAAACAAAAAACAAAATTTCAGTGTGAAGATGCGGAACAGGAGTGATGCGGGTCCAGTTGAGAGTCTGGATGTGCTGTTCAACTCAGGCTTAAGAAATCAAGAAAATTAAAAGACATAAAAGAGCTGAGAATTGATTTGTCTGTCTTGTCTTGGAGTGAATGTGATGGTGCCTTGTACTTTGGGGACATGCAGTTTTTCTTTATTTTTCCTTTCTATTGGAATCTACAGCAACCTGGGGGTTGGAATCACCACAAGGGGTCCCAAGATTTTTCTGAGGGGTCACAGGAAAATGACTAGGACGGATAAGCAGAAAAAAGCATTTTAGATACACAAATTTATGTTTTGACTTGCCCCTAACATTTGAAAATCTGTCTTTAGTTGAACTGGTCACAACTGGCAGACATCTGGTGACGAAGGGTTGCACGTAGACATAGCTTCGTTTTTATGGGTCACAAGAAATAAACGACTGCTAACCACTGGTTTACAGAGGTACAGAAATACATTTTCTCTGCTGGCACCAATAACATTTTACTATTATTATCTCAAGAACATTATAAACATTATACATTAAAGTGCAGCTGCGCAAACTGTAGCATCTTGAAATAAGATTTTTATAATTTTCTGGTCTACAAAATTACATTTTGACCTGTTGGCGGTGCTAGAGAAAAGGTCAGACGGTCATTAAAATCATCAAGAAAATTCTCCTCTGAGGACCATGACTATCCACAGCGAAGTTCATGTATATCTGGCCAGTAGGTGTTGGGACACCAGACCGGCTGTTGATGCCTCTGACGGCGCAAAAACAAGCTGCAGACTAACAGACCTGCAGACGGGACAGTGTGAGGCGTCACTGACTCTGTCCAGGTCTGATTTTGGAAATGCCTCCCATCTGATAACAGCTCGATTTCACATCTGACCAAACCCAAATGATTTATGGGAAATATCTGGTGTCTCTCACTCTATTCAGACCGACTAATGACCACGATGCTGTTCAAACACGCAGCCAATGAGCTGACGGTTCCTGGGTCACACCAGCACTAAAACAACACCTCATCCACCCAAAAACATCATTCTAACAACATGAGCAAACTCCACGTTCAAAACCACATTTTCATATCCAGCCCAAAATATTTTAAAACAATTTCCCCAACGGGGTGGCAGGGTGTCAGACAGACCTGATCGCAACTGAGAGGTCACAGGTTCAACTCCCACACGACTCCCATGTTTTCTTGCCAAAGTGCCTTCGAGCCAGAAAACTAATCACTCTTTGCAAACAGCTTGAGACAACCACTTAAAGTGAAAAGAAAAGATATTTAATCCAAAGCGTAACTGCTTTTTAATGTCCAGATAATTCAAAGCACATTGAGTTTTCTTATGTGAGAAACGTTCAACTAATGAAGTTTGACTTTGTTTCACTAAAATGCCTCTTGATGCAATCAAAAGCCCCATTTAACCATCAGACGGTCAAAATATGTTCAAAACCTTGCACAACATGCTGGTGGTTTTCAACATTTTAGCCGATTACCTAAAAATCATGCTGATGTTACTGCTGACCATTTTCTAAATCAGTCAATTATTTTTAGATTGATTCGCTTCCTTTAATGCATTCTGCTTTCTGCAGATAGATCCATCACAGTCAAAATTTTGACAACTTTATTTTCTCTGTCAAAGTGACTCTCAAGGGAAGAGGGGAGAATAAACAGTGAGAGAGAGAATTTGAGGAGGATAAATAACTAAAAGAGAAAAAGACAAATAGACAGAAAAATTAAAGAAGACAAAAAGAAAAGTCAAAGTGGGAGGAGGAGGTCGTGTGACATGTTGCTTATTTAATGAAGTGAAGACACACCAAGCTAAAATACCAAGAGGGAGGAAATGAAAGAAAGGAGAGAAAGAGAAATTAAAAGAGGAAAACAAGTAGAGAAATAGAAACAGACTGAGAGGGATGCTATATATGCACTCCTGGGGGAGAATATTTAACAGCAGTCACTACTGGAGGTAGAAAAACAGAGCAAAATAAAAGGCAAACAGGGTGTTAAGTAATTTTAAATTTCATTGCTAAAAGTAGTATTTAGTATTAAATTAAGTAATAATAAGAGTGAGTGAGAGTACTGATAAAGATCAGACATGTTAGAGGAGAGCAGTTAGTTCATGCAGACAAGTCGAACTGAGCCCTGATGATCTATGTTCAAGAGTGTGTGTGTGTGTGTTTTATTAATTCTTTCCATGGGGGGGGGGGGGGGGGGGGGGGGGGTGTTGGACCCATGTGAAAACACTGCCAGGAGGGAGCAGGCTATAAATCAAACATACCCAATGACCTCCCAGGATAAAAAGAGAGAGAGAGAGAGAGGTCCACAAACATGCAGTGGCTTGTATGTATTTAAAACAAATGTGTGTGTTTAATACATACACGCTGCTACATTCAGGCGGGGCTGTGTTATAAATCAAACACATCCAACAGGCTCTCAGGTATGAAAAATAAAGACCCCTACTGCCCTACAGCAGCGTGCTTGACTTTAAAATCGTTCGTCTGGCAGATCAGTGGGACGCAGTATCGTCAGCTCTCTGATCTTTCTTCTGCTCTGTTTTCATACAAAGCAAAAATAGCTTTATAAACAGCCTTTATATAATAACATACATACGAACAGTGTGAGGGATAAATCAAAAAAACCAAATACCTTACAAGGTGTAATAATGTGTCTACATGTGTAAAAACATGTTTATCTAAAACATTCATGCTGACAAAGCGTCACAAAGCCTGTCCACAATGTCAGTGTGGTCTGGCCCAACTCAGTGGCCATTTTCTGGGGTTTGTAGAGTCTACGACCAAAATGACTTTACAGGCAATTATCATCCTCTAACAAGTCAGCTAAAACCAGCAACAGTCAGTCATTTCAACTTTCATCAAAGCAACAGAAGAAGGAAAAAGGACTTCAGTCTTTACTTCCATCTTTCAGTGTGTCAAACTGAACTTTAAACTTTCTCCAACTTAACATTTTGGGCATATTCAAAAACATAACGAGGAAAAGAAATAAACCAGAATGCAAAGCAGCTACAGGACTGGCTGGAGTGGGAGGGGGGTAACTGTCTCTCATTAAAGCTCTCTTGATGTCATTATCTGTATTGATAAAGGAAGCTGAAGACTAAGACTGAAGAGGCAATAACCTGACCGTCTTTGGAAGAAGCTCTTTCTTTAAAAACATTTATGTCCATGACCAGGAAACTGAGCTCATTTACAAGTGTACAGTACAGTTTTGACTGTGGCTGTATCCTGGTGTGGACGAGTTTTACCTGTTTTTCTGAGCGTTGACGAGAAATTGCGTGCTCTCAAACACACCTCTTCCGGTCTCAAGGCCAGAATTCCAGACAAATTCCAGAGTTTGCAGGTTGGGTTTTTCCTATGATAAGCCCTCAAGTTTCAGCTAATATCTCTGTCTCTACAGGAGTCCCATTTCTCTAGGAAATATATATATATATAATATAGCACAACCAAAGTCTTACCCAGTCGTTGATATTATTATAATACAGTCATATGCCAAGCCGGGTTAAAGCATTAGAGGTTCAAATCCTGCACAGTGAAGTTTTAGTCAAGTGATCCATCTGTAACTAGCTTCTACTCAACCTAAGAAATATCAAGTCATGAGCAGCTTAATTAGTCAGCCAAACACTGACAGGGCTGGTTCATTATTGTCATACTACAATGACAACAATTTTAAGTATGCCTCCATTCGTCCTTTGTTGGTGTGCAGGCCCTGCCCATTCACTGTTACCTAACCCTGCAGGCAGAGTTGACTTTATTTTGGAGCTGGGACTGGCACTGAGAAAGAAATATTTTATCTGGTGAGTAGATTAAACAGATAATAAATGCAACAAATAATCAATGAGAAGTATAAAAACATACATAATGTATGCGTTTATGTATCTTACAACCTTAATCTGATTTAACAGTTTATTGATAATCCGCAGGTGTCGAAAGTTCAGGTCTGGTAGCTATCAGACTAATTACAGCATACTGTTCGACAAGACATGGTATGACCTCAACCAAAAACGCGATGAAACTGGAATAAAAGATACAACAACCTCAGGTAAGTGCAGCATGTTTGACTCTGTGAAGAGGGGATGGTGAAAAGAATAGAAAGCCAGAAACCAGCAATAAAAATCTTTTTATTTAGGCGAAGTAGTTAAGCTATTAAAACTAAAGCCAAATATTTGTTCTGTTTATGTTTAAGGCACTTTTATATATATAGGTTATGTATTCAGGTGTGTTAAACTGAAGCCATGTAAATTAATCTCTGTGTATAAGTCTCAAAATCTTTTCATGTATTTTTATGGTTACTTTTGGCTACTAAACAATATACTTTAAATTCACTTTATATACTTGGCAAGCATTCAGACATTTGTATCTTATATTATAATGCTTTCCAAGTCACTTAACAACCACCCATATATTTAGAACCTGTACAGTGTAGCTATAATTGTAAAACTATACATTCGCCCATGGTTGACAGATTACCAAAAACACAACATTATACATGATAAACTGTAATTATTTTGGATATTGGTAACACTTTGTAATGCCACAGGCTTTTTTTTTATCTTGTTAGTACTGAACACTGTCCACAGGTTTGTGAATCATCCAGAGTAGACATTGTTTTTGAAAGTACGGTGCTTGAATTACGGTATTCATTTACTTTATTTACCTTAAACCCAACAGGCACCAACTTCAGCTACTAAAGTGGAATTTTTCTGACACAAGATGGCGACATCATCAAAAGGTACTATGTGAACATTTTGTGTGATAATAGCATCCTTCAAATCATCACAATGGCATAAGTCTTCGCTTGTAGAAAACTGAAACAATCCCAGTCAACTCTATGTGCTGCATTGATCCCATTCATCTAAGTGTCCCTGCGTCGAATCTGTGGGGAGGAAGGGTGCTTGTTCTTAATGTGGTACAGCATAGTGCTGGTACTACTACCAAACTGAAGAGTTAACATCACACAATTTACATTTGACTTTGTTGCATTTCTGGAGGAAACGGTCCCACACCAAGCTTCGTTTAGCGTGCTTAATTTTTAACTTTAGCGAAGCCGTTAGCGAGTGTGTATGCAAATCTATTGACCGAAATGCGTAACTGGTCAAAAATATTTGCGTGGTTATCCGATTAACGGTTAACATCCCTAGTTGACACACAGTATTACATTCCTACTTAACATAAAAAGCAGTAAGGGAATACAGCCAACTGCATTTATTGGCTGACCAGAGGGTATCCAAAGGTTGAAATTTAAATTAGACACATGAGAATGTATGCTAACCTTGGCTGTGAGTCTTGGAAACAATTGTTCTGCTTCAAATTGGCTACGGTGGTAAACTTAGACAGGAACTCAGTATTCATGTTTGCCACGACAATAACAATAAACAAGGAGAGAGGACAAGTGGAGAAATTGGTCAGTGTAGTAACATTCATTGTTACTACATTAACAGTCGGGTATCAGTAGGATCAGCTCTCTAAAAGGACAAGCCTTTGTTATAGAAAGCAGATTTGTTTATCTTCTCTTACAAGCATGTGTTTATTATCTGGACAGATAGCTGTAACATGACGTCACAATACTAAAAAATGCATTCCTGCATTAATCAATATTTTAAATATTGACACTGAGTTAAATGAATCTTAGTAATGTGAAAGGGGTGACTTATGGTGTTGCAATGAAAGATTTATCATCAATTCTGCGGCTCTACAGAGCAAACCCTGTGTAGACTACCAGCATCAAGCGGCAGACAAAGCTAGTGATGAAGAAAGCTAATGTACAAGAGGCAAGACTTTTGATGGATCCAGGTTGATCTTATGAAGTGGATAGCAACTAAAATATAGCAGATAGAGATTTCTGAATTTGAGACAAATGGCACAGTATCATCTGAATATAAGTTAATTTAATTAAACATAGTTCCCAAACTCATGAGCTGAATTTCATCATGGCACAATGGATAGCGCAATCAATAATGGAGACATGGAGCAACCTTGGTGTGTTCTTTTCCCTGATAATGGTATTTTTCACATGATATGAAGAAACCTGTCCCTGAACTTCTTAAAATAAAATATACATAGGAATGACTGACATTATTGAAAAGAGGATAATGACGATTCCCTCATAGAATTAGGAAATATTTGATGCTTTTGTTCTTATTGTTTTACAGCATCCAATCTCAGGATATTGATGTTTGGAAAAAGTCACAATGAAAAGACAATACTAAGTAACTTCATCACTGGAAAAATAATGTATTCCCACCCAAAAATGTCCAAGCAGGTTATGACTATCCAAGGAGAGTGGAGAAAAAATCCCTTCATATTAGTGAAAACCTCAGATGTCTTCAGTCTGCCTGAGGATAAAGTGAAGCACGAGATAAAGAAGTGCATGGCTCATTGCCCTCCTGGACCAAATGTTCTGCTGCTGTTAGTGAACTCTTCTAATTTTATTGAGGAGGACAGACAAAAATTTAAATTCATCATCAGCTTCTTTGAACAAGATGCTTTTAAATACACAATGATCATCACCACACAAAATGATAGGGGAGGGAATTCCTCTGTGAACCAACTCATCCAAGACTGCAGACAAAGGCAGCACAGAATCAACTTGGATGAACAAGATATTCATGAATATGAACTGATGAATAAAATGGAGGACATAGTGACTGAAAACGGGGGACAATATTTAATCTTTACTGAAGGGGCTGATCCCATGGTAGCAACTGAATGTGTAAAACCCCCTCTGAACCTGGTATTGTGCGGCAAACATGGAGCCTGGAAGACTTCAGCAGCTACTGCCATTCTGGGAGAAAGAAAGTTTGGTCCGCCTGCTGACTCATCAGAGTGTGTTAAACATCAGGGAGAGGTGTGTGGACGTCAGGTTTCCCTGGTGGAGCTGCCTGCCTTGTGTGGAAAACCTCAGGCAGCAGTGATAAAGGAATCACTCAGGTGTATCTCCCTCTGTGATCCTGAGGGCGTCCATGCCTTCGTCCTGGTCCTACCTTTAGATCCCCCAAGTGAGGAAGACAAGAAAGAGTTAGAGACCATCCAGAACACTTTCAGGTCTAGAGTCAATGATTTCACCATGATTCTTTTCACTACCAAGGTAATTTTTCCAGCAGTTGAGAGGTTTCTAAAAGAAAACAGAGACATCCAGCAGCTCCTTCAGAGCTGTGGTGGACAATATGTTGTCTTCAACATCAAGGACAAGCAGCAGGTCTCTGAAGTGTTACATGCTGTGGAAAAGATGGGAGTTGTGGGATGCAGAGGTTTCACAAAAGGTATGTTTCCCAAGCCTCTGACAAAACAGCTTGGAAGACAAGCATCTTTTAAGGAGGAAGGTTGTAAACGTCAGAGTACGGAGTTTCTCAGAATGGGGCCGAATAGAGAGTCTCTCGGGATGGTGAAGTGTAGAAGCCTTTACTGGATGGCGCAGAGCAAAGAGCCTATCAAGATGGGGCAGAGCAAAGTGCCTCTCAGGATGGTGCAAAGCAAAGAGCCTCTCAAGATGGTGCAGAGCAAAGAGCCTCTCAAGATGGTGCAAAGCAAAGAGCCTCTCAAGATGGTGCAGAGCAACGAGCCTCTCAGGACGGTGCAGAGCAAAGAGCCTCTCAAGATGGTGCAGAGCAACGAGCCTCTCAGGATGGTGCACAGCAACGAGCCTCTCAGGATGGTGCAGAGCAAAGAGCCTCTCAAGATGGTCCAAAGCAAAGAGCCTCTCAAGATGGTGCAGAGCAACGAGCCTCTCAGGATGGTGCAGAGCAACGAGCCTCTCAAGATGGAGCAGAGCAACGAGCCTCTCAAGATGGAGCAGAGCAACGAGCCTCTCAGGATGGTGCTGATTGGGAAGACTGGTTGTGGAAAGAGCACCACTGGAAACACCATTTTTGGAAAAGAATGCTTTGATTCTAAAGTTTGTCGAACGTCAGTCACCAGGCTGTGCCAAAAAGAAACAGGAGAGATTGATGGGCAGCCTGTGACTGTGGTCGACACCCCCGGCTTGTTCGACACGACTCGGTCCAACGATGACGTTCAACAGGAGCTTGTAAAATGCATCAGCTTGTTGTCTCCTGGACCTCATGTGTTCTTATTAGTGCTGCAGATCGGCCGTTTTACGCAAGAGGAAAAAGATACTGTGGAGCTGATCAAGGAGATTTTTGGCAAGAAGTCAGAAGACTTCATCATTGTTATATTCACCAGAGGAGATGATCTGAAAAACCAAACAATTGAGGGTTATATAGAGGGAGACAATGACGACTTCTTCAAAAAACTGAAAGCTGAAGGTGGAAGAAGATACCAGGTCTTCAATAACAACGAGAAGAGTCGTTCTCAAGTCAGCCAACTGCTGACCAAGGTTAAATCAATGGTAAGGACAAATGGTGGTGGCTACTACACCACAGATTTGTTCCAAGAAGCTGAGGCAGCCATACAAAAGGAAAAAGAGAAGATCATGAAGGAGAAGGAACCCGAGATACAGAGAGAGCTTGAGAGACAACAAGAAGAAGAAATGCGAGACAAGAAAAACAAAATGGCAGAGCTACGATCTAAGTTTGAACGAGAAAGTGAACAGAAAGCCAACCTATTCAAACAAAAGGAGGAACACTTCAGAAAGGAGCAGGAGAAGAGGAAGAGAGAAAGAGAAACGAGGGAAGAAGAGGAAAGGAACATGAAAAGGCAGGAGGAATTCCAACTACAAGAGTTGGAACACAAAATTGAAACTCTGGAGGAAAAACTAAAAAATGAACCAGAAAAAAAGACAGGTGAAAGGATTTCATTAATGCAGAGTAGAGATGAAATGAGAAAAGAACGAGAGGCTTGGGAGCAGGAAAGAAGGGAATGGAGGGAGAAACGATTTGAAGAAGATCAACAGAGAAAACTGGTGGAGCAAATACGACTTAAAAAGCTCAGAGAGGAATATGAGCTGGAATTCGAAAGATATGAGAAAGAAAGAAAAGAAGCAGCTAGAATCAGAAGAGAACAAGAGCAAAGAGAATGTAAAGAAGTAGAAGAAAACTATAAGAAAAAACTGGAGGCAATTAGGAGGAAAAATGAAGAGGAGGCCAGAAAGCAAGCTGAAGAACGCAATGAATTCAACAACAGATATACCAACAATGTTTCAGCTGAGATGGAGAAATATGGAAAGGAAATAGAGGATCTGAAGCAGAGGCTACAAAACCAAAATCACATGATGGTAAGAGAACTGAGCAAAAAGAAAGTATACCAGAAAGACTTTGACAAATTGAAGAAAAAGCAAGAAAAAGAGATTGAGGACCTGAAATTGTCACTTAGTTTCCACAACAAAGAAAATCTGAACAAAGAACTCAATGAGCTAAATAAAAAACACCAGCAAGAAATAAATCTATGGATTCAGGAACATGTGAAAAGAAACAAGGCTTGTAGCATTTTATGAGATGTTTCCGTTTTTTAACAGTTTCAGCTGCAAAACTGTGAGCTGTTTTTTGAGGACTTAAAATATTAAGTGAAATTTCATTTGTTTTTCATATTGAATTGGTGTATATAGTTGGCCTACATCAAGTTTTACTTAACCAATGTCTGGGATCAAAATAACATGATAAATAATCTCGCAAGTGCAACTGTCTGTGAACAGTTAACAATTCTAGTGACCAGTGCACTCTAGCACATAATTTCTATAACTTAAGCAAAAACTGATTCTAAAAGCTGATTAAGTTGAAGTTTATGTATGTTTGTTAGCTGTAGAGTGTATCTGACATCATGTTAATGAACAAAAGTCTATATTACCTTTTAAAATGTCTCTTTTTGCACAAGTCAAATTAAGTAGATATTCACCTATTTTACTTTTAACACCGTTTAGAGATTACGGCAAATATTAGCTGTAAACTAGTGAAACCTGACAGAAGAAAATAAATGAATGCATAAAGGATATAATCACATATTTTTGTTTTACAAGGAATGCATGCTTTCTCATTTACATCAATTGCAGCCATAAAATGTAACTAAACACACTGTTTTTATTCTTTAGTTCAGTTATGTTTATAATTACAGAAAATGTTCTTTTTTCAGATTTGATGATTGCTGTTTTAAACTATATTTAAAATGTAGAGAGGTAAATGAATACTTACAAATGTGTTATGAATACATTTGCCAAACTGTGCAGCTTACTTCCCAGTGTGGACAAGTTTTGCCTGTTTCCTTCTGTCCTGACAAACACTGTGCAGCGCAGCAGACTTTGCGTGGATGTTGCACCAACCTTTTGTCTTGTGATTGTGGTTTGTGCACTATGTTGTACTTTTATATTAAAGATCAGTCCGCAACAACAGATTGGACTCTTTCTGTTTTTTTTAAGAGACAGTGTGTGTATTTGTATACATAGCATGTGCAAAGATGGAAAGAGAGAGTATATCTCTTAAAACAATAACGTATTGTTATTATTAGGATGTATTTCAGGGTAGTAGTTGTAGTAGTAGTAGAAGAAGTTTTAGTGGATGAAGTGCCATTATTTTAACAAATGCTTGTGTAATAGACTGCTACGTCTGAAACTACCTGCTTCAGAATTTTCTTTCTGACCGATAATCGACCCTTGTTAACCGACCAGATTATAATGTACTATTTGGACTGGACGAATGTTTGTGACACACAGGGGAGACTCCCTTATTGCTGCCAACTTTGAGGTTAACACTTGCCACTAAACTTGGCCACTGGTAAACAATACTCTGAACTACTTTTGAGAAACTGCTGCATTTCCTTTGTGACAAACTGCAGCTCATACTGTATATTGATAGTTTACAGCTAATGTGATTCTGCTTCAACAGCTAGCACACCTGCCTCCCTTTGTGCAGCCACATCCTCTCTCCCTCTGCCCCACACACTCATCACACACACTACAACATTTCTAAGGAGCCGCGCTTCTTTCCAACAGTTTTTACATTTGTATGTTTTGTTCCATGGCATCTTTTCTCGTACCAGCTATTTCTCGTCTGCACCCGCCCCCAGCTGCATCTGTCCACCATCAGACTTGTTTTGTCTCTTCGAATTGGACATGCATGGACCAATGCTGACTCGACTTATAATATGAACCCACACAGAAAACTCTGGACCTGTAATTAAGCCTATATAGGGTTGGATTTGTTGCTGGTGCATTCATCGAATATACTGACGTGACAGAAGTTAGGTCTGCTAGAAAGTCGTAATGTCAGTTTCAGTAACCTTTCAATTAATTGCCCAGCCCTACTATAAATACATGCACTTCAAACAGGAATGAAACCATGGCGAGGCTCTGATGACATGTAAATTTCAGTTTGTCGTTATTAATAGCATGTTTACCTGTGGCTGCACCCTACTGTGGACAGGTTTCACTTGTTGAAATTTCCCTTGATGGGAAAGCATTTTATCCTCACTCACACCTATTCCAGTCTTCGGGGAAATTCCAAATCTGGAGACAATTAGAGGCCCTCGGATTCATAATAATATCTCTGTCCCTATACAGTCCTACGTGATATTATAGTAATGCACACACACAATTTAGTGAAATTGAACTTTGTTTAGGAGGGGTGCATGTTTTTTTGTGTATGCATGTTGTTGTGATACTGCTGATGATGTCACTCGGCCTATTACTGTCATATGCCCAACACTTTATCACTTCTGCGAATTATTTATCATTTGTGGTGGCAGCTCTGCTTATCCCATTAACTGCTTGTTGTGCCGTGCCCTGTCAATACTGGATAGTTTCATTGTTGTCATGCCTGTGTTGGGCCCTGCCCAGTCCACTCTGCTGACAAAAAGGTTGTACTGGACGAGTTCATCTCATATGGTGCTGGTGGCTTTGGCTTTTGTTGTTTTACAGCATCTGAACTCAGGATTGTTGTATTTGGATAGAGTAAAAGCAAAAAGACAACACTAAGTAACTTCATTAAAAGGGAAAATGATTCTCCTCATCTGAAAATGTCAAAGCAATGTATGGTGGTCTATGGAGAATGGAGGGGGGAAAATTAACAATAGTGAAAACTTAGATGTCTTCAGTCTGCCTGAGGATAAAGTGAAGCACGAGATTAAGACGTCCGTGGCTTTGCCCTCCTGGACCAAATGTTGTGCTGCTGTTAGTGAACCCTTCTGATTTTACTGAGGAGAACAGACAAAAGTTTCATTCTGAGCTTCTTTGGTCAAGATGCTTATAAATACTGAATGGTCATCGAAACACAAAATGGGGAGGTACAGAATTCTTCAGTGGACCAAGTCATCCAAGACTGCACACAAAGGCAGCACAGAGTTAACTTACCAACAACAAAGGAGGCCATCTGAACTGTACAGAAGGAGCTGATCCCATGGTAGCACCTGAATGTGTAAAACCCCCTCTGAACCTGGTATTGTGCAGCAAACATGGAGCCTGGAAGACTTCAGCAGCTACTGCCATTCTGGGAGAAAGAAAGTTTGGTCCGCCTGCTGACTCATCAGAGTGTGTTAAACATCAGGGAGAGGTGTGTGGACGTCAGGTTTCCCTGGTGGAGCTGCCTGCCTTGTGTGGAAAACCTCAGGCAGCAGTGATAAAGGAATCACTCAGGAGTATCTCCCTCTGTGATCCTGAGGGCGTCCATGCCTTCGTCCTGGTCCTACCTTTACATCCCCCAAGTGAGGAAGACAAGAAAGAGTTAGAGACCATCCAGAACACTTTCAGGTCTAGAGTCAATGATTTCACCATGATTCTTTTCACTACCAAGGTAACTTTTCCAGTAGTTGAGAGGTTTCTACAAGAAAACAGAGACATCTAGCAGCTCCTTCAGAGAAAGATATGTTGTCTTCAACATCAAGGACAAGCAGCAGGTCTCTGAGGACATGCATAGAGTCTCTCAGGATGTTGAAGTGTAGAAGCATTTTCTGGATGGTGCAGAGCAACGAGCCTCTCAGGATGGTGCTGATTGGGAAGACTGGTTGTGGAAAGAGCACCACTGGAAACACCATTTTTGGAAAAGAATGCTTTGATTCTAAAGTTTGTCGAACGTCAGTCACCAGGCTGTGCCAAAAAGAAACAGGAGAGATTGATGGGCAGCCTGTGACTGCGGTCGACACCCCCGGCTTGTTCGACACGACTCGGTCCAACGATGAAGTTCAACAGGAGCTTGTAAAATGCATCAGCTTGTTGTCTCCTGGACCTCATGTGTTCTTATTAGTGCTGCAGATCGGCCGTTTTACGCAAGAGGAAAAAGATACTGTGGAGCTGATCAAGGAGATTTTTGGCAAGAAGTCAGAAGACTTCATCATTGTTATATTCACCAGAGGAGATGGCCTGAAAAACCAAACAATTGAGGGTTATATAGAGGGAGACAGTGAAAGCTTTGTAAAAAAAAAACTGATAGTTGACTGTAGAGGAAGATACCAGTTCTTCAATAAGAAAGGACAGAATCATGTTCAAGTCAGAGAGCTACTGAGCAAAGTTGAGTCAATGGGGAAGAAAAATGGTGGCGGCTGCTACACCTCCGAGATGTTCCAAGAAGCTGAGGCAGCCATACAAAAGGAAGAGAAGAGGATCCTGAAGGAAAAAGAAGAAACAGATAATGTGCCTTGAAAGAAAACATAAAGAAGAAATGCAAGAAAAAAGAATTGGCAAAACAAACAACCAAAACTGAACGAGAACTGAAAACCAAACTAATCAAGGAAAAGGGAAAAAGATGAAAAGAGACGAAGAACGAAAGCCAACTGCTGTCAAAAAGTTGATTCAGAACAGAGGAGATGAGACGAGAACAAGAGACTCGGGAGAAACAATATAAAGAAGATCAACAGACGACAGGAGGCGCAAACACAACCTAAAAAGCTCAGAGAGGAATATGAGCAGGAAACATAAAAATATAACAACAAAAGAAAAAAAGAAGATCAAATCAGAAAAGAACAAGAGGATAAAGTATTGAAAGAACTACAAGAAACCCTTACAAACAATCTGGCAGTAACCAAGAAGAAACATGAACAAGAGGCCAGAAAGCAAGCTGAAGAATTCAATGAATTCAGACACAGATACACCAGAGACCTCGCAGCTCTGACAGAAAAGCATGACAAGGAAATGGAGGATCTGACGCAGAAGCAACAAAAACGCAATGCCTTGATAATACAACTGAGCAAACACAAAGCACATCGGACAGACTTTGATAGATTGAAGGAAAAACGAGAACAAGAAATGAACGACCAGATAGTGACACTTTCTCCACCAAAGAATCAATGAACTACAGACAATACATGAGAAAGAAAGAAATAACAAGAACACGTAAAGAAAAACTGTTTTCACATCGGTATAAGGTATGCCTTCCAAAAACTAAAATGGCACAAACTGTGACTCCAGCCTGGTGTGATGCAAACACCACATCTGTCCGGGACAGAATGCGTCACATCACACACTTCAGATGCAGAGTGAACTCTAGTGACTGTAGTAAGACGTGCATTAGATGAAAGAATGTGTTGTCATGTCAGTTTACTGTTAGAGGCTTTTAGCCAAATATGTTGACAAGGATGAAATCTTATATAAGCTGAGCTCTGACTATTTACATTTTATAGCATACATCACTGAAAATAATAACTGATTAAGCTTTAACGATGTGTCTATGAACACGTTCAGTACAGTAGGTGAGAAAGGAACGTTTGATTACTATTTTTTGTTGTTTTTAAAATAATCTTTGCCTTTGAATTTAAAAGATATTACAAATATTTGTGAAATCACACGATGGAATTTCATGCATAAAAGTATTAATCACATATGATTTACATATATTTTACTTTAACAGGGAATGTATATTTTTCTCATTTACAATAATAAAATGCAGTAATATAATTCAATTGTACTTCCAGTTTCACAAAGTAAATATGTTTTCTTTTTTGTTGTTGTTGATGGTGTTCAGTTGTGCTAATAATTATGGAAGGTTAATACTGTATTTGTTATGTTTGAATGACTTTTTGCAGTAAGATGATATGCTTTTATTAGCCATTTAGAATATTTCTCCTTTGTACTATCTGGAACTGTATTCTCTTGTTTTTTGGTAATAAAAATAAACTATACACAATTGTTAAGAATTTTCTATTCTACCATCTTCAGAGCCTTCCTTCCATGAGATTTCCATCATATATTTTGCGATGTCACTGCCAGAATACACAAGCACAAATGACATCCTCACGCCATCCTAACTTTGCAAGCACTTTCACTGCACACGCAAACTGCAATACTGTAGCCTGGAAGTAGAAAACATGCTTTGAGCGCAACAGAATCAACTACTATCACTGATCTCCAGCTCGCAAAACGGTGGCAGCTGCTACACCTCCGAGATATTCCAAGAAGCTGAGGCAGCCATACAAAAGGAAGTGAAGAGGATCCAGAAGCAAAAGGAAGAAGAGATGCAGGGAGAGAAAGAGGAGCTAGAAAGAAGACATGATGTAGAAATTCAAACGAAAGAGCAGAGAGAGACAAAGCACTGAAGGGAGAGGAGGAGTACATCAACACAGAACTGGAGAAAAGGAAAACAAAGAATAGAACAGATATTCGAAAATGCACTAAGAATATCTGCGACAGCAGTGGGAACGACAACTTGAAGCTCTGGAGAAAAAAGAATCAGAAAAAAAACTAACTGCTGACAGAAAGTTGATGCATAACAGAGAAGAGTTGAGACGAGAATGAGAGGCCTGGGAGAAAGAGCTAAAGGAATGGTGGGAGATCAACAGCGTCAAGAGGAGGAGCGAGGAGGAGAGAAGAGTAGGAGAAGGAAAGAAACGAATATGAAAACAAAAGAAAAGATTGAATCAGAACAAGAGGAAAGAGAACGGAAGGAAGTACAACAAAAAAAAAGAGTGGAGGGAAAAAATGCAGGAGGCCAGAAAGCAAGCTGAAGAATTCAATGAGTTCAGAAACAAATATACAAGAGGCATGAAGCAAAAGCAACAAAAGAAAACAATGACCTTACGATGAAACACCTGCTCATTAATAAAGCTTATCAGAAAGACTTCAATAGATTGAAGAAGAAACAAGAACAAGACATGAACGAACTTGAACAGAATCTCTGAAGAAAATGCAGAAAATGTGCAGAAAGCCACAGCAGATGAGGCTTGCTGCATTTCATGAGATGCTGTCTTTTAGCTAAATGTCACAACCGCAGCAGGAGAAGATTTTACTGTTTTTATTTTCCTGTTGACCGGGATATGTTTGTCTATTGATTATTACACTTGATGCTTTTACTTATATTACTCCACCTAAACAAAGGTTTGACATACAAATACTGTATTGTAGTTTAATTCAATTTTATTTATATAGCGCAAAATCATAACAGAAGGTATCTTTTCATATAGAGCAGGTCTAAGCTGTGCTCTTTATAATATGTTCTAAAAAGGTCTTTTTTTTCTTCTGCTAGTTAAATAAAACTGGCGTGCTTGTTTTCCTTAAAACACACAAGAAGTATTGCAGCAAATAGTGACTGCAAACTAAATGAATGAATAAATGCTAATTAATCTTAAGAATATCAGTGAAAACATCTAAAGTAACATGCTTTAAGAGTTCATCATATATATTTCATTTACTTCATAAAGCAATGTATATTCTTCTCATTTTATAAAAGCAAAGGCAGTCAATAATCATTATAATAATAACAGTGAGTCTCACAAAGCTAATATCCTGTCTTTTTTTCTTTGGTTCATTTGTGTTTATTATTGCAGAAGACTAATACCGTATTGTTCATGTTTGCTTTTGTTTTTATTATCTTACCCGATGAATCTGGAAATGTATTCTCTCGTTTATAAAACTACACTAGTTACTAGTAACTAAACAATGATGAATATGGTGTTTCAATTGCTGCATGATTGAAATTTGGTCTAAACTTTTTTCTTACACAGCTGATGTACGGCGTCCCATAAGCATCCTCTTTTTGGAGCATGTTGAATATGAGTGTTTTGGCTTGTAGAAAAATCTGGTGGTGTAGACCAGGTGTTGTATTCAGTCCATTCATTTGTTGGGGTGTGACAGTGCTTTAGTGTTTGCCAAAGTCAGAAAGGTTATTTTATCTTACTTTATTGTATGACCACACATACTATTTATAAGGAGCCTTTAAATTGCTTTTTGAAAAAAAAAAGATGATTCTTATAAAATGACACCTAAAAAGATACCTGATATACAAATTACATTGAAAAGAGAAGGGAAGCACTGGATTCATTTTATGTTTCTTTCTTCACTTTTCTTAACTGGTTTAAGTCCTCTGAAACTGTTTTTGGTGTGGGTGTCTATAGGACAGTCCTTCATCCTCTGACTGTGAACATATGGTTCCTACTGGAGCCTGGTATGGCTGGTATTTTGGTATTACATGGTATACACAGTACGTGTATTTCCACACACTGGTACAATAGACAACACTTGGATGACAAACACCCACCAAATGTCAGTCAGAGAATTAGACTTGTTCTTACCTGTACTGTACAACCATCATGTTCTGCTCCCCACAGTGTCTGGCACAGCGGATGTACCTCATCCAGCTCGACTTACTGGGATCATTACCGTCAATAAAGTGCTGTAACGTCCCCTCTGCATCATAGATCTGGAACACACAGATATACAGGGTCAGAATAGAAAGCTGTACATGACCTCTATGTCCTGCATATCTGTCATATTTTTTCTTCTATAAAGGACAGTAACATCAGAAGCAATTGATGACTAGGGCGGCAACAACTGCAATGATTATTTTCATTATTGATTAATACGCCGTTTATTACATTTGATTAAGCTTCATTGTTTATCTTATGTCAAAACATAGTGAAAATGCCCATCATAATTTCCCAGTACCCATGATAATGTCATGTAATTCCTTGTTATGTCCGATCAACCGTCCAAAAAACAAAGATATTTCATTTACCATCAAATCTTCCATATATGTGGCTGGAACTGGCAATCATTTGGTATTTTTGCTAAAAAATTGGCAGCAACCTCACAATACACATAGCAGAGAAATTAAGAAGCTTAAGTTGTGTATTAACATGTTCAAAATTTACATAAAATATCCTATATGATTTATTCCCTGTCTAATTCACCAGCTCACTGCAATGCCTGTGCATTATGACTCAACCAGTGTATTTTTCAGTTTATATTCCTGGCCTATAGAAAATAAGGGACAGCCATTAGAAAGATATCTCATTCTGCCAAACTTAACACAAAAAAATGTATATTTAGAGGTTTCTCCCATTTAATCACATTTCCCATTAGGGAACCCATTAGGACACAACATCAACCAGTCAGTAATAAATTGTACTGTCATTGAATGTTCAGTTTTTCTTTTTATAATGCTTACATAAAAACAGAGTACATTATTTATCCAAACACTTACAGCCTGATGTTACCAGGTAGTCTGTTTGGAATGGATGCTAATCAGCACTTATGCTGACAAACTGTCATTACATGGGAAATCCAACCAGACATCTGCTGTAGCTAGCAAAAGTTAGAATGAGGCTAACATCTACTGATATATTATGAGCAGTAGGAGAAATCCACTCAGTTAGCTACATTAAATACAAAGCAAACTGTGTCACATTCAATTTAATGGGTTAACGTTAAGGTTAAGCTAGTTAGCTAAAATTTACTTGAGTGTGTGTGTGTGTGTGGGGGGGGGGTTAGTACTTTACCGCAGTAAACATCATACACATGTACCTGAGAAGACAACAGGACACTATCTCCCTTCACATAGAACTGAAATAACACATGCGGTCTTATCAATGTTACTAAACTGAAGAATACAGGGAAGTGAGAGGAGCAACAAGCAGCTAACGTTAGCTAACCTGCTTTCTTCTATTGACCGACGCCATTACGCTCGACCTTTTCACTCAGGGAGGTCCTGCCATCTTGTGGTGAATACTGGAGCACACTTTTAATCAATAATGATCCACAATGAAGCAGTACGGACACGCCGAGTATCATTTAACACGTAACTAGTTCAAGTGTTAGGCTACAACTCATTTACGGTTGGAGGTAAAATAAAGAAAGTCCAACTTCTAAAAAAAATGTCCGACTCAAACTTGATCAAGAAAAACCGCGGTCACACGACAGTTCACTCATGTATCACTCCGCCATGCTGAACAACCACTACATTACAGCAACAGGATATGTACGCAGAGTTAAATAGATCTTCCTCGCAACACATTAAAATAAGTGCATTGTAAACTATGTAATATATAGAATTATTATGTTAATATTAATATACAGTGTCATTGTAATTTTAAAAGAAGCGATATTTTGTGTTTTATGTATTGTTGACTATGATCTTATATGTCCTAAATGGCGTTTACTTGATATATTTCCTGAAGGAAACAACATGGTACATTTCTGTTATCTTCATACCAGTGATACAAAAATATACCGTGTTTTGGGAAAGCACTAGGACTGAAAAGAAGTGGGGTTCATTCATGGATTTCCTCCAAAACAAGACCTAGGCCTATTTCTATTTATTCATTCATTAATTTTAAATAGCATAAAAAACACGACTTAAGTTATGAATAGACAAACTGTACACCATCAATGATATTTTTATGCATTTATTCATTGTTTTTGGGTTTTTTTGTATTTTTAAGGTATGTTGTTGGCCTTGCTTTTTTTGGGAAGTTTTCAAATGTAATGTCATTCATATAGCTACAGTCTGTTTTCTTTCCTGATTGTGTTTTGTATGTCTGACGTCATATAGAAACAGACACTGGATATAAAAGCATTAGGACGTATAACAGATCTAAAAAAAAACAGAGGAAAAGATGTTTATGTTAGAAGTCCCTGCAGACACGTTACATCTAAAATCCTATGAGATTTCACTGCTACAATATTTACTGCCTTGTTTAATAGACACAAAAGTTACACTTGAAATGGAAAAAGGTTAAGGGTCAATAGAAAGTCTCACTTCAAGAAATGTTGCTTTATAAGAGAAGGTCTCAAAGTGTTTTATGTCGTGGAGCTGGATATATACCGTTAAATAAAATTGTGTTCCAGAGTTTTTACACCCAAAGATTAGTTTAAGTGACGAACTGTAAAACTGTAGACAGTACAGGCATATTTATGGTAAAGTAAAGTAAAAAATCTGTGTATGTTTCGAGATCTATCACATAATTGTGTCATTATGTTTCAGTTTAAGAGTCCTGCACTTGCAGCTCAAACAAATAGAAATAACTCCAGTTGATTTGAAATGTTTTAAACAAGCCTCTGCAACAAATCATTAGCCTCTTATCCGCAGGCATGCTGAAGCTGTGATTATTGTCGGCCTGCTGGGTGTTAAACGTTATACAAACCTGATTTACACCTGCTTAAAAGCCTCGCTGCTCAGCCTGCCAACGTCTCAGCAATAAAAACGGGTTCTGAGGTCTAAAAATACTTTTTCAGTGCATGAAACAAGATGCATGAACATGAAACATAAACCAAACGAGTCTCCATTTAGAAAGGAGGAGCGATCAGCTTTTTCTTTTGATGACCCCGCGACCTCTCCTGCAGAGGACATACTTTACACTATACCATTGTATTGCTAACCTGAATCCACATCAGAGATCAGCAGCACACAAGCAGTGTGAAATCTCATCCAGTTGGACTTAATCCAACTTCAAAACCTGCTGATATCAGAAAGTTTGTGGACAAAAATATTTTTACAGTGAGCTCTATGAGAGGTGTACAAGAAGAAAAGTTTTCTTTTTATCTATTGAGCCGTTTATTTTATTTCCCTCAATAGTAAAAATGGAAAATGGATTTGAACGGAGAAAACACTTCACTCACTGCACCAGAGACAGAGGACAAGGTCAAAATCAGAGCATTAAAAAACTATTTTAATACTAAAAAAATATTAACTATAAATATTGACATATTTGCAGAAGATTTTCAGACTATAGTATTCAGCTTCAAAACACTGGATCCTACATTTCCCATAATGCAACTCTTTAGCTTCTTTGGTCAGACTCCTCCTGTCTTGTAAACACCTTCAGTTTGTATTGCAAGAAATCTGTAGTTTTGTTATATATAGAAATAGATTCACTTTTTTGAGTTAGTAAATAAAGTTATTGTGTTATACTATAATGTGATGGTCCCATAGTCCCCCAGTGTCCATTGAGACAGTAGTTAGAAAATCATGCTTCCCTGTAGACAAATAAAGGAATAAATACAATTAACTCTTTCCGGTGTGGCGACTACTCAACTTATGTAAACTGCACAATAAAAATGAAAATAATCTAACGTGTACATCTGGACTTCTGTGTAAAATCCACATAAAAATAAAACAATTAAAAAAGAGCAAATTAATAAAACAGGAGAATTCGCAGCTACAAGGAGCAGTTGAAATGAGTCGATCTCCCTCAGCCTCTCTGTGTGTTCATTATTAATCCATCCCTCCATCCATCCGTGGTGATGCAGTGTGACCGTATTGAGGAGGCATTGAGTGCGTTTATAAGGTGATGACCTGAGCCAATAGCCGGCCTCTCTGCTGTCCATACAGCCAACAAACAATCAATGCTGTAAATGAGTGCGAGAATCAAAGGAAACAGCCTCATTTATTATTCTCTGCATGTAAGCACTTTAATGTCTGTCTGTCTGTCTGTCTGTCTGTCTGTCTGCAGGCGCCTTATCTCATCTTTTATAAGGTGTTATGTTCTCACTGTGTCTCTGAATCACAATATCTTTGTTACAGTTACATACGTCTGCTG
This sequence comes from Enoplosus armatus, assembly GCF_043641665.1. Lineage (NCBI taxonomy): Eukaryota > Metazoa > Chordata > Actinopteri > Centrarchiformes > Enoplosidae > Enoplosus > Enoplosus armatus. Next base: position 1,512,726 of record NC_092183.1, on the reverse strand, counting down.
CTCCTGCTGACATGAAGGAATATGTGTTACTGCTAAAATACCTATTTCAATGAACCCAAACTGTGCCAAAATAAATGAACTGATAAAAACAACAAAGGTCAACATTTATCCAGCTCATAAATCTTTACCATCTGCTTTCTTTACACTTTTCTGCTACACGGGAAATGATGCATTTTTGGTGTTTTGTTTGTTTGGAATAAAGAGAAGAAGAAAAACAGGACAGTTAGCGTTAGCAGTACTAGCTACCACCTACAATTTGCTCAGCTTCATGGTGTAGAGAAGGGACAGGAGGCAGGGGCTGATGGGAAATGTGATCTTACTTTGGAGACACGTGAGGACTAATTCAGTCCAACATGCTGTCTGTTTGTTTACAGTCGCTTTACCAATGAAGCAATAAGTCTTATATTCATCAGTCTGCAGTCCTGTCCTCCAGCCCTCCGTCTCTGAGTGCTATCTGTTTAGGGCTAAAAATGATGTGTGTGTTTCGCACATCCTTGTATCTTTGTGAGGACCAATTTGAGAACTGAGACATTTTTTCTGAGCCTCACTTCATCGAATGGATGTTTAAAAAGAAGTGTTGGTTTTAGGTTTAACGTTAGTCCAGTTTAGGTTAGGTTAAGGGACGAGGGGAACGCTTATGTCGCTGAGGGTCCTCATAAGTTTAGCAGTGCAAACATGTGTGTGTGTTATGTTATGTTCCCTGCAGCCTGTAATGAAACGCTGCTGTTGTTTAAAGCTTTTGTTACTCGCAGCCATTTGTCACTGACGTCTATTTAAACAAATCACAGTACGTTTAACAGCCTCCCGCGTCGCCCTGCTCCAGTTTACTCTGCTCTGCTTTGGGGTTTGCTTTCCAAAAAGCAGAGTGGGAGCACCCAGAAGTGGCCTGCTGCAGTAAAACACTAGGCGGGCAGATTTTTGGGGGGCTGAAATAGTTGTTATAGATCTCTGTAGAACAAAAGTAGACCCGGCATAAACATACTTTGAATTTCCTATAGTGCTTTACAAATAAAAGTCCCTCGCTGTTGTTAAAAATAAAAGTGTATATGAGTGCTGCGCTCTCTGCTAACAGAAGCACCTGTGTGTGTGACCCTCTGCTGACTGTACAGTAACACGTCTGAAGCTGCAGTGAACTGGAGCCTCTCTGACCAGCAGCTGGTTTCTAGCTTGATGCCGTTCTGTCAAAGACATTTCGGCTGCCTGTGTTTATCGAATCCATCGCTACAAAATTCCATCTGCAAGACAAACGACCAAATATAACATGTTGTTTAGTTCAACAGCTAGAAAATGTTGCAAACACTGCCCGGCCGCCGGCTTCACTTCACAGCTCCGGCCGTCATTTTTCCATCTGAGCACAACAATCGGGATAAAACTTGACTTTTTTTTTGTTCCAGCTTCGGTTTCTTAAAGCTCAATAAATTATCCTTGTTTGACCTTCAGTTTGTCCGGGACAGACGACCCTTTCAGCACCACACTGCTTTTTATTCACACACGGAGACCACACATCACAGGAGCTGCTGCTGCTGCTGCTGCTGGAGGGGCTGAGGGCTCAGTGCTTTGTTCAAAAGAACTTCAGCAGTGTTTTTAACTGTGGTTAATCTCCACTACATCTGCACCTAATGACTATTTGCATTATCGATTATTCTGCCAGTTATTTCCTCGATTAATCGTTCTATAAAATGTTTGGAAAACATGTTAGGAAGTAGTAAAAAAAAAAAGAAAAAAAAGCAATTTCACAAAGCACAATGTGACGTCTTCAAATGTTTTGTTTGACCACCAAAACCCAAAGATAGAAAAATTAATACTTTGTCAAAATAGTTGCTGATTAATTCTCTGTTGATTGAGTTACTGTTTCTGCTCTAATTTCCACCAAATCACATTTTATTTTGAACTGATTTTCTCTTTTTAAAAGTGCAAAAAGTCAAACATTTGAAAACTCAATAATACCACTTTAGCTCTGCAAAACTCAACAGAATTGTCAACCTTAAAAACCCAAACTTTTTTCAATATCTCTGAAATGTATTTAAAATTGTCCACAAAAACATGATGCTCGTATACTTATAAGAGTGGAGAGTGATTTTACTACATTTTAAGGGACATTTAAGGGACATTTAAGGGTATTCAAGATGCTGATTCAAAAAGTCCTCACATACATTTAAATGTACTTAACTTACATAAATTACATAAATTTGTTTCCCTTCTTAAGATTACCTTTTGGGCAGACAGGAATCAAACCGTGGACGTTGCAGTTATCCGACACACTATGTAAACACTCAGGGCGCTTTAATAACATACTTTTTGTACTTCTAAAATGTTAGATAATTTTAATGAACTGCAGGTCTAATGAAGAAGTCAATGAGTAACAGGAAGTAGAACGAAACTGATTATTTACTTTGAGCTTTTTAGTGAAACTGAAGTGGAGGACGTCAAAGAGGCGGGGAGTCTAATCTGTCTGCCTCTTTACATTTACAAGAACCAGAAGAGAGGAGGTAAGAGGGGGGGATTAACTCTCTCTCTCTCGCTCAGACACACACACACACACACACACACACACACACACACACCAGTGTGTGTGTGTGTGTGTGTGTGTGTGTGTGTTTAAGAGGGTGGATTACAGCTCTCTCTTTCAGTCATTGATCTCTGCTGTCAGTGCTTCACTTACTGCTGTCACTGTCCACACACACACACACACACACACACACACCAGGCTATTTACCAAACACAGATATTCTTATTTTTTTTTAAAAAAACATTTGGCGTGTTTAAACCAGTAGAATCTGAAATTCCGGCTGAAGGTTAACTGGTTCGCCTTCAGAGTAGAAATAGTGTCTTGAAGTTCTCGCTTGTTGTCTCTTTATTCTTTTGTGGTGTGTGTAAGTGTGCAGTCTGCTCACTGAGGAAGGCTCTTCTGCATAACCAAACATTTAACATACAGTAAAAGTGAACTTTGTGAACTATATAAAGTAGTTAACACTAGCTAACTGTATATAAAGTAATTAAAAATAGTTAACTGTATTTAAAGTAGTTAAAACTATAATATATTGGTAATCAACATCTAATCAGTTTTCTGCAGAATGACTTTGATACTTTTACTTAAGTAAGGTTTTAAATGTAGGACTTACACTTGTAATAGAGTATTTTTAGATTGTTGAAATGGTACTTTTACTTCAGTAGAGGATCTGAGTACTTTTTCTGGTTCTGGCAGGCTAACTGTGCTAAGCTAACCATCTTCTGTCTGTAGCTTCTATATATCTATATATCTATATATATATAGATATATATATATAACTCTGAATAGCTGTATTTCCCAAAATGCTGAACTATTCGTTGTGTGGATTCAATTTACATTTAGAGCTCTGAAATGAGAATATTTGGTAGTTTTGCACACAGTCTTTATTTCTGAGAGACAGCTGTTGGTGAGCGATCTGCACAACTTCAACCAACAGCTGAGTGTGTGTGTGTGTGTGTGTGTGTGTGTGTGTGTGTGTGACAGAAAGTGTGTCTGAAATTTACTGACAGTGTTTTGACCTTTTGACCTTATTACAGAGAGTAAATCTTGTCGTTGTCTGGACCGAACAGACACTACAGATACCCCGTGTGTGTGTGTGAGTGTGTGTGTGTGTGTTTCCAGACAAGAATGCGATCCAGTTATCAGTTAAAAACACTTAACTGCAGCTCTGAAGCAACGCTGGCATGTAAATGGCTGCTTCACCAACGGAGGACGGTGTGTGCGTGTGCGTTTCTGTGTGTTAAATGTGTTTTATCACTGGGTGTGTGACGTGTGAGTGTGTCACTAATGCAGCTGTGAGTTATCATGTCTAAAGGTGTTACGACACTTTCTCTCTCTTACACACACACACACACACACACACACACAGAAACATACAGAAACGTTTAAACACATTTCAAATCCTGCACCAGCAGCGTTCAGCAGGTCATTCGTCTTTTTGTGCCAAGATTCAGTATTTTTAAATTTGAAGATTTCCAAGCAAAGAAGGTAAATAAGTACATCAACAAAACTCCCCAAAACAACGTTTTCCCAAGAGCGATCGATTTAGTCATGTCAGGAATTAGCTGGTTCTACAGAAGATGCTGGCAAGAGACTGGCAAACGTTCTTGTTGCGTTTGGAGGTTCCTCCTCTGAGAAACTTCACGCCGCTAAAGATGTTCTAAAATATATGCTCAGTTAAAATAACCCCCGAAAAATGTTGTAAGAAATCAAACATGATCGGCCCCTTGGGAGTGTGTTGAGATGCAAATTGTAAGACATATTCACACATTACGAACAGTGTGAGACGAGGTGGTTGTTGTGGCTGACAGTTTGGCGTCACCGAGCTGCTCAGAAAGGACACGAAGCAGAGCTCAGCTACAGTTCAGCCTGGCAGTGATATTGAACATGAGCAGTATGATACTACAGAGTCATCGTCTACAGAACATTTCAGGAGACTTTAAGTCAATCACATACAAGAAAATCTGACAAATTAGATTTCAGGATTAGAGTAGTCTCCAGCAGTTTTCTTAAGGAGGAACTTAACGCCACGCTACGTAGAGTTTCACTGACCTCTCCTGGATGAAAACCCAGAGCCCCGTTTTCCAAAAGCTTCTTAAGGCTAAGATGATGTTAGTCCTGCTGTCCAGTGATGTCAGAGCGTTACATTTTGGGGATTAAGAGTCAGCGCTGCATTCATGAACCACTGTAGAGTGTCAGAGAATAAACTTCTGAGAACAAATAATAAGCAAACATGGATGCTTTGAAAAGGATAATGTGCATTTGGGATGTTTCAGAACAGGAACACGCCAGTCCAGCAAAATATCAAATCAGTGAACACTCGTGATGTAAAGTCTTCATAGTTTATAATAAATGTACTTTACACTGCAGGCACATGATACTACACAGGTGAGTAGAGTTATAGGATGGTGTGCTGTAGTTTCTGATTGGTCATCTTAAAACCACATAACACTACGAAACTGATTTTCTAATATAGACCTCAAACTGACCAATCAGCTGTCTCATCAGTACAGAAGATGTCTGGATGCTCAGTAACCAATCAGCTGTACAGACAGAACATCAGCGTCTTCTTCTTGTCTTTCTCTACAGAACGCACTGTTGTCTTCTTCTTCTTCTTCTTCTTCTTCTTCTTCTTCTTCTTCTTCAGTCCAAATCCTGTAAAACTGTTCCTGAGAGCCGATCAATGCTCGCACACTTCTGTTCTACAGCTAATCAATGAAACTCCACTAATTCTACTGTTATCTGCTCTCTTCATCGGCCTCCTCCTCCTTATCTTACCATGTCTCCTCCTCACTCCCTCCTCCCCTGCTCCTTCCTCCTTCACCTCTTCCTCTTTTTCCTAATCTCAGTGCGCCTCATCCTCCTCCTGCAAAGTAGTGTGAAAAAAGGACTTTGCCTCTGACGTCTCTGAAGGTGGCTGATTTCAGCTATAACAGATCTAACCAGCACTTTGATTAGTATACTCATCAAACCATCCCTCTAAACTATGTGCGACTAAGGATTTCCCCACCGCTTCACTCCATATAAAAATGTCTCGAGAAATTTGAATTATCATAATATTTTCTGAAAGTCTTACCAAAATGGAGCAGTTATTTAAAAAAGAAATCAAAATATAAACTCAACACAACTCAACTGAACTCTTTCCAAGAAACCTCCCTGGAGATGAGCGGGAAAATAAAATATGAAAGTTTTAAATATGCTGTTTCAGAGTCCTTTCTGTGCTGCCAGGAAGAAAGTTTTAATGGATAAACACTGAATCCTGGTGATCTAAAAATACAGGAATTGACGTAAGCTCCCCCAAGGTGGCTAAAACCCTTAAAATCCCAGAAAAAGGGGAAAAATCATGAACATCCGTCAGAGAAACATCCGAATGAATTAATACTAATAAGAGCAACAGCATTAAAAAACACAAGAACTACAAATATATGTTTCGGTGCACTTTTTGATCATCTTTGCATATCAGATAGTGTTGATAAATACTATAATTATTTAACAAGCCAACTTTTTTCTCCCACATGCAGAGCCAAACCAACAATGACTGTATCCACCAACAAGTATACTGTGTGTATATCTTCTTCTTCTGCCATAGAGCCCCATTGTTGTCCAAAAACTATTAAAAATACTGTCCTGCTGACCCAAATACTCACTATAGTATTTACTCACTACAGTCCCCAACTAAAGCACTTTTCCTCCTGTTTGAGTAACATTTGATAGAAGCTACAGCGAGCAGCTGTTTACAGAAATCACTGAGCCTTTTAAAATAGAAACTTTATATTTGTGAGGTGTTTTTAAAGACTTACGTCTTCAGTAGGAACCAGTGGACTCAGAGCTGAGAGCCACAGACAGGAAGTCAGACAGTATTGAGAAACGCATTGCTGGTTTTTGGTCTTTTCATGGGATTTGTTGATGATAAGAAAAACATGTAACACCAGGCTTTTCCTTTCCTTCACTAAAACAACTCCATAACTAATTCAACTCTTGCTATAGATACAAAGCAAACATGTGAGACATCCTGTGTAGATAACAAATTCTCTAAAATGTGTATTTTAAACCTGCCTTAAGGTCAATCAACATCTCAAGCTGTATCTCCTTTTGTCTTGCTCCTCCACTTCCTCTTCAGCCTCTAAATCCATCAGTTTCTCCTCCTTCGTCTCATCCATCCCCTCTTCCTTCAGTATCCTAACAGAGAGAAAACCCTCTGTTCATATCCTCCATATCCATCTGCTGCTCTCTGCTGACACTCTGGATGTTAACTGTAACCACAGAATGTGTTCAGGTGAAATAAAGACTCCTCCTCCGTATTCAGTCCACCAAATCTTCCAGAGTCCATTTTTCAGCAGTAAGCTTCATAAACCTGCTGCCATCGCTGCCATCGCTGCCATCGCCGCCGTGCCCAAGAGCAACAGTCTGGGCCTCCACACATCCAGCGAGAGCCGCCTCGCCATCTGAAACTGTGTTTTCAGTGAGCAGCAAGCCGACTCATAAATCAGAGGGTTAATAAGCGTTCAGAGAAACAGATAATATTTGGATAACCAGGTCTGCTGCTTTCTCACACAACAAGGAGGAGCAGCGAGGAGCAGCAGAACGCCAACACACCCAGACTGGGGTACCACCACCCACAGGACTGAGGTAACACCACCCGCAGGACTGAGGTAGCACCACCAACAGGACTGAGGTACCACCACCCAGAGGACTGGGGTAACACCACCAACAGGAGAGGTAACACCACCAACAGGACTGAGGTAGCACCACCAACAGGACTGAGGTACCACCACCCAGAGGACTGAGGTAGCACCACCAACAGGACTGAGGTAACACCACCCAGAGGACTGAGGTAGCACCACCAACAGGACTGAGGTAACACCACCCACAGGACTGAGGTAACACCACCCAGAGGACTGAGGTAACACCACCAACAGGACTGAGGTAGCACCACCAACAGGACTGAGGTAACACCACCCACAGGACTGAGGTAGCACCACCAACAGGACTGAGGTAACACCACCCACAGGACTGAGGTAACACCACCCAGAGGACTGAGGTAACACCACCAACAGGACTGAGGTAGCACCACCAACAGGACTGAGGTAACACCACAACAGGAACCTTCAACACCACCATGGTCCACTCAGACTTGTTGTGTTTTCTTTATAAACAACCAGGAAGTAATCAGAGAAGAAGTCAGGTGTACAAAATAGTACGTTTCCTCACTCTCACGGTCTACAAACCATCCTCTGGGACGGGGAGATACAGAAGGAACACACTTGATAGAAAAAGGTTGGAAGATAGTTTCCAAAACAGAGGAAAGAGATCAAGAGAATTCACGTCCGTGTTCACAGAATGAGTCTCTGTATGTTTGTTTGGATAAACCCTTTTCTGAACATGTGTCTGGCACGTTCAGAAACGACTTTATCCAAATAAATGGTGATTTGTATTGATGTCCGATCATGCTAATAAACCGAGCTGACACCCGGAGGTGGTTTCGAACCTCCGACGTGAAGAGAACATGCGACTGTTTGTACTGTAGCTCATCGCAGCAGGTGAAACCCCAACAGACACCGACACAGGAGAGGAAACACCCAGCGGCTCCATCGCCGAGTAAAAACACTCGGATCAAACATGCTGCTGGATTATGAAGAGACTACACACACACTGTGTTATTCTAACATGAAGGTCCTGATGGAAAACCCCAGTCTTTGTTCTTGAACCCCCGTGGTTACCATGCCTACAGGCTGATGTCACACAGAGAGGAGAAATGAACTGAGTTAACCCGACTCACCGAGTGGGTTTAACCAAACAGCACCGGGCTGAGTGCCGGTTTACAGCGGCCACGGTCTGACCTCCAAGTCACGTGACCCCCAAAACAGGGCCTCTGGTTTACACTTTTTTAGTCCACCTTGGTTCCAGGTCTGGCCCAACTATAGTTCTGACCTGTGCACAGTTTTGACTCTTGTTTATGCAGATTTGTGCGCGTGTTATGTGCATCGTATTGATCATCGTGTGTTGACTGCTGACATGCTAACGTGCTAACGGGAACTGGGCAACGAAAGATTGCAATGGACTTTTTTTTAGTCCCAGTGCCGTGCAGTCCTCAACACTGCCAGCGATAGTCTACTCTAACTCTCATGCGCTACCTTTGTGACACACAAGTGAAAATAAAACATTAAACAATGTGTTGTCCACTATTACATGTCACGTGTAGACCGCAGAGGCCTTTTTCAGGTATTTCATGGGTAGTGTACCGGGTTCCTTCATTACCATGAACACACACACCGTCCTGCTGCCTCAAACACTCACTAGAGCTCCACATGTGGATTCATCCGCCGCTGAAAATAGTCCCCAACAAGTGCATTATTTCCTGCTGTTAGTTTGATAAAAACTACAGCGAGCAGCTGTTTGAGGGAATGACTGAGCCAATTTCACACTCAACATCCCTGCTGATGGGCTCTTGAATCTTTCCACATTAGCAGCTTTGTGTCACTGTATCCATGAGCCTCGACCTCTCGAGGCTCTTCAGATAAACTCTGTATTATATCAGTGCGGTCACGACCGGTTTTATTCAAAAATTCCTTCGATAAAAACTCAAACGGCTCACTGAAATCCAAGCAACAGGAAACCAAAACATGTCATCTGACATAAAACCATCGCTGATTACGTAATCACACTGATGATGTCAATGGAGGTCAGACCCTTTAATAAAACCCAGAATACAGACGGTTACACAAACATTAATTAATGACATCAGTCAAGAAAACATTACAGGGCCTTTACTGGACGCTGTGACCACAAACCACAGAAAACACAAAGTCAATGGGAATTCTGTCGGGAATACAGCGGGAATACGCCGAGGGACAGACGGACAAACACAAACGGACGGAGCGAAGTGATTCAGTTACAAGAAACAGACAAAGAAAACAGATTTATCTGCTTTAACGTGTAAAAAGCCGAGATACCGACAGGCGTTTTGGAATTTTCTGAATCCTCATGTGTCTCATCAACATCCCACACTGACTAAATATTTTGCCTCAAACTGAGCAGCTGAAGTTTTCCTTTCTTTGCTGCTCTGAAGTTTTGATGTTGTTTTCACGGACTCTGCGCCGACAGCTCGTCCAGTCTCAGATCTGAGCAAAAGAAAACTCCCGTAAAACCCCCGAGGACGAGGTCAGAGCTGCGACTTCGGGACGTCTCTCCTGTTTTCACTGCACATTCTTTTCAATCAGGACGGACTCGAGCTTCGGACCGGGAGGTCACCGGTTCGAGTCCTCCGGAAAACAATAATAATAATACGTGTACAGTATTATAATAATAATAATACTGTACACGTCCGAGGTTCTGGTACTTTACTGCAGTACTGAAGTATTTCCACTTTCTTTCACTACATTTCAGAGGGAAATATTGTATTTCTTACTCTGCTATATTTATCTCAGGGCTGTTATGAGACTGAATTCACTTCATTCAGTCTGTTCGACATCCTGCCGGCTGATTTGTGTTTGGGAGGTTCCTCTGTTTACTCAACCAATCAGTGGCGAGTGATTCATTTCCAGTCAACACAGACGCTGCAGTGGTGGCTGCTGGGAGGTGATTAAAGAGTCGTTATTTCTGTAAGCCGACTTACAGACACCTGCAGAGCGCCGTCCATCTCATCCACACGTGTTGCCATTTCTGTGGAAAATGTTCTCTCTAAATTAAAAGACAACACTTTGAAAAATGTCCTGGAGTCACAGGCTTCTTTGCAGAATCAGATAAGCACAGAAAATATCACTAATATCCTCCTTCCTTCCCTTCCCTCCTTCCCTTCTTCTCTCTCTACTTCCTATTTCCTTCCTTCCTTCTCCTTTTTGTTCTGTTTCCTTCAGTCTTCTCCTTCCTTCCTTTTCCTGTCTGTCTTTTCTCTGCTGATCTGAAACTGCATGAAAACGTTTCACAATTTACTTTATTTAAACTGTATTAAACATTTAATACAGTAAAGTAAGTAAGTAACTACATTTAGGTTATCTTCATTATTATTAATCTGTTAATTGATTAATAATTGAGTTCATTATTTTGTCCAAAACCCAAAGATATTGAGTTTACAATGATATAAAACAGAGAAAAGCAGCAAACTGGAACCAGAGAGAGAAAAATGAAACTTGCTGTCAATTTTCTGTCAATTAATTAACTGACTAATCAACTAATTGATGACTCTATAAAGCCTTCTGTTGAAAATGTGCTTTAACGGATCCCTTTTTCACTGATATTAAACACATGTTAGTGTTTCTCGACGGCGCTGCAGGTCAGAGCGTATCAGAAGAATTATTCCTCCGTAAACTCCAACACTGAGCTCTGCCTCGGAGGAGATCAATTTGTCGAGCCGTAAAATACTGCAGAAAATCCTCCACCGTTCCACCCGGACGCAACGGCAAGTGTTTTAATTAAAAGTGGCCCTTCCTGGACACCATAGACAACGTGACACAAGCTCCCTGATTGGCTATAGGGAAAATATCTCTTCTTGTTTTGGGGGGCATCAATAAGCGAGTTTAACAACCAGTGAGTTTTAATGGGATCTGTGTGTAAAGCTTCTTCATCAATAGGCCTAATGACCGGTTTTAGCCCGGCGGCCGATAATCTGCCGATGGTTAGAGCCGGGTTATCGGATCAGCATTTCTCCAGGGCCGAGGGCCTCAAAGGCTGGCCTGAGACCCCACAGAGGGTCCCAGCTCGACTCTGCTGGGTCCAAATACAACAACTGGACGTTTAAATCAGATTCAGTCAGTTTATCCCGAGCTGTAAAATAATGTGCCGAGAACAGAAGGTTTACCGTCTTCCTCCTCTTTACTCTTTTTTTACTGCATATCCAGGAATTGTCAGTATTTCCACACATTTACCTCAAAGTATTTCTACACCATGTACATATATTTTATTATATATCACATAGCCTTTGGAGGAAATAACTATGTTTACAACTAGAAATGGGTATTTTTGAGCTGAACAAAGGTTTGATTGTGGTAATCTTATAGGAACATGGCAATTATTTTAATGGAAATGTTTAAATTTGGACAGAAAAGTCACTCAAGCAGCAAATCAAATGACTTTGGAACTCAAATCTCTAACTGAGAATATCACACATTGAATTATATATTATTATTATTATTATTATATTTTAGAATTAAATACTAGTCTGGCTAATGCACTGAATGTCAATGGTTGGATATTCCCATTTTATATCCAACAAATAAATGTGAATAAATAAAGTAAATTTCCCCGCTGTGGGATAAATAAAGTTTATCTTATCTTATCTTCATTATTAGTTCAAAAATGTTCTTTTCAAGAAAAAGTTGTCTAACGAAAAGAGAATAAAGAAGTCATTTTACATTATGAAGTCATGATTTTAAGAGAAAAGGGTTATATTTTGAGAATTAAGTTGTAATATGTAGAAAATGGAAAATGTTTCACTCTCAAGAGATAGAGTTTGGGTGTCGTCTGTCAGTTCCTGCTGAAGACTGAATAAAAAACACATCTTCCATCTTCTGGTGTAAATGTGAAACAGTGTGTTTGATATCTTTTCCTGTCCTGCTATAATAACTTTGATAATAACTGAAATGTAATTCAGGGTGAGCAGCTGACTGCAGCTGATATATACGTCACATTACAGAAGCTAGAGACGCTCTGACAGTGAATCCTGTCCAGTGGGAAGATGAAGATGAGAGTCTTCATCAGATAAAGAACATGTTATCTATAAAATCCTGCAGTCAGTGAACTCAACTCTTTCATGTTCTCTGTTTGAAGCACAAATCCTCCTGCTGGACTTGGCCTATGATGTCTTCATGCCCCACCCCCCCCCGATCTCTGACCTCTGACCCTCTGCACCCCCCCCCCCCACCCCCAACCCCCGATGTCCTACAGCAGAGAGACTGATGTCCGGTCAACCGACGTCTGACTGACCTTTACCAGCTCGGCCACAAGGGACTCATCTATCTCTCTGTCTCCCAGCATCCTTCACTCTCTCTGTTTCACCCCCCCGCCCTCGCTCTAATGCTAATGCAGCTGTTTATAACTGCCACATTGACTTTCTCCTGCCACTGTATGTAAATACAATCTGCTCTGATCAATGGACTGAGAGGTGACATGACGCTGACCACAAACACACACACACACACACACACACACACACACACACACACACACACACACACACACACACACACACCTGAACATAAACATGTACTATGTGCACACAAAACCACAGAACAGCCTGTACAGAGTTCCTGCAGTTCAAGTTAAATTGAACACTTTTGAAGACGTCTTTGCAATGATATGAATATGTATGTTTTCAGTAGGTCCCAGCATCTTTACGATGCTTTGATATAATCAGTTAACGTCATGTGACTGGACGTGTAGACGCAGCATGAAACGGATGGATGGATTACTCATTTAAAAACTAAAGTTTTCACTAGAATCTTCACTTCCTGCTGAAGCTGCAGTAGTACGGACAGCGGACAGTGTTTGTGCTGCAGGTCCGATGGTGTCGACTGAAATCCTGACGGGGTCGAGGGTTCACTTCCCACTGAGGACGCTCATCCTACAATCCTGTGAGGCCCCGTGGACGTGTACACTACAGTACCCATAAGGCCACAGTCCCGCCCCTCTTACCTCCCACAGGTGTCGGGTGTTTCTGACGCCTCCGGACTGCAGTTTGTCCACCAGCAGGGGGACTCCCTGAAATGGGCCGATCCAGGTTCCTTGAGGGATCCTCTGAGCCGCACAGATCCCATAACCCAGACCAGGAACTGTACTGGTGCACAGACAGACCTGCACACACAACACAGAGAGGTCACTAAGAAACCATCCAGAGCAGATATATTATTATTATTATTATTCTACGATTCATATAATAGATTTCTGTCCACTGGGCTGTTCAGGACATCAGAGTTGTACAGAGTGATCCTGATGACTGCTGGGAAAAGTTCAAATGCTGAAAGTTACACGATGCTGCGTTCACTGTCCTCTGTGTCCACAGGACAGCCAAAGAACCTGCGAACCTGACGCCTCTACACGACGCTGTGTTACTGGCAGTCCCTGTTCTCCCTCATGAAGCTTTGCTCAACATGTCATATAATCTAACAAAGTACTTCTAGACTTATATATTATCAAAACACATCAACTAAATCTTTGGTAACATTAGCCAGCTGCAGCCAACATCTGGCAACATCTTTGCATGTTCCATCACTGACTGTGAAACCAGTGGAAACCTGTATAGAGTAGCACCGATGATCCACAGTTTAATCTGCAGAGTTACACTGACGTGAACCATGAAACTGGTCAACAGACACAATCCTTTAAAATATTGACTCAAAAGTGAGAAATGCTGTAACGAACACAAACACAAACACAAATGCTTTTGTTAAACATAATGTGGGCGGGCTTTAAACAGCAGGACAAAGACAAGAGGATGAAAAGGTCAGTCAGGCGGCCGACAGACAGACAGGAAGTGTCACCTCTCTGGGCAGGTCTCTCAGCCAATCAGGGACGTCCGGCAGGGAGACGGGAGCCGCCGAGCTGCTGGTGCCGACGAGTCGACGCAGAGAGTGAAGAGGGCCGTGCATCGGACACTCGCCGTTCCTGTTGTCTGCACACATGTCGCAACCTGGAGGAGGAGGAGGAGGAGGAGGAGGAGGAGAGTCACCGACTATTTATTCATTTAAAAAAATCTAAAACCATCTTTTTGAACGCTGTGTTTGATTTTCAGATTCTTGAGTTTTAACAGTGAGTGGGATGTTTGTGAATGCTGTGATTAGCTATTCTAATCCACAGGGTGTTTTTATTGAAGTGTCTTTATTGTGACGTGTTTGTCTTTCTTCCTTTAATTCAAGATGATTTTCTGTCAAGGGAGAAAATAAAAGTAGCACTGATCTTAAATTTTAGACATTTCACGACTTTTAAGGACCTAAAGACACCATAAATACACCTGAGCTGATCTGAAAAATGTATATTAAAAACATGAATTCACGTTTGTCTGCCTGTATTGCAGCTCTGTGATGAACTGAACTGTTTTTTATTGGTGTTTACAGTCAAAAGTGAGATTTAAATGATGATTTAAAGTACAAAATAACCTTCTGACGAAGTGAAAGAAAAAGGAGAGAAGAAGAAAGAGGACGATGCTTTTGTCCATGTGTCTGAAACTCTCCTCAAAAAGCCCAAATGAGGGAAAAAACTTTGTCTGTGTTTTTCCAGGTTAAATGTGGCGAGCAGCGTATTGCTGGGAGTTAGCGAGTGTCAACATTTACTCAGAGATGCAGTCTGACAGTAATGGATGTTAATTGACTGTAGCAACATAATGAGAGATGATTATCTGGACTCAAAACTCCCACAGAGCCACACGGAGCCCAGAGGCCGAGAGGCCGAGAGGAACAGGATGTTAACGTTGCTTTTCTTTCTGTTTTTCCCCAAATTAAATATCCGCCATTTGAAAGAGTGACGGCTACTTTTACACCATGATTGATAGAAGTTAATTAAACCATATTATGGTCATTTATGAACCGCAAAATGTACCGCAGCTTCACGGCCGAGTACATGGGAAAAATTCTCCACGATCCTCGACTTCATCAAACTGAAACTGAACTGCTCAAACCACGTCAGCTGTGTTTAAAGGGTTAATGTACGAAACCCTGAGCTGCTTCTGGACCTGACAGCGAAGAAAGGAACGAGTTCAGTTCAACATTTTATCCACTTAAAGACTTCAGGGAGCCAGAAACCCGAAAACCAGCTTGAGAGGTGTTCGAGCAGAGCCTTTATGCTAAGCTAGGCTAACCACGTCCTGGTTTCACATCTTAGAGGAAATGTTTTTACTTCACTACATTCATCTGACAGCTTTGATACGAAGCGTTTATAAAACGTGATGTTTTGTTATAAGCCACGGGGGACATCTTACTGCTTTAATACTTATTATACTAGTATTTTCACAGCCTGGTATTCATACTTTTACTGCAGTAATGGATCTGAATACTTCCTCCACCGCTGGCCGAAAGCTCCCCAACAGTTCCCAGACTCTAATACAGAAATGAATGATATTTAATGATGCAGTATTTGAAGCTGCAGCCTCTCTGTTACCAAATGAGTCGCGTCTTTCTGAGCTCCATCGTCTCTCACAGAGAATAATCGCATCGAGATTTCAGCATCAGTCTTAGTCTGCAGTAAACCAGCAGGGACACGTCCTCCCCGCTGATCAGAGCTGCTGCGACTCTCGCATTATTCTCACAGCTTCGCTCGAGAGTTCACCGAGCAGAGAGAGGACGGACGGACGTGATGAAGACTTCAGACTCAGACTGATGAAGACGTGTTCTTTGACCAAACTGTTCCTGATTTAGTCCACAAGTTCAACACTTTGAGACTGTTTGTTGCTTCTGTTTGGAAACATTAAACGTGTGTGTTTGGTTTTCTGCAGGAACTGAAACTCAAATAAAAGTAAAATATTAACGAGGAAAACATTCAAAATTATACTACTTACACAGAACTCATAATACAACTATCCCTTCTACTCCGATGCCATTAAATACATATTTTTCATGTATTATCTACTTTATAGACACACAGAAATAATATGAGTAATTATATTTTCAGTGCAGTGAACAAAAAAAATATATCAGTTTAGTGTTTTGTAAAATATATTTTACATACATTTACAATATACTTCTAAATGTCATTTTAATTTCTAATATAAAATAATTTCTAATATAATCATTTAAGAATATGTTCATTTCATAGTATATATGGAACCCCACTATAGATTAAAATACATCCTGGAATTTATTTATATTATTTATTCATTATTACTATATTACCTGTAGTACTTTTACTATCAGACGTATAATGTCTCAAGTATAAACATTATTTATCAATGAAGTCTTTCTGATTCTGATCTGATTCTGATAATATAGTGAATGAAATACATTATTTTGAATGTTGGATGTTTTTTCTTTTTCTTTTTTCAGACTCCACCTGCTGATGAAGGCCATGAAATCCGTGTTAAAGTGAATCTTTTCGTGCTTGTTTTGACATCTTAAATATCATAACTCACACGTGAAACCTCCTGCGTCTGTTTGTGACACACAAGTGAGTTTATTTTCACATTTGATGTTTTGTGTTTCACGTGAAATGAACCGTTCTCCTCTTCCTCCTCCTCTTCCTCTCCTTCAGACTGATGAACTGGCAGTGAACTTGTTATGGCGCTCTCTCCTCGCTGCCCATCATTCAAACTCAGTATTCTGTTACATCCATCGCCAGTGTTTAGACAGCTCCGCTCTGCCTCCCGTCTCCCAGCGCTGAACGACGTTTCCACTGAAAACGTCTGCTCCTCGCGACTTCGTTACCACAAAATGTTTTGTAAAAGTAACTTCCTAAAAACATCTTTATCTGTGGAAACATCTATTTTCAAAGCGTGGGAGTCAATCAGTCACTGAAGTTTCTCGCGTGGAGACGTGGAGGTGTTGATCTGAACTCATCTGACTCTAATCCTGAACTCAACACAACCGCCGCACTTCATAAAGACTACCGGTGTTAATAGCTGTGAGTCCAGATGAGGACGGACCTCACAGAGCGGCTGAACAAACCTCGGCACAGCCTTTTAGCCTCTTGTAGCCTAGCGTAGGAGCTACAGGAAGTGTGGCGTGGCTGACGTCTGTTGGGACGGCTGTGCAGGACGGCGACGTGAAGATACATAATGCGAGACGAAATACGTTTTATGATGCTGTTGTGGATTATATTAGATTTCTGTCCTGACGTGAACTTAAATATACTGTGATGGAGGATTTTTTCCATATCACCCGCCCCCAGGGGGGAGGACTTAATGTGCCCAGTCAGTGTGATGTATCTGTATCCGGTGGACGAGGACGTGGAGCAGTTAACTTAATGTTTGTCTTGTTGGTTCTTACGTTAACATGAGAGTTCTTATTCCTACAAGTCGACTTACAACAACTCAGCTCGTCGTCGCCTTTTCTCCGGCTCTGGCACGGGAGGTGACGTCTCCATCCTTAATCCTGCCTACAAGGATCTGATTGGCTCGGCTGTTTTCTCAACCAGGAAGTCAGCTGTCGACGAGCTCAGCACCAGATCTATTGGAACCACTGGAGTACAATCTGTTGAGGTTTTCATTTGGTTGAACCTCAAACTTCTGAACAAACATAAAAAACAACAACTTGTTCTGTGACCTCAGCCTTGTGACGCTGGAAATAATGGAATAAAGTAAGAAAAGCAGGAAAATATAGTGATTTAATCTTACAATCAGAGTCCCAGGAATGATAGATATTTAGTGTTTCTGGGCTGCTGTCGGAGGCCTGCTGTGTCTCTGCGTGTGATGAGCAGGGATTAAAGTATGAACATGTCAGACATGGGTTCATTATCCCACATTAAAGATAGACGTTTATGTGTGAAAGTTGTTTTAGTGACTGGAAGACACAGCGGCTGGAAACCAACAAACAGAGCTGTGTGTGTGTGTGTGTGTGTGTGTTTAACCGACTTTTATTTAATTAAATTACAATAAAACTGCCAGCTGACATTTAGTCCAGATGTAAATTGTAGAAATTGATCTGTGTTGTTTTTTTTCACGAAGCAAAATACATCCCAGCTGTCTGATAACTTCCAGTCATATGCTTTATTTTCTCTAACAGAACAAAATAAACTTTAAATCTATTTAATATAAAACTCCAGACTCTTTATGTTTTTCCCTGTTTTTGCTCAGTGACAGTGGAGCTGATACACTGATCAGAAAACACACACAGTTTTATTTACGTTTATACTTTATATTCCCTTATATTCCCCCCACTGGTAATAAATATTATGAAGGGATTTATTTTTTTCTCCAAAACATCCACAACAACAGTAACGCTGAGTTATTGTCGGAGGCAGAATTGATCATTTAAGGATCAATCTGTGATGTAAATGTAAACAAAGGTTAACCCTGCTCCCTGTGAAGCTGCTATCACTCCCAAATTAATACACAGATTAAAATGAGACAACAACTAAATTCTCATGTTGTCGCCAAATTCATCCAGCGCAGCCCGCCCACTTAGCCACCAACCAAACTCTGTGCAATTTTCTGAGCATTTGAAGGGGGAATATTCACACACATACAAGTCAGTTTACTCATCACAAGGAGAACTACTACTCCTACTACTACTACTGCTACTACTACTGCTACTACTACTGCTACTACTACTGGAGGACAGTCTGGACAAAACATAACCCTGATGATGTCATAGTGATGTCATCAGGGTTATCTCGGCCTGGTCTTGGACGCAGATTCCTAGCAGAAAGCCTGTGTTACAAGCTGGAGGTGTGGAGTGTGAAAGAGACATTCACCAGAGAGAGAAGGTCAAATAAAAGGATGCTATCCAGTTGCATTATGGGAAATGTAGGATCCAGTGTTTTTAGAGTTTGACCCACACTAAATACTAAAAGATATCTGGGCTTCAGCTGCTTTGAGTTTTGCTGTTCCTTTTTAAAATCTGTCTCTGCAAAGTCTCCTAAGTTTATGGAAGTGCCCCTTTAAAAAAGAAGATTCGCCCAATTTAACATTTTATTTATTAATTTAACTGTTTAATTTAATCGTAACGTTGTGGTCCAAATTGTTGTTTTGAAGCCGGCAAGAAGTCCAGTCAGTTTTATTTATCATGTTTATTATTTATCAAGTTCAAATTCAGTTTGAATCTATATTTTATTTTCCTAAAATATTTAAGACATTTAGTCTAAAAGAAATCTGGATCACCTTTAAAAAATGATGTACGCGTTAGTATGGATATATGACTAATATGGTATATTTATTATATAATATTATATTATCTGTAATTTATTAGATAAAAGTCACCACATCTTAAATGAAAGAAGAAATATGTCAACGAACATTAAAGTAACCTGAAGAATAATTTATAATCAATACAAAAATTATGAATAATAATAATAAAGTGAAAACACACGTATGACTTTTTAGATCCTTTCAGTTTCCATATGTGGGTAACTTTATTATTATTATTATTATTATTATTATTGTTATTATTATTATTATTATTATGCTAATTATTATTGTTATTATTATTATTGGTGTAATTAATAATCGAGGTTGGACGGTGACACATGAGGTGTGTGTGTGTGTGTGTGACTGCTTTATCTACACCCCCACCCACCCACACACACACACACACACACACACACACACCCCCCAGAGACCTCAATACGACCGTGTTGGGATGATAAATAGCGGGCCGGTGGCCGGCGGATCGATCCCCCCCCCCCCCCCCCCCCTCTCTCTCTCTCTCTCTCTCTGCCCCCCGCCCCCCCCCTCCACAAACACAAAACTATATACGGCAATTAATTCCTGCTTGTCCCTCCATCCCTCATCGGCCCTGCCGGCGCGTATCGACGCAGATTACTGCTGATGGTCCGTTTTATCACCGCGGAATATACAGCGCGCATAGACACACACACACACACACACACACACACACACACACACACACACACGCACACGCACATAATCTCACTGTTTGTGTTCGCTGCCGCCTAAAACCAAAAACAGCGGCCGTCACTTTGTGATAAACTCTGACGTTACGACCTTATATTACAGCATTATTACAGCATTATTACGGCATTATTACAGCATTATTACGGGATTATTACGGGATTATTATGGGATTATTATGGGGGAGCTGGTGACAGAGATTTTTTACACAAATAGTCTGAAGATATTACTGACTGGTTTGTTAATGCGGGACTTAAACAAACATGAACTACAGTCGCCTCGAATGTCACACACATTATAGGAAAACAATATATCAATAAGGTGATATTCTATCGATAATAGAGGCCGTTCAACTCTGTAATATCATGGAGATATTAGAGGAATCATCAACACGGAAATAAAACTTCGCCTCAGAAACATTAGAATATTAAATTCATTAGAATATTAAAAGTGTTAGAAAACAAACACAATAAATAACTAAATACCAAAGAAACCAAGAAACATTACGGGCATATTTTAATCTATTAAAATCTAATAAAATCTATTAAAATCTATCAAAACAGAGCTTTTTAAACAATTAGACTCAATAAGATGATTATTGAATTATTGAACTCATCAAGTAGCCTCTTAAAGGAATTATTATTAGACGTTTACAGCAACAATATCAATATTAGAGGAGAAGAATATTATTATAGATTATAGATTTAGATATTTATATCTTCAAGATATCAGAGATTATCTCCGCGCGGTGTTTCCACCTTCATCAGTCCAAACAGACACGAGACTTCACTTGACGTCCACGTGCGCAGCGGGAAGCCGGACGGTGCCTTCGGCTCAAACCGGGAGAGTTTGCTGCCGTTACACCGAACAAACGGGCCGCTGAGCTTCTGCTGAGAGTGTGTGAGCGGAACGGGACGCTCTGACTTCACTGATGAAACGCACCTCTGAGACTTTAAACGAGACAGCGGTGTGTGTGTGTGTGTGTGTGTGTGTGTGTGTGTGTGTGCCTTTTACGCATGACGGCGCTCTGTCAATATCTGTCACTCACACACACACACACACACACACACACACACACACACACCAGATATCAAAGGAATAAAGGAGTTTTTTCAGTTTAGAATAAAAACCTGATTTTATGATTTTACTGATCAACAAAAAAAAAAACATAAAACAAAAAAAAGAATAAATAATAAAAATCTAAAAAGTATTTCAGTGGATTTTGAAAGAGGGGAACAACAGCTTCGCTTGTTGAGACACTTTTGATTCACGTTTGATTCGTTTTCTGTCCTGAGTTGAAGAGAACTCTCCTGAACTAATATTGGATTAATCGATGGCTTTGATTGGAGCTGTGAGATCAATCATTAGACAGGTATAAACCTGATGCTCATTTCCATCAAATCTGAATGAAGTCTGGTTAATATTAACTCTGAGCTGCAGGCCGACTGCTGCAGTCTGAGGGGTTGAACCCGGCCAGGCTGCTGACCTTTGACCTCTGACCCTCCTCCTGTCCTACTGTCCAACACTGCAGCTGTCAAACCAACTGTAACATCCTGCAATGAACACTTTTATGAGCTCAAGATGAATAATGACTTTTGAATTCATGTCTTTTAGTGTTTATTATATTTCAAACTGGTGGACATTTTATTAAAACATAGTTTTAAAGTGGAAACAATCCACTTAAATTATCGTTCATTTATTTCTCACCGGCTTTATTTTAAATCACTTTACGTGAATGTTTAGCTGCAGTTTAGTCCTGGAGGAGCTTTGATCAGAAATATATTATGTCTGAAAATATATCATATTTTAGCACCGTTAATGCTAAATGCTAAATAATATTTAGAAATATTTAGAAATGCAGTGACACAAGAAATACAAATTACATAAAGTTAAATTAACAATTACTTTAAATTCTTTGAGAGAATATTATACAAATATTGTATAAATAATTCAGATTTGTTTTATGGTATTAACAAAATAATTTAGTAATGCTATAAGAGATTAATTACAGTTTAATAATCCGCACACAAGAAGTTCTTGCAGAAAAATTAAAGAATTATAATAAAAATACGCAGCAGCAGAGATTGAATTTATTATTGAAGATCAGAATATTTAAATACACAACAACAACTGAACACTGCAGACATTATGTATTATTATTATTATGTAGATTATTATGAGGAAATTATTAGAAATATAGCAAATGAAAACTGCAGCTGAGCATCGACACAATCTGTCTGTAAACACCCGGGAGGTTAACTCGCACGTCTCCGCCGTTTATTTAGAATAAAGGAACAAAATACCACAAAGAAAACACCAACAACCTCGAAATCAAGTCTGAGTGAGTGTGTGTGTGTGTGTGTGTGTGTGTGAGAGAGTGTGTGTGTGTGAGTGTGTGTGTGTGTGTGTGTGTGAGAGAGTGTGAGTGTGTGTGTGTGTGTGTGTGTGTGTGTGTGTGTGTGAGAGAGTGTGAGTGTGTGTGTGTGTGTGTGTGTGTGTGTGTGTGTGTGAGAGAGTGTGTGTGTGTGTGAGAGTGTGTGAGTGTGTGTGTGTGTGTGTGTGTGTGTGTGTGTGTGTGTGTGTACGTACGGTTGTTGACCTCTCCTGTGTGGTTGCTCAGTGGGATGATCTCCATCCTCTGCTGTCCGTACAGGTAGTAGTCCAGCTCCTCCGACGTCAGCTTGAACCTCCCCGTGGCTCCTTTGCTGCCCTCCTCTCCTCCTCCTCCTCCTCCTCCGCTGCTCTTCACGCTGGACGACACCACCCCGACCCCCCCACAGCCCTGCTCTTTGGCCTGATGGAGAAGCCCCGCCGCTGGGTTGTGACCCTGCTGGTTCTCCGGAGGGACGACCACCATCAGGTCTCCTACTCCTCCTCCTCCTCCTCCTCCTCCAGGTCCTCCAGGCCCCGCACATACCGGGGCCAACGCCTGACCAAAGAGCGCGATCTGCTGGGGGACGGGCAGCTGGGAGATCCCTGCCGAGGTGGAGATGGAGGAGGACGGCGTGAGAGCCGCCGCTGCCGCCGCCGCTGAAGATGAAGCTAAGGAGGAGGACGTAGAAGAAGAAGAGGAGGTGCAGTGCGTGGAGGCCAGGAGGTGGCTGTGCAGGCGGGACGGGCGCAGGCTGTCCATGGGGATGGAGAGGCGGTCAGGTGGAGGCGGCGGGGCCAGAGGGGCCTTCAGCTGCGCCTGAGGGAAGAGCTGCTGCCAGTGCTGCAGGTAGGACGGGTCCACCTTCAGGAAGGCCGAGCCGCTCGGGTCGCCCGGCTTCAGCATGGCTGACCGCCGGCTGCTGGGGGGAGACATCAGAGAGGACGAGCTGTCAACCATCAGCATCAAAACACACAGGGACACCGAAGAGGTCAGGACAGGACGGAGACGCGTACGGGACGCACAGAGGGTCAAATCTGCTCAGTGTGTGTTTGGTTTCTATGTCAGGGAGTCAAACACCCGACGCTCAACAACTCCTTCAGCTCTACATGTGAGAGATTCATCACCCTCCACCGTGTCACATTAAAGTCCCCGTCCAGGCTTCTAACCAGGACCAGGACTGAAACACTAACCCTGTGAACCTGAAGCTGATCGAACTCATCGCTCACATTCAGTGTTTAACCGAACCTGAAGGCACCTGGTCTCAGCCTGCTGTACAGCTTTCATACAGAAAAAGGCAGCAGCTTCATCCAACAGCATGTTGTTTGTGTTAAATTTACATGAACACACACGAGACGCAGAAATGTGACCTCGTCCACACGTCACTTCCATCAGAGACTCATAAAATAAATCTCAATATATCTTTCTGATAGATATTCGCAATATGTTCAAGCTGTTAACTGAATTAAATTAAAAGTTTTAGGTGTTTAGAGGAGCAAAAAAACAACAAAGTGTTCCAAATTAAATCAACACAATGAAGCACATCTAATGTTTAAATCTTCTTATTTAAAGTGAAATTTTGTTCTTTTTTAAATTCTAATTACAAAGTTTTTAAACATTTGAGTCTGATTCAAATCTTCACTTCAGTTCCAGATGATCCTGATCAGTTTGTTCACTCGGATGTTTTAAGAGAAATACAGATTTGAGTTGATGTGTTTGTGTTTAGAGGAAACGTTCAGATAGTTTGGAGATTAGTTCAACATGCAGTGTATTCCAGCTGGAGTTTAAAGAACTTCAGTGTTTCAGCTCTCCGCTGGTCAAAACCAAGAAATGAATCTGGATGATTCCTAAAAGTTAAAGGATTTAAGGCATCAGAGGCAGAAGACGCATCACGTCGCGCGTTTTCAGCCTCATCATGTTGTAACTGAGACTTCAGGCTTCAGTCTATTTACTTTAATTTCACATCCTAAAGTATTTTTAATTCTCCACGTCCTTTAAAAGGTGAGCAGTAAAGTCTCTTTTTGCAAATGAAAAACGCGGTTAGACATCAAATGTGAATGAACTCTGAAAGCAATAAAAGAGTCTATAAACTGACTTCAGCCCGGGTGACCCTCCGCTTCAGCCCTGCGCTGCTCCGCCGTCTCGGTCTCGGATGGTTGTTTTACGCACGCCGAGCGCAAAAACACGCACCAAATAAAAGCAGTAAAGCCGCGAGCGCACACTCACGCACACTTTGGATCAGTTTACAATGTAAACCAGGCAGCGAGCAAAAAGTTTCATCTGAATAAATAAATAGATGGTCCAGTTAAGTCCAGGTCAGATTGGCGGTCCGGCGTGCCGTCCGTGGCCGAACAGGGGCCGTGGTCGGCGGGTAGAGACGCGGGGACGCTCCGCTGGCTTTCCCCGGAGTTTCTCGGGATGTTGTCTTTTTCTTTTTTGAATGTGAAAGTTGTTGAAGCGCAGAGGAGGCTTACTGCTGTCAGACTGTGTGCGGCTCCTGGGCGCTGATTTCCGGGCAGCGGTGGAAGGTTTGTCCCTCCTCCGGGCTGCGGTGAACCATCGAGGGGAGCCAGTTCGCTGCGTCCTGCGCGTCTCCGGAGCCAAAACTACCGGAGCGGCTGCTGCGAGAGACTCTCTCTCTCTCTCTCTCTCTCCCTCCTCTTCCATTCACTTGCCCTCCCCCCTCCCCTCTCTCTCTCCCTTATCTCCTTTAGTCTCTCTCTCCTCTAATTCACTCGTGTTATTTCTCTCTCGGTCTCTTTCTCTTCGCCCTCTTCACACTTTCCTTTCTCCTCTTTCTCCTTTTCTCCTTCCTCATCTTCAAACTTCTGTTTCTGTTCTGTTTTCTCTCTCAACTCTTGGCTTTGTGTGTTGTTTTTTTTCTCCACATTCAGCTCAGTTCAATTCAAATGATCTTTATTGACACTAAGTACAAACGTTCATACAGTCAGAGCAACATGTAAATCTCTGTGTGACTGTTTGTGTTTTATCTCTCTTAATGATCGACGGATATCCAACTGTCTCTTCACACTTTACTGATCAACTTACACATAAACAGAAGCTCAGGCAACATTTAGTTCTTTGTGTTTCTGACTGTGAGGCAGTTGTGTCTGTTTTTTAGACTAAAAAAAACAAATGAGAAAACATTTTCTTCAGGTTTTCATTTCAGTAAATCCTAATTTACTTTAAAAAACTGTCAGTTTAGCCTGCCTCTATACTGACAAATGATAAACTTGGTTTAGGTAACGGGGCGATGGTGGTGATAGTTCAAAGAAACCGACAATAACTGCTGGTAGGAGACGGGATGTGAACAGAGTCTCCTTCCTAAAGCTCTGATCGTATTACACGACTTTTGAGGTGTCAGATTATGTGACAATAGAGTCATAAATTGTTGCCGTGACGAGAGGGACGAGGCGGACTATACGCTGGTGCCCGACCAATCAGAGCTCGCCGTCTTTCACAACTTGCTCAGAGGAGACGATGTCAGGAATCACCAACATCGTTCCTCGCCGTGTTTTCGGTTGAGAGCAAAAAAAGCGCTCAGTGCTCCTGTTGGTCAGCGTCCCTGAACGCGTTGTAGACGTTGTCTTTTTGTCTGTAAGCTGTGAGCAGTTCTGGATCCTGCGTCCGCTGTGGGGGTGAAACTCGAACACGTCCGTCAGGTCGGACCGTTATCGGGCTCGTGTCATGGAGTCTGATAGTCCGGAGTCCCGGCGTGAACGCCTGTCACGGTGAAGGTCACCGTACAAAACAGGTGGTGCTAGGAGTTTAGGGACAAAGGAACTACTTTCTATTGAACGACTGCAGCTGGTGAGCTACATGCTAACATGCTAGCCAGCCTTTAAGAGTTATTGAATGTCTCTGTAGGAGAGCAGTTTGTTTTCGTACAGAACAGAGTTTCATGAAACTGGATGGCGACTCTCAGCTAATAAGCTACGCTAGCTTCCATTTGACCTCTCCATTCCCTGAAAGGTCAGCTCCGTCAAAGTGGTTTGCTGTTGGTCAACAGAACAAATTCACATGTCAAAGTTGAACTTGAGTTACTTTTTTTTTTTAAAGAACCGTAACAACCATCAGACCGCCATCGCTCTCACAACCACAAGAGGGCGTCTGAGCTGAGGACACGCTGTTGTGAGGACACGTTGTTGTGAGGACACGTTGTTGTGAGGACAGTCTATATTCATTCATCTTCTGAAGAACTTTGAACCTGTTTGTCAGTGTTACAACAAAGATTATCGTTCCAGCTGTGGTTGTTACTGCCGGTCTTGTAGGTGGTCGTCCTGCTGTCGGCTCACCTCAGCGTCTTTATCAACCTCTCACTTTAATTCAGTGTGTGTGTGTGTGGAGTTAAGACAGATTACAGCCGAGCTCATTGTGTTTCTGGGTCTGACTTGTTATCCACGACCCCGAGCTTTCCCACCCGTCTGCTGCTCACACACACACACACACACCGCAGAGCCAGGCATGTGAAGCATACAGTACGTGTGTGTACATCAGTCATTGTAAGCTGCTGTGGATAAGAACATCAGCTAAATGCCTGAAAACGTAAGTGTGTGTGTGTGTGTGTGTGTGTGTGTGTGTGTGTGTTGTTATGACTGGCGTCGCCCTGACAGGACCCATTTGTCATCCTCGGGACCTCTGGTGGATTGATAACGAACAAAAACACAAACATAAGCGTCTGAAAATGAACTCTCGTCGGCTTAAAGAGACTTTTTCAGCGCAGAGGAATGTGAAGCAACAACAGGCCGTCTGATTGGCTGAAGTCACAATTCACAGGGTGGGGAGTTCGAGTCCCGGCTCCTCCTGTGGGTCATTTAAGCTTTATTTTTTTTTACAACTTAAAAAAGTAGTTTGATGTTGTTTTAAAGTTTACTTTAAGATTTTTAAAAGCTTTGGTAGAGTTTTGACTCAGTCAGTGTCAAAAATGTCTTTTTCATGATTTGTAGGATAAAAAACATGATGAACCCAAAACCTGCTCATGACACTGTCACCTGTTTTGATTTCTAGTAATGTTATGAAAAACAGGGCAGTTGTGTTTTGTAGGATAATATATAAAGATGTTGATCTTTCTGTAGGATTTCATTCAACGTCTGTGAGAATAAACTGTCAGATGTCTGTGACTGACTTCAGTCTCTTTGAATCATTAAACAAAGTGTTTTACAATGAGAGGATAAATGTACGGAGGGTCGGAGAGGAAGTGACAGTAAATGTTTTGTTTTCTAGTGATCACAAAGTATAATATATATAAAATAATAAGCTGTCATTTTCCCCTTTTATTAAAAGATATTGAGCTCCTTACAAACACGCAGACATTCACAATTTCAAGTGGTAATCACAAAGTATAATGTTTGGAAATCTTCAAAAGAAATTACAGATTTTTTATTAAGTATTTAAAACCTGTTTATCAGTTTCAACATGTAATACAGCTGAAGTTCAAACGTCCTGAGACATGAAACTAAAATCCAGTTTTTATCATATTAACAGTCACATTTGAGCCGTACGTTTCTGTTTTTTTATTTTTTTATTTTTAGGAAAATGTTTATGTATGGACCTATTTGTTGTAAATGCAGATAAACTATTATTTTTGCACTTCATCATCATCATCATTAGTCCATAATTACAGTCCTTCTCCGTGTTGAGGCTGGATCCTCTGCTCGAGACAGAAAGCAAAGAAAAAAGGAAAAAGCCGAGCAGGAGGAGAATTAGGTGTTTTCATCCATTGATTAATGGCTTTCTAAAGCAAAGCACATCGGAGGAGCTGGCCGATCAATAAATTAACTGCCCAAATTCATCATTTTCTACAACAAAAGCTAATTATTTAGACGGCTGCAGGAAAAGAAAAAACACAATATTAACAAGAGTTCATTTAGCAAAGCGGTGTATTCCTGCATGTGAGAACACTGCAGAGCTGCTTTACACTGAGGAACAGATTTAAACTCAGCTCTGTGGCACAGATCAAATCTAAATCTCCGTCTAGTCAGTAGTACTGATTATTAAGAAATTAAAAAGAAAAGATAAAAGACAAAAGTAAATATCAGAGTCAAAGACACACGAGAGAGATTAGTGACAGGAAATGATCCCTGAATCGAGCCATTGTTGATGCATGTTGTTCCAGCTGAACTAAAAAAGAGAAAAAGAGGAAAACAAACTGGATTTTCTCACTTTTTAAAAGTTGACTTATTAGCCACGCTAGCTGTGTGGCTCTGAGAATAGCAATGTTAGTCATGTTCCCCTCAGGATGAATCGTAATCATTTTTATCTCTAGCGCCACCAGCAGGTCAAAGTCACACTTAAGAAACCTAAGAAACATCTAAATATCTATTTGCTGGATTGCCACCAGATTTGGTGCAGATGTTCGTGGTCTCCAGAGGAGGAACACTAATAACTTTGGTGATCCTCTGACTTTTTTTAGCGCCATCATCAGGTCAAAATTTGAACGTGTCCGATCCTTGCAACACATTCCCATCAGCCTCAGCCGGACTCTGTGCTCACTGCTAATTAGCTGATGTTAGCATGCTAACACACTAAACTAAGATGGTGAACATTATACCTGCTGAACATCAGCACGTTAGCATTGTCACTGTGAGCGTGTTAGCATGCCGATGTTAGCATTGAGCTCAAAGCGCCGCTGTGGCTCAGTGCAGCCTCACAGAGCTGCAGCATGACTGTCGACTCTGACGTCCAGGTGGAGGCAGAGTGATAAAATGCTGCTTTCTCAGACGTTGAAGCGTTTGGACTCTGGGAAACTCTTTGAGGTGTGTTCACTGCCCGTGTGCAGGTTTACAAAACAAGGTGTGAGGGTTTTGACTCGGTCCAGCGTCCCCAAGAACTCACAATTTACATCCAGCGTCAAAGCAGGAAGCGTCGTGTCCGACGTTGTGCGATCTTAAGCGTTCTTTCTAATAAAGGCATAAAACACGTCATCAGTGTTCCTGGGCGGTTTAATCTGAATGATTAATGAAGATTAAAGCTACAGAGACACACATTAATGCTTCATTAGACGTCATCACAGATGTCCGACTCCACACGTGTGTTTCTGAACATACTTTGATTTAAATGGTCATAAAGCTGTCGGGTCCTTTAAGGGAGGATTTAAGGTTTAAAGGGTTCATTTCCACTCGGGGGATAAATGAAGCCGCGCTGCTTTAAATCCATGAGGGTTAGTTAGCACACAGCTGATAGTAATTCAATTAAAACGTCTGCATGTCACACACACACACACACACACACACACACAGCGGCCCTGTAACCTTGGTGTGAGGGCCTCTTGTATATAT
The DNA here is from genome assembly GCF_043641665.1 of Enoplosus armatus. Taxonomy (NCBI): domain Eukaryota; kingdom Metazoa; phylum Chordata; class Actinopteri; order Centrarchiformes; family Enoplosidae; genus Enoplosus; species Enoplosus armatus. Next base: position 1,483,081 of record NC_092183.1, on the reverse strand, counting down.
ATATAAACATACAGCTTTAAAGGTGTCACTTTCATTTACATAGCAGCATGTTGTTAAGGTCCCGCTTTGACATTCAATTAAAACGTTTACATTTCTGCTTAATTAATTCGGCGGATGGCGGGAAGAAAAGACGAATGGACGGGCCGCTTTGACAGGAGGCCGATAACTGTGTGTGTGTGTGTGAGTGTGTGTGAGTGTGTGTGTGTGTTAAGGTCACGGCAGGCTGACTATTATAATTCATCTCTATAGACATGTATTCAGCAGGGACTTATATTCTCTTTTCCAGCTTCATTTCCTGCAGCTGAAGCCAAGCTGAGCTGCTTTTAACTCGGTGAAGTGTTTTAAGGCTTTAACACTCGTCTGTGTGGACTTTCATTATTATTCTTTTTCTATTATTCCTCTGATTATTATTGGAAACGGAGTGCGGCAGCTCTTTGTTGGATCATTTGTTCCTGTTATAAGACAGAAGCTGGTTGTTGTGATTTTACATTTTATATTGTAAATAGACTATTTATATATCACATATATAACCTTACTTTATGATCTGAAAGACATTCTGTGTACTAGTGTTTTTTCCTCTGGACTCAGTATTGAAACAATATTTAGACCTTCATGTTGGGAACACTTAATTAATTTAATTTCCTAATAATTTTCGAGCAAGTTTCCAGTGAAAGAAATAAGTGATCTGGTAGGAAAACAGAAACAACCTTCTGCGACGCTTATTTAGAGTTTTGTTAGCTGTGTTGAGTTTTTATAAGCAGTTTCCTTGAAAGAGACGTTTCATATACTTTAAATTTGCGGAAAATATAATATAATAATCCAATTTTTAAAGGATGCAGTTACCTCATTTGTACATGACAGAACATTTGTTGAAAGTATTTTTAGTGTTTTATATTTTCTTCCAGATGAAAGTTTCTGCTTCTTGTGTCATGAAATAAAAAACATTTTCTAAGATCGGTTTATCTGAAAGAGAGATGATGATCGGTCTGTATTCAGAGGCCTCTGCTCCTCCAGCAGACAGGGGGCGCTGTTGTTGACGCAGATGCAGCTGAACTGCTTACATTTAAATAGTGTGTGTGTGAGCGTTAATAACAGCTGAATGTTGTGTTTATTCCAGCCTGCGGCTTGTGATCCTCCAGGTGTGTGCGGCCTGACAGGTGTGACATTCATGCTTGTTGCTACAAATGATCAAACACACTGATGTTACTGTTTCTATCAGCTCGGGATGTTAAAGGTCGACACAAACAGGACGGGTAACCTTTATTTGTCCAGAGGAGGTTTGACTGAGCAGATTAGAGAGAAATCTGTTGAGTAACAGGATCGTTTTTCCTTCAGTCTCACGAGGACCCTCGTGTTCATCAGGAGACCCCTCGGAGGGTCTCGGCCCACAGGTTGGGAACCAATGACTTCAGCTATCAGCTGTGAGTTTTTTCTCTCTAATGAACAGAACGAAAATCGGGCTTTTCTTTGTTTTCTGGGGCGCTGCGGCTTTAAAAGTTTGTGTTTTCACTTTGCATTACTTTGGATTTGAAGAGTAACAGTGAGCAGCTCTCAGAGGACAGAACCCAGAGGGGACATTAAAATGACACTTTTATAGTTGTGAACACTGCGTGTGATAAAGAACAGCTGTGGCCAACAGTCTTGAGAATGTATTGGTTTAAGTATAAGTTTGCTGCTTCAGTGTTTTTAGATCTTTTTGTCAGATGTTACTGTGGTGTACTGAAGTATAATTACAAGCATTTCATACGTGTCAAAGGCTTTTATTGACAATTACATTGAGTTTATGCAAAGAGTCAGTATTTGCAGTGTTCACCCTTCTTTTTCAAGACCTCTGCAATTCGCCCTGGCGTGCTGTCAATCAACTTCTGGGCCACATCCTGACTGATGGCGGCCCATTCTGGCATAATCAATGCTTGGAGTTTGTCAGAATTTGTGGGTTTTTGTTTGTCCACCCGCCTCTCGAGGATTGACCACAAGTTCTCAGTGGGATTAAGGTCTGGGGAGTTTCCTGGCCATGGACCCAAAATGTCCATGTTGTGTTCCCCCGAGCCACTTAGTTATCACTTTAGCCTCATGGCGAGGTGCTCCATCATGCTGGAAAAGGCATCGATCGTCACCAAACTGTTCCTGGATGGTTGGGAGACGTTGCTCTCGGAGGATGTTTTGGTGCCGTTCTTTATTCATGGCTGTGAATGGTCTCAGGATGCTTTACTGTTGGCAGGACACAGGACTGATCAGAGAAAATGACGTTACCCCAGTCCTCAGCGGTCCAGTCCCTGGACCTTCTGCAGAATATCAGTCTGTCCCTGATGTTTGTCCTGGAGAGAAGTGGCTTCTTTGCTGCCCTTCTTGACACCAGTTCATCCTCCAGAAGTCTTCGCCTCACTGTGCCTGCAGATGCACTCACACCTGCCTGCTGCCAGTCCTGAGCAAGCTCTGCACTGGTGGTGGTGCCCCGATCCCGCAGCTGGATCAACTTTAGGAGACGGTCCTGGCGCTTGCTGGACTGTCTCGGGCGCCCTGAAGCCTTCTTCACAACAACTGAACCTCTCTCCTTGAAGTTCTTCATGATGTGTTAACATGATGTCAGCTGCTCCTTCTGTGGGGGGGCTGAAATGTTTTTTGTGGGATTAAGTTCATTTTCATGGCAAAGAGGGACTTCGTCTGATCGCTCTTCATGCAAAGTGCCATCATAAAAACTGAGGCAGCAGACTTTGTGACTCTGGCCACAGCTGGAGACATGAGGTGACTCTGAGCTCCAGCTTCAGCCCACAAGAGGAATATTTACAGTAAATAAAAGGTCACAAGTCTCGAATTCTGCAGCTCTTGACATCTTTTCTTTGTATTCTTTTATGTTCTTCTTCTCCCACCCCCTCTGCCTCTGCTCTCCTCAGTGGGCGGGGCTTTGGTCCAGGTTCAGCCCACAGGGGGGAGTGGTCTGGTGATGTAGCCGGGTTTGGAGCGCTGTTCCCCGGCCAGCCTCCCAGCTGTGACTCGCTGTGATTTCTCCTTCCTCTTCTCCCCCCTCGCCGTTACTCCCAGCAGGGCCCCGCAGCCGCTCTCTCCGGTTAAAGATGGAGCTCCGGATGATGCTTCCCGCCCTGCTCTTCCTCTCTGCCGCCTGCCTGCAGTCGGTGTCCGGCGCGGCTTCACGGACAGGACCGAGAGTCACCGAGAAGGTGGGTGATCACGTTTGCCGCATTTATTTGCATTAACGGAAAACTGCGTGTCCTCTGCTCTCCGCGCGCCATCGGCGTCTTCTCACGGCGAGCTGCTGCTGCGCGCGCCACCGGAGCGTGGCTAATAACGGGCATGCGGGACGAGCACGCGCGCGCGCACACACACACAGCTGTACACGTGTCCATTCATTCAGATGAGACTTAATGCGCAGTGCGTTTGCCTGCAGGCCGTTCACACACACACACACAGACTTCAGTGTGTGTCATGGTAACATCTGTCAGCAGCTGCTTTCATTGTGAAATGGAGTTGATGTGTGTGATTCGTGAAGCAGCAGAACTTCTAAAAGTTTGTCAGTCAGACTTTCCTCCATGTCCCACACAGCAGGACGTGTTTACTGTGCACGGTGATTATTTATATATATTTTATAAATATTACTTTATATACCGCTGAGTAGCTTGAATTTCCCCCTGGGGATCAATACAGTGATGATATATGATGATATATATTATTTATTGATTATATTTTGTAGCATTAATTTGAATCAACCAAAAATATCAAATAAATGTAGTCGAGTAAAACGTATAATATTGGCCTCTGAGTCGAAGTGGAAATACCTCAAAATTGTACTCAAATATAGTACTTGAGTAAATGTACACAGTTACTCATTTAGTTACTAAGTTCAAGGTTTTCTTCTTTAATGTCGATGAGTTGAAGCAGAAAAATGTACAAAAACTGTTCTGAAGTAAATGTTTCGTTATAACTTGACACCTGATTGATTGACAGCCTTTCTCTGTGTGTGTGTGTGTGTGTGTGTGTGTGTGTGTGTGTGTGTCCAGGTGTTTTTTGACATCACAGTGGCGGGTCACGAGGTGGGGCGGATCGTCATCGGCCTTTTTGGGGAGGTCGTCCCCATCACTGTCAATAACTTTGTCGCCCTGGCAACCGGAGAGGTAGGATGATGGTGTACACACACACACACACACACACACACACACACACACTTATTTTATGTAGCCTGTAGTTCATCAGGATATATAATCAGAGAAGTATTTAAACTTCATCAGACGACCAGAAACTCATCTGGTGCTTCACTCTCACACCTCTAGTCAAGGCTGCAGATTAGGTGTCATTTTATTTTGAAATTAAATATATATATATATTTCGTTTCTTAGTTTGGTGCTGTATTTATGTATTTCTATACATTTGGAGTACACAGGTTCATCTTATTTATTATTACGGTGAACGCTCAGACGTCGTTGTGTTCCTGCAGAAAGGTTACGGCTACAAAGGGACAAAGTTTCACCGAGTCATCAAGGACTTCATGATCCAGGGAGGAGACTTCACAGCTGGAGACGGAACTGGAGGTAAACATGTTGTGTTGTGTTGATTCAGGCCCACAAAGACGCAGCAGTTTGTACGCTTGTTGACGTTCAGACCAACCAGATACGATGCAAAAAGAAAGTTACCGAATTTCTTTTTCCACGCAGGTCACAGCATCTACGGAACGACTTTTGCAGACGAGAACTTCAAACTGAAGCATTTAGGAGCCGGCTGGGTGAGAACACACACACACACACACACACACGCACACACACACACACACACACACACACACGGACACGCACACACACACACACACACACACACACGTTTCTGTTTCTGACCTCAGTGTTAAAGGAGAAAGAGCCCGAATGTTTTGAGCCTCTGAGTGACGTCGTCAGGGATCAAGATGATGATGATGATATGATGTATGAAATGGAGAATTGCGTGTGTTCATGTACCAGGTGAGTATGGCCAACGCCGGTCCGGACACCAACGGGTCGCAGTTCTTCATCCTGGCCACCAAGGCACCGTGGCTGGACGGGAAACACGTGGTTTTTGGCAAAGTCCTGGACGGGATGGTGGGTGGACCCTCAGACACTTTTCAACAGAAGAATATGTCTCTGTCAGAGTTTGTTGTGGTCATGTGGTCCCATCAGCACTTTACTTTAATACCTTTATCCTGAGAGGAGTCAGAGGACAGGTGAGAAAAGTTACGAAACAGATGAACTCATTCTTAAACTGTCGAACTAACAAAACTCAGATTCATCCTCACAGTCCAAACTGATGAGGGGAAAAGAGGAATCCTCATGAAGTTATCATGAAGTCAGTTATTTTGTTGGCATTCAACAACTGCAGCTCTCATTAGTTTTAGTCGTAGGTGTGCCGCAAAGCCTCATGGGAGCTGTAGTGCTAATAATCGTAGTTATGAACCAGGTTTGAATTAGAACTTGGAATTAGAAACTCGCTGCCTGCTTCCAGTTTGAACTAAACCAAATAATTAGCTGCAAAAAGGAAGGAGGTGTAACAGGACAAAATATATATATATAATCTATAATAATATATATATATATATATATCTGTTATTATGGATAATACACGGGGGGCTGTGCAGTTATGGAGGAATAACCCACGCTGCTTGTTACAGATGATCTCATATATGAACTTACTGATAACATGTGAATCTTCTGAACTGTCTGTCTGTCTGTCTGTCTGTCTGTCTGTCTCCTCCGGCAGTCTGTGGTTCACACCATCGAGCTCCAGGACACCAACGACAGGAACCTGCCGTACACCGAGTGTGTGGTCGTGAACAGCGGCAGGATCCCCGTCAAAGAGCCCTTCATGGTGGAGGTGGAGGGCTGGTAGAAGCTTTACTGTGATGGTTATAAACTGGTGATCTATCAGAAGTCCAGTTTGCAGTTTTGCCAAATTCACCTTTTCAAATGATTACTTTTGCATGTGAACATGCTAGCATGTTCACATGATAGCATGTAGGGCTGGGTGTTGTTTGAATTGTTTTGATACCAAAACAATTCATTGTTCTGATACCAAAACAATTCATTGTTCAATACTTTAAGGAATATTAACTTTTCTATTCAACAAAACACAAACTTCTCAAATCCATCATGTTTCATTTTGTCTTAAAACAGCTGTACAAGAACTTTTCCTGAATAAAATACAGACGAAAAATGATCCGAAGTTACGATTTAAATCTGGAAACTTTTCATCAGAGAGTAAACAAGACTAAGAATCTGACCAAGGATTCAATTCCAGCTTTTAATATTTGAACATTTTCAATTCTTCTCGATACTACAAAAAAAACCACGTAGAGGTTCAACACTCAGCCCTGTTAGCAAGCTAACACGGACAGGAAGCATTGCACCCTGAACGTTAACATGCTAACAATAGGTTTGCTAATGCTACCATGCTGACAAACACCTGTAAAGGTGATCGGTGATAGAAGGAACAGATCACAAAGAATCAGTGGTAAATGAAACACATCGACTTGTTTGGACATCAGATCCATTTATAATAGATAGTGAATGAATACACAAACATACTATTCTCTATGCTCAGGTGAAAACCTTGTAACTCCAAAATGGCCACTTTTTCAGGCTAGTGCGACACGTTTTAAACTAGATTCATTTTTGACGATGAAGCAACTTTACGATTCCGGGGATTTAGGGCAAATAACTTGATTATCAGTAAAAGTCACTGAATGAAACAAACACAAGACAAAATTTCACTCTGTGGAAATACGGCGTTTATTTTTTGTTCTCTAAGGTGGATTTTTTTTAATCCATTTTAATTTACGTGACATACTTTAATGTAAAAGATGAGCATGTAAGCAGAGAGGAGTGTGTGTGTGTGTGTGTTCAGTATTCATCAGGTTCACTGTGGTTCATGCTAACGGTTTTTACTGGTTAGCATACTTAGCATATGTAGCGGATGGTGCCAGTTAGCATCGTCCCTCAAACTCTGAACTGTGACTCAGACGTGACGGATCTCAAACTTGCACTTACAGAACGACGTAGCTCCTCATTAAGCTCTTATTGCCAAATCATTCTTTATTTGCCAAATTTGCTTGAACTTTCTATGCATCTAATCAATACTTAAATATCCTCATTTCGATGTCATATGCAAAGAAACTTACAATCTCTGTAGCAAGTGTCAAATGTCCTTGTAGCACCTTGTTATTAATGATTATTTATGATCGTTCCATCATTGAAAATGAAGATTTGTTTTCCTCCTGATGCATTACATCATATCATGTTTTCAAAAACTACAGCACAAACTGCTCAGGAGGAAAATGTTCTAATAGTGTGGAATTAATACTGTTCTAATACTCTAATACTGCTGCTGTCCTCTCCATGATGGTCTTAAATGTTGAACTTTGTGTTGTTGCTGACTGACTCCAGGTCAGTGAACTCAGTCTGACTGTTGATATTTTATCTTTTGTCATTTCCTTTTTGAATGTTGTGATTTCAGTGGACCTGAAACTGTCACGGTGTCATTACAACGTAGAACAGTCATGACTGATATTAATGCAGCATTTAACACCTCTTTAAGGAACATAGCAGAAGTTCTGTTTTCATTATTTATAACAGCAGAAGAAGAAGAAGAAGAAGAAGAAGAGTGCCAACAGGTGGATTTTCTACAATAAACCACATGCTGTTTGTCTGTGATCTGTCTCTGTCCTCTTTCTGTTGTAAATAATGGAAGTCAGACATAAACTATAAATATAACTTAGACTTACCTTTAGCCTCCTCCTCACAGTCTCCATAGCAACACGTTCTTATTGGACGATCCTGCAGCACATGTTTGAGGTGTAACGCCCACGTTCATGATCAGGTTTTTGGAGTATCCTGGTTATAGGTTGCACATGTAAACATCATATCCTGGTTTCAGAAACCTGGATATGCTACCTGGGGGACTAGTACTAATAGAAATCTGGATACTGTGGCATGTAAACACATGATCCTGGTTTCTGAACATCCTTTGACTCAGATGGTGAGAAATCAAACCTCAATACTGAATCACGTATACAGGGATACTAATAATCAGGTTCATACTCCAATACGATCAAAACCAGGATACTAGTGCCCGCCCACTGAAGATGGAGGGACCATTTATACATTTTACCTGCTTTAATGTGACATAAGCTATAATATATATATAATATATCATATAAACACTATTCATAATGTTGGTAATAATTGATTCATTCCATGTCACTCTGCTCTGCTTTAATATACCAGACTGACTCTCAGGACTCTCTGTCGTTCCCGCTCGTCTAGCATTAGCATTAGCATTAGCACAGCATCATTCATTAGCTGTTGCACTCATTCATTAAAATACTGAAGCTAAAATGTTGGATAAGGCAGTGATAGCTCTTTAACCTCTGGAGGAACACTGCCGACATTAATCCTGGATCTTACTCATTCCTTCTGATAGCAGCACGAAAGATAGCCGACTAAACGCAACGTTAACGTTACGTCCACAACACTTGACAATGTCAGCTGGCCTTCTTATAAATGGCGTGCTGGCCTGCTGTCATAGTTTGTCCGAGCCGTTTTGTTGCTGCTTTTGTCTGATTCTCAGTGGATTGTGGATTAATTTAGTCCATAAATCTGTTTCTGCCAAGAACCGGTAACATCACATCCCGTTACTGACAGACGAAGGCAGTTATTGAATGCTGGTCAAAACTGTTTACTGTCGAGGAGCTGCAGTGTGTGATGCTGCAGACGCATGCCGGTCGTCGAATAAGACTTTGCATTAAAAGAGTATTTAGTTAATTGGTCTGCTCGTCAAAGGCCTACATGTTATCTTTTAGTTTTTATTCATTTATGTAAAATGTCAGTTTTAGTCTCGTTTTCATTGTGAAAACAGGTCGTCAACGAACACTTTTCGTCACAGACTTCGTTGATGAAATGAACGCAGGCAGAGACCCTCTTTTGCCCCTCATTTGAAGCAGTTGTGGGTCTGCAGGCCGCTGTTTGAGAAGCGTTGGCGCTAAACGGTGTAATTATCGTCGGTAAAAGGTGAAGCTGCAGAGGACGGCTGAGAGCTGACAGCTGATCTCTCCGCGCTGACACAAAACTGCTGCTAATGAGAAGTACAGCGGGTGATTTGTTCTGCCCTGTTCTACAGCACACACACACACACACACACACACACACACACAGATACACACCTTCACACACACACACACACACAGATACACACCTTCACACACACACACACACACACACACACACACACACACACCTTCACACACACACACACACACACACACACACACACACACACACACACACACACACACAGGGGAGGAAAACATCTCCGAACACAAAGGTCAGAGCGGAGCAGAAACCTCTGGAGGAAGACAGGAAGTCGACAGAACAGTGAAATATATCACCGCCGTCGACTCAGAGCTCCACGAATTAAGAAAATAATCCGGACTTTCACTCAAAACAGGCCGAGCTGTGGAAGAGCTCTGTACATTTTCAGATGAAGTTTTTAGTCTTTAGTTTCCTTTTTCTAGTTTTTGGTTTGTTTTTAATAACAATTGTTTTCGTGTTTGTAGTTTACATGTTTATGTATTTATGAGTTTCTTGTGTTGTCTTTCCAGCGGCTGCTGCAAGGTGAGTTTTCCTTTAAAGGGTCAATAAAGTGAAGTGAAGAGAAGTGAAGTGAGCTGTGCTCTCTCTTTATAAACAAAGTCAATACTGTGGTCGTGATCCAGCCTGGAGGACAAACCCAAATTGTGTCTTCAGTAAAAAAACATGATGAGAAAAGCTACAAACATTTGTGTTATTGGACATTTAGAAGACGCCTTATGCAGAAGAGACATTCTGGGATTTTCCATATCAGCCAAATAACATATATAAATATAAATATGATAAAATATTCCTTGATTTGAATGTCAACAAACATCTCGGCATCTAATTATGAAACTGGAGTTCAACATACACACAGTATGGCATGTGAGATACACTTAAAACATCCAAATCCATCCTATAATTTGGTTGAAAGGTGACATTTAGATGTTCCAACAGCATTTAAATGACTATAACAGGAAACAGGCCAAACTACATGATAACGGCTGGAAAAATGTATGAAACCCTACAGCTGTCTATGATTTATGATTTTAGATGAGCATGTAAACAAACTGTGAGAATGTCATTGAGTCTACATTTTCTGGCTGATGTTGTTTTATTTGTCCACAGGACCACCAGGTGAGATGGACGCACAGACGGACAAACTACCACCGTAAACATCAACCACCTCTGCTCAGCGCGCCGCGGAGAAACCCCTCTCCGTTTGTCAGCCGATATAACAAGACTGTCTGAACCCGCCGGGGCAGCAGAGCCCGAGACGGAGGGCAGAGAGGGCTTCGGAGGACGAAGCAGAGAAATAGAAAGCGATAGAGAGACACAGAGAGAAAGAGACAGAGAGGAGGAGGAGAGAGAGAAAGTGGTGGTAGGTTTTTAAATGGTCCAGAGGGATGCATGTCGAGGAGGAGGAGGAGGGAGGAGGAGGAGGGAGGAGGAGGGAGGAGGGGAGGCTCCCACAGCGACTGCTAGTTGTTATATTGGGGATCTGTTAGTGGATCAATGAAAGAAGAAAGAAAGAAAGAAAGAGAGAGAGAGACAGAGAGAGAGACAGAGAGAGAGAGAGACAGAGAGAGAGCGAGACAGAGAGAGAGACAGAGAGAGAGAGAGAGAGACAGAGAGAGAGAGAGACAGAGAGAGAGAGAGAGAGAGAGACAGAGAGAGAGAGGCTGTGTGGAAGGATGACAGGCCTCATTACCACCAAACCTCAGACAGTGATGCTTCTGTCTGTGTGTGTGTGTGTGTGTGTGTGTGTGTGTGTGTGTGTGTGTGTGTGTGTGTCTGTGTGTGTGTGTGTGTGTGTGTGTGTCTGTGTGTGTGTGTGCACATTCCTACATGTATGTGTATTCCCACGCCAGCAGAAGCCTATTTACATGCATGAGTGTGTGTGTGTTTGTAAGACTGTCTATCCTTCCTCTGTCTGTGTAACTGTGAGTGTGAGTGTGTGTGTGAGTGTGTGTGTGTGTGTGAGTGTGAGTGTGTGTGTGTGAGAGTGAGTGTGTGTGTGTGAGTGTGAGTGTGAGTGTGTGAGTGTGAGTGTGTGTGTGTGTGTGTGAGAGTGTGTGAGTGTGTGTGTGAGTGTGTGTGTGTGTGTGAGTGTGAGTGTGTGTGTGTGAGAGTGAGTGTGTGTGTGTGAGTGTGAGTGTGAGTGTGTGAGTGTGAGTGTGTGTGAGTGTGTGTGAGAGTGTGTGAGTGTGAGTGTGTGTGTGTGAGAGTGTGTGAGTGTGAGTGTGTGTGTGTGTGTGTGTGTGTGTGTGTGTGTGTGTGTGTGTGTGTGTGAGTGTGAGTGTGAGTGTGTGAGTGTGTGTGTGTGTGTGTGTGTGTGTGTGTGTGTGTGTGTGTTGGCTCCCTGCAGGCCTCTGTAAGAGCAGGATGATGGGACAGAGTTGTTTAAAGGTCAACAGCAAACACATCATCAGACAGAGAGAGCTGCCCTGAGAACTAACAGCTAACCTGCACACAACCACAACCTGAACTGACCACAACACAACTGATACACAGCTAATACACAGCTAATACACAACTAATACACAGCTAATACACAACTAATACACAGCTAATACACAACTAATACACAACTGATACACAGCTAATACACAACTAATACACAACTAATACACAGCTAATACACAACTAATACACAACTAATACACAGCTAATACACAACTAATACACGACTAATACACAACTAATACACAGCTAATACACAACTAATACACAACTAATACACAGCTAATACACAACTAATACACAACTACTACACAACTACTACACAACTAATACACAACTAATACACAACTGATACACAACTAATACACGACTGTGACGGCTTGATTCCCCCGGCTGCGGGGGGCTGCAGGGCGCTGCGGCTGCGAAGCGTTTCTTTCTTCTTTGAAAGAAGCCACGTTCAACTGCACAAAGCAGATCGAGTCTGACAGGAAGTCAGACACAGGAACGCCATAGAACATCCGGCCAATTTTCAAAATAAAATGCCAGGAGAAGACTTCAGATTATATCACGTCACTACATCGACATCACCGGGACAGAAGTCGGGCGGTCAGAGGATCTTTGACTGCATGGACAGCAACAAACACAATGAAAGCAGACTGCTGACCCACAGACGCACAGCAATCAAGGATCAACTGACAACAACATCGAAGATCAGAGGATCAGACGGGTTAACTGTACTGACTGTAACCACACAGGCGTGAGATGCAAACATCTGTACAGCTAGCTGCTCTGTTAGCTGAATGCTAACATCAGCATGCCAACATGCTCACGTATAATATTTACCATCCTAGTGTTAGCATGCTAACATTTGCTAATTAGCCCTAAACACAGAGTACAGCCGAGGCTGGTGGGAATGTTATGCTGCTTATGGTTTTCTGTCTGCGCCTGGAAGGTTGAAAATCAATCCTGAAACTTTGGAAGGAAAACAATCTGCTGCAGTTTGAACTCAGATCTCTCGGCCTGTCGAAGTCAAAATGTTGTCTTTTAAAGAAAAGTAGCCGTGCAGCTCTGAAACTTTACAGAGAACATGAGGAGAGTCGTCAGAGTTAAGTCAAGTTCAAGTGGAGCTTCGTGAGTTTCAGGTCTGAACGCTGATCATTTAAAAAGCTGCTAAAACTGTTAAATACCAAGCTGTGAGTCTGTTGAAGACCTGCCTTTAGGGATTTTTCAGGTCAAAAGTGTCGTAAAAGAAAAGAGATTTTTCTTTTTTGTCTGATGCTGAATTTACGGACATACAGCAAAAATACTTTTTCTCGTTTGTTTCTGTCTCCTCTCTCATGAAGTCTGTAAACATGTGAACAAAACAACTCTGAACCCAAGTGTCAGGTCTCAGCTACAGCTCTGGAAACCCGTCTTCCTCACCTCCACCACATTAACAGCACTCCCATCATCCTCCTCTCCTCGCCGCCGTCGATATGGCCGCCGTGGCGACGGTGAGTCTCGGCCTCCTCCGCAGCGACACTCATCACCTTCTTCTCCTCCTTTTCCTCCTCCTCCTCCTCTCTGACTGCAATTAGAGAGAGGAATAATCATATTGACAGGGCTGACAGGCCGGGGCAGGGGAGCGGGAACATTAATAGTCACATGTGTCAAAGGCAGGAGGAGGAGGAGGAGGAGGAGGAGGAGGAGGAGGGGCGCTCAGATGTATCAGTGTGTCTTATTGTAACTTTGATATTATGACAATGACACACAGTCAATTCAAATGCAGAATCACTGAGGCCACCAGGTCCAATAACTGCCCAGGAATTAGTCTGCTGACATTTCTACACAGACATATTGACGTCTAACAGCAGAACAGAACAGACGAACACTGTGCTGAATTAAATATCGACATACAGAACATGATGAAGACCACAAGAAATGATCCTGAATTTATTTCACAGCTGTGGAAGACGTATGATTGGCAGCCAGGTGTCCGTTAAAGAAAGGATGTTTTTGGAAACACGCTTGTTTGGAGTCTCTGTGGATCCTGGACAGAGATAAGTCCAGGGCAAATTTAGCGTAGCTTAGCACAAAGACTGGAAGCAGGGGGAAACTGCTAGCCTGGCTCCATCAACACTACAGAACTCTCCATGAGAAAATACACCGTGTGGCTGAGGCTGGAAGAACCTGATCCATCTGGCAGCTGTTCAGTCACATAAAAACATGATTTATTCAGACTGAGATCTATTCTACCAAACTCAATACGAAACACGTAAAACCAAAGATGGTGCAGGACGTCTTCCTCGCCCCCCCTGCAGTCTCTTCTGCACATTTCTGAATTAAAGATGCTTCGTACTAAATACACTGTTAACATGTTTCCCTGTTGCTTTTGCATTTCAAGAATAAAGGCTAATTTTCAGTTTTATTTTGATCCGCATTAGAAAAAGAAATGCCTAAGTCCCAACTGTTTATATGAGATTTACAGTTAAAGCTTGTTTGTATTCACTGATGCTTTACAGACTTAATTACAGTGTCTTATATTTGGGCTAATTACACTAAAACTTATTTCATCCTCACTGTGTGCGTTCTTTCTTTGTCCTATTTATATTCAGCCTCACACTAAAAGCTTGTTTTCCACTCTTTCTTTCTCACATGTATTCGTGCATTAAAGCCAGATTCCTCTCTCTGTATGCATTTCATCAGTTGCCCAGTAATGTTTTCTCCCATCTGGATGCGTTCCTGCATTAAAAGCCTCATTTTGCCTCCGCTCACACACACATATTAAAAGCCATTTTCCGCCTTTGTTTTGGTTTTAACTACATGCATTCCACCATTAAAAGCTAATTTTCCGACAGCCTCGCTCCCATCTATATGCATTGCTGAGCTGAGGCCTAATTTTTCTACTTTCTCTGCGCCTCCTCTCCTCTCGGGCTCCATCAGTCCGGAGGAGCCGTCCGGGGAAATCGTTAGCGCTCCTTCTCTTTAAATTGGGGAGGTGGACGGCAGGTGAACATCGCATTGATCGCCCTCTCAAGGCCTCTTTCTCTCCCCTCCCCTTCATCCCGCTCTCTCTCGCATCCCTCACCACCAATTGTCTGGCCTTTACTCCCCCCTCCTCCCTCCTCCCTCCTCCCATCACTGCCAATTGCCGGCCATTTTTCCCCCTCTATCTCTTCCTGCTTCTTTTCTTCGGATGCTAGTGGAGGTCACAAATTTACAAGAGAGAGTGGAGGGGCTGGGGGGGTGTTGCTGTCTATCTGTCTAACAACCACCATCATGGGGCGGAAAACAGAAATATGGAGGGAGGGGGGGTGTTTGCAGTGGCCGGGGCAGCAGGGGGTTATGGGACAGAGATGGTGGGTGGCGTGGGAGGGGGGTCGGAGTAAACATAGTGATGATTTCCCCTGAGTTTCGTTCATCCGGACCGATGAGGAGGGAGAGAGACAGAGGGAGAAAAAGGGGGGAGAGAGAGAGAGAGAGAGCAGCTGCTGTCCTGTCACCGCCGGCAACCGTAACCGCGGTGACACCTCCTCCTCCTCCTCCTCCTCCTCCTCCTCACAACGAGAGAGAAAAGAGAGGGATGCTGCGAGAAAATCGAAATGCTGACACACACACACACACACACACACACACACACACACCCCCCCCCCCCCCCCCCCCCCCAGCGGGCCTCGGACACCTCTCATCGTCCAATTAGAGTCCTAACTGAGAGGAGAGCAGAGAGATCCTGAGATCTGACGTTATTTTCTTTAAAGGATTGTTTTTGCTCTTTCAGATGTTTTGCGTTAAAAATGTAAAATGTTCTTTCCTTCATCAACTTACTCGCTTATGAGTTTTAAAAAGTATGTAATGCTCGTTGTGAAGAAAACCAAACTGTAGTTTAGACCTGATGATGGCTCTCGATGAAGAGCCAGTTCAGTCACAGTTCATCCTGAGGGGAACATGAATGTCTGAACCACATTTCATGGCAAACCGTCCAGTACATGTTGAGATATTTCGCTCAAAGTTTGCCTTCAGGGCTTTCTGGCAGGAAGCCTTTCTAACGCGGGGTTAACGTTGTGAATCGGTTTAGGCACTAAAAGTGGTAGTTCGACTTATTATTTTTTCCGAAACCTAACCAACTAGTTTTGTTGCCTCAACCAAACTGTGACTGACAACTGAAATTACAAGACTCAGCTGTCAAAATTAGTCTACATCACCCGACTTCCTTTCTGGCAGAAAGCCTTGAAGGCAAACTTCTTCCATAGGCCTAAAAAAACACAAACGTCAACCTGCTGGTGGCGCTGCAGGAAAATCTTGTACAATTTCATAATGAGACATCTTGATTTTACCATGAAACTCACTGTTTGGGCCTGTAACCCTGATGACGTCATAGTGATGTCATCAGGGTTACTTTCTTAGACTTGGCGAAGCTTGTCCAGAGCGGCAGAAGACATTATACTGTATAACAACTGGCTGCTACACTGTCCTGTCAAGCTGCAGTACTAATAACAACAGTAGAAGCAGTAGAATAAGTAACGGTAGAAGTTATCAAAGTCATAATCCCGCCCCCGTCGCAGTAGTAATACTAATAAATCAGCATAAACTAGTAGTCCCTTCAGTAAAAGTATTAGCAGTTACACTAGTGCTAGTAGTATTAGTAAACAGCAGTCATAGTAGTATCAGTATTAGTAGCAGCAGTTAGTTATCACATCAGTAGTTTTAACAGTAGTATTTGTAGTATTTGTTGTAGCAGTAAGAATGATTTTTAGTTAACTCTCCATCTTCTTTTCTGTTGGCTGTGCTCTCTTTACCCCCCCCCCCCCCACCCCCCCCACCCCCGTCTCCTCTCCCTCTGAAACTAATTAGCAGTGAAGGCCGGAGCAGAGGGAGGAGCGAGGGAGGGAGACATGAAGAACGAGAGGAGGTGGGAAGGAGAAGAAAGATACTCAAAGTAGACAAAGATCCATATTAGAGGGCTGCAGCGCTGGTTTAGAGAATACAAACACTTCCTATTTGTTCTTCTCTGTTTTCTTCATGACAACTTCGCTGCTCGAGAGCTAAACGTCACACCGGCAGCTTGTTGTGAAGCCTTTCTGGAGCTTTTTAGACGTCGCTCGTCCATTTAAAGGAGCACTTGTACTTTTGTAAATGTGTGAAAAGTATTTTCTGTCTCTACTAATGGTACATACGTGACGTCACGCACACACAGAGAGCTGTTCGAATCACATACATCTCATCAACTGTCAACACGTGGACTAAATCTACAACTCGAGTGATCGATCAAGGATCTTTCTGGTTTCACTACAAGCAGCACGTAATGCCTCCGCAGGCATCAGTCAGGACAAACAGACAAAAAGGAAACTCACCGTCGTGTATGATGCGCCTCAAACAACCCGCTCCAGTTGCCTTGTCTTTCAGGGACGTCCACAGATGTAGCTGTCATTAGTTTCGCAGGTACTTGGACATAAATGGTCACACGTAGGTATTGAACCTGATGATAGTTTAAAAATGAAGTGATCAGCTATTACAATTCATCCTCTGGGGAACATGAATGTCTGTACACAATCTCATGGCAATCCGAACAGTAGTCCAGTGTTGACCACGTGGTGGACCGACCGACCGACCGACCGGCCGACGCACCTAGCATGGCTCCAAGCAGCAGCCATTTTCTTCCTTGTTATGTCGTCAACTTAAAAACCTTTTCTGTCCACGAAACGTTCGAAGAGTATTTGTGTTGAACTGGATGTTTCCTGACTGAACATTTAAGATAAAACTACTTTGACACTGGAGAGCAAACTACCACCACGATCCAAGTCCAGTGGACTGAAAGGTTGTTGCCACGACGACGGTTTCTGAAGAATAAAATAAATAAAAGTGAGAAAATGAAAGACTGAAAACTAAAATAGGAGAGAGGAGATCTCCTCCTGCTGTCAGTGAACAGCTGATCGGCCACGCTGTGATGCTGCAGCTGATCCATAACATTATGCAAAAAACAGAAAATGTATAAAAGAGGAATGTTGGAGAGGAGGAAGAGGAGACCAGGAGGAAGAGGACGAGGAGGAGAAATCGCTTACATCCTGATGTGTTCACAGACCTCTCTCGTTTTCTGCATCATGTTTGGCCATTTTATCTCTAAACTTTTTGCTTGTTAAAATATAAATATATAATCTTATATTTAATTTATATTATATATATATTATATTATAATATTTGATCTACTTTTAAAGTTTTTCTTTATGTTACAGTGCATCCAACAGACAGACAGCATGGGGATAAAACAGGGTGGAAGAGGGGCAACAGATCCTGGAACAGTTCGTCACACGGTGGTGATGACGGGTTGCAGCGCCGCATGTTGCACCATGTTCGCCCTCCGTGTTCGAATTCATGACACGTAAACGACGAGTGGGAGAGACAACTTAAACAGAAGCAGAGGATGTTTATCGCCATCAACAGCCCCCCAACAATAACACTTGAACAAGCTGCTGGCACTTGAATGAAAAATGGGAAATGTTCTGGAACATTTCCTGCATGTTGTCATGTCTGAACGGGAGCA